>NW_016804595.1:3636754-3677121 GCF_001698545.2 Rhinopithecus bieti | reverse complement strand
TATATATATATATATATATATATTCTCAATCTCTCTATATATATAAAGGCTTCCCTTTAGGTTAAAAACTCTCAATAAACTAGGTATTGAATGAACATACCTCAAAATAATAAGAGCCATTTATGACAGACCCAAAACCAACATTATACTGAGTGGGCAAAAGCTGGAAGCATTCCTCTTGAAAACCAGCAAGACAAGGATGCCCTCTCTCACCACTTCTATTCAACATAATATTTGAAGTCCTAACAAGAGCAATCAGGCAAGAGAAAGAAATAATCTCCAAGTAGGAAGAGAGGAAGTCAAACTATCTCGTTTGCAGACATGATTCAATATCTAAAAAGCCCATAGTCTTAGCTCAAAAGCTTCTTCAGCTGATAAACAACTACAGTAAAGTTGCAGATACAAAATCAATGTATAAAAGTTACTAGCATTCCTATATACCAATAACAAACTGAGAGCCAAATCAGAATGGCAAATTCATTCACAATTGCCACACACACAAAAACAAAATACCTAGGAATATAGCTAACCAGAGAGTTGAAAAATCTCTACAATGAGAATTACAAAACACTAGTCAAAGAAATCAGAGAAGACACAAATGGAAAAATATCCCATGCTCATGGAAAGGAACAATCAATATCATTAAAATGGCTATACTGCCCAAAGCAATTTACAGATTCAATGCTATTTCTATCAAACTACCAATGACATTCTCATAGAACTAGAAAAAATTATTTTAACATTTATATGGAACCAAAAAAGAGCAGGAATAGCCAAGGCAATTCTAAGAAAAAAGAAAAAGGCTGGAGGAATCATGTTGCCTGACTTCAATCTATACTACGAGGCTACAGTGACTAAAACAGCATGGTACTTGTACAAAAACAGGCACATAGACCAATGGAACAGAATAGAGCCCAGAAATAAGGCTGCACATCTATGAACATCTGATCTTTGACACACCTGACAAAAACAAGCAATGGGGAAAAGACTCCCTATTCAACAAATGGTGCTGGGATGACTGCCTAGTCGTATGCAAAAAAGTTAAAGCTGGACCCCTTCCTTACATCATATACAAAAATCAACTCAAGATGAATTAAAGGCTGAAATATAAAACCCAAAACTATAAAAACCCTAGAAGACAACCTAGGCAATACCATCCTGGACCTAAGGAATGAACAAAGATTTCATGATGAAGATATCAAAAGCAATCATAACATATCAGCTAATTGACTTTCTGTGATTGGTTGAAACTTAATTCAAAATTAGTCAATTATAAAGAATACATAAAGTTTTAGTTTGCTTGCATAAAGGTTCATCAGAAACAACTCCAGGCTAATGGCCTTCTGCTTACTTTGCTTTTTTTTTTTTTTTTTTGGATGGGGCCTTTCTTTGTCACCCAGGTTGGAGTGCAGTGGCACAATCTCGACTCACCACAAACTCTGCCTCCCGTGTTCAAGCGATTCTCCTGTCTCAGACTCCCAAGTAGCTGGGATTATAGTCGTGCATCACTATGCCTGGTTAATTTTCGTATTTTTTTAATAGAGACAGGGTTTTTGACAGGGTTTTGCCATGTTAGCCAGGCTGGTTTCGAACTCCTGACCTCAGATGATCTGCCCACCTGGGCCTCCCAAAGTGCTGGGATTACAGGTGTGAGCCAATGTGCCCAACCTATTTTGCTTTAAAAGTAGAAATATGCACACGAAATAAAGAGATAAGATAAAATAAAATTTAAAAAACAATGTTTCTAAACGCAAGGTGCTTACACTAACACTCTAATAAAAGAAACAGCCAAATAATCAGAAATAAAAATTCAGTTCGAGTAAGTATGTTGAAGTAGAACTGAATCATATGGCAAGTGTGTGTTTAACTTAAGTAACTTTCCAACTGGCTACAGCTAGATGTTTGCCTTACTTGGGTGTGGTTCAGTGGTAGATCCTTAGTTATGTAACAACTGTTTTATAATAAATGTGTAGTGATATCTCATTTTGATTTTAGTTTTCCCTATTGACCATGGATAGTTCCCTATTGAGCAATTTTTCACGTGCTTGTTATCCTTATATCTTCTTTTGTGAAGTGTCTGTTCAAATCTTTTTCCCATTTTTTTACTGGGTGGTTTGTTTTCCTCTTATTGAGCTATGAGCATCTCTTAATATATTCTGGATACAAGTTGTTTTTCAGATACAGGCTTTGCAATTAATTATTTTCTCATCTATGACTTGACTTTTCATTCTCATAACTTGTACATGAATGTTCACAGCAGCTTTGTTTGTAATAGCTGAAAACTGGAAACAATAAGAATGGCCAATACAAATGTCCATTAACAATACAAATATCCACTCCACTCACTCCTTCTGCTTCCTGTCCAAAACTTGGTGTTCCTCCTGTGGCCCTGTGGCAAGCCATGCCTTTCATTTCTAGGAACTATGAGTAACATTAAACTTTTTTTCCCAATGACATTAATCTTTCCATGATGTCACTCAGTCACTTCTATACATACATAAACAAATCATGCACATTCATACAATAGGATGCTACTCAGGAATAAAAAGGAATGAGCAATTGATACATGTAACAATATAGACAAATATCAAAATAATTATGCTGCGTGAAAGAAGCCAAATAAAAAATAAATAAATAACTTCGGTTATAAGAAACTCTTGAAAATTCAAACAAGTCTATAGTGACAGAAAGCAGATGAGTGGTTCGAGGTAGCCAAGGTTGGATAGAGATCAGGGAAGGACTGTCAAGAGGGATTACAAAGAGCATAAGGAAACTTTGGGGGAGATAGATATGTTCATTATCATGATTGTTAATGGTTTTATGGGTGTATTCACAAGTCAGAACATATCAGATTGTCCAATTTAAATATGTACGTCAGTTACACCTCAATAACTGTTAAAATGCAATTTGAAAAATATGACAATATAGATAATTACAGGTTCCTGTAGAAGCTCAGAGGAAGAGCAT
This sequence comes from Rhinopithecus bieti, assembly GCF_001698545.2. Lineage (NCBI taxonomy): Eukaryota > Metazoa > Chordata > Mammalia > Primates > Cercopithecidae > Rhinopithecus > Rhinopithecus bieti. Next base: position 3,674,154 of record NW_016804595.1, on the reverse strand, counting down.
CTACTCTTGACTCACAGGTCAGGGGAGAGTTCCCAAAAGAAGTGGCACCCAAGCCGAGCCTTGATGAAAAGGGCAGGATAGGAAGGATGTACATGTCACTCTGTTCCATCCTGAGTACCAGCAGACCTCTTCACTACTCATAGCATTCTCTCCCCTTGAACTTACAGGTCACCTTGTTGTGTGTTTTCTTAGATTTCATATTTATTTGGCATTCATTCATCACAGGGCCAATTGTATTAGCTATATTTCCTTATTTTCTGTGTTCTTGATGCTCTGACATCGGGAGCTTTACAAACTCCTGGGAGAGACCTCCACTCCTACAGATGGCTAAATCCTAAAGAGCCTAAGACTACTTGCCTAAGAGCATGCCTTTTATATACAAACCCAATTATCCTGCACTGCTACCTCCAACTACCTCCTTATCTAACTCTCATACACTAAGCCAATATTTCCCTTACCTAAATAATTCAAGCACCAGACAGCTAGAGAGACCACTCCAATAGCCCAAAGGCCCTAGAATTATTCATACTAATTCTAAATTGTTTACCCTGCCTTGCCTCCCGTTCCTGAAAAAAACCCAGTAAAGGCCATGATTTAAGCACTCCTGTTTCTGCTTTCTGACCAAAACTTGGTGTTCCTCCCATGGTGAGCTGCACCTTTCATTTCTAGGAACTGTGAGTAACATTAATTTTTTTTTCAATGGCATCAACCTTTCTATGCTGTCACTCAGTCACCCTTATAAATTAAGACCCGGACACAAAACACACCTGAGAGTCATTCTCAACACTGTGCTCTAAGTAGGCGATACTAATGAGATAGTATTAAGATGAGAGTTGAAATTTGCTTGCCATCTCTGAAATAGGAATTATTCTGTTAAAGAAATGATCCAAAGATTTTAGAATATTCTGTTTCCAATTCTGGTTCCCATGTGTTCCACCATGAAATGGAAGCTGATAACTAAAAGATTGCAATCATTCCTAAGGTCTCCTCTAAACAAACAGCATCTTCTCAGGATGGATTTCCTGAAAGGGCCCAAGGTGGGAATTCTCATGCAAGTGATTGATTAGGGAGAGTGCCCACAGGATACAGGGAGCAGGGAAGCAGGGGAGGGGAGGGGAGAGCAACTGAGCAAAGATGTCATATCAGCTGGAGCCTTTGCTTAATCTAACCCCACTGGAAACTGGAAGAAAAACTGCACAACAAAGTTCCTCTCACTTTTGCATCCAGGGTTCATCAGTCATTGGCTGTGGGCTGTGGAGTGTGGCAGGGGGTGAGGAAGGGCAGTAACTGTCCTAGCAAAGTGGAAGAAATGAGAAGGGGAGCTGTGGGCTATTAGCAGCCAACACTCAAGGCACCTGGAGGATGAGAACCAGCCTGGAAAGGGGGATCTGGCCTGGACAGCAGGGGCTTTGACCACGGTAGCTTCCCCTTTTCCCCTTTCTTCTAATATTCTGATCTTAGGGTTTAGAACAATGATTCTATACTTAAATTTCTACAGGAAGAGGAATGCAAATGAATAAGATAACTGTAGGTAAAGAAAATTATTTCTCTACTTTAAGGGGAAACAAATAAATGCAATAATAACACTCAAATGTGACCTTGGTATCGGACAGAGGCTGACTCACTTGGGAGCAAACTCAGCTCTGGCCTGTGTTTTCATGTAGGAATATGAATCCAGCATTGGTAGGTCTTCCAAATGTTAAAGAAAAGCCAACAATCTTAATGTGAGAGCTATTAATTTCTGACTGTAGTACCCAACTAAAAATAATCATTTTACAAACATCATTCATGAGTTGACCTATGGATATCAATATGCAATCTCTACTTTAGGAAAGTAATAAAAAATATAGTTACTCTATACAAAACGTTTCCCACAGCTTTAGAGTCCAAAATTTATAAGTAAACAGTGACAGACAGGCATCCTTATTATACCACTGTGTTACAGAAATCTAAAAAAGTGATATGGAATATACAATAAAGATAAAATATTAGGAAAAGAAAAGACCCAAAGCATAAAAAAAATTACGTGTTTATCCAAAAGAAATTCATAGAGCCATGCAACGTAACTTTGCCGTGGAATATATGAACTCTTTGAAAATCTGATTAAAACCATAGACCCTTTTTTTCAGAAACACATGTGTATTAGTCCACTCTCGAACTGCTATAAAAATACTACCTGAGACTGGATAATTTGTAAAGAAAGGAGGTTTAATTGACTCACAGTTCTGCATGGCTGGAGAGGCCTCAAGAAACTTACAATCATGGAGGAAGGCAAAGGGGAAACAAGGCACAGCTTATATGGCAGCAGGAGAGAGAGAGAGAAGGGAGGAACTGACAAACACTTTTAAAGCATCAGATCTCATGAGAACTCACTATCACAAGAAGAGCATGGGAGAAATGCCCCCATAATCCAATCACCTCCCACCAGGTCCCTCCCTTGACATGTGGGGATTAAAATTTGAGATAAGATTTGGGTGGGAACACAGAGCCAAACCATATCAATGTGCATAGTATATGGAAGTGCGCACATACAAATTTACATGCCATTCCTGAGGATTTGTGGACCCTTGAAGCCCATTATGGACCCCAGCTTAAGAGCTCTTGCCATGGCCCAGAGGAGCAAGACAGAGCAGACAAGGTATAGTAAAGATGCATCACCCAGAAAAAAGGAACTACATTTTTTTCTCTTTCCTTCACTAAGAAGGGTATGAATAGCTAGCTTCAAAAAGTCTCCAGGAATCTAAGCACCTCTGAGAACATGTCACAAAAGGTGAAGATGCTGTGGATGATGCTTTCAGGTAAGATCACCTGGGGAAGATGACTCCAAAGAGGCCCAACCTTTTCAATCTCATGAGTAAAATACTTCATGGAATTTTAGTGGCATGGGGCATGCAGCTTCCTTATGAAGTGATTGATTTGATGTTTATTTCCAAAAGTTAAGTCATTTCAAATAAATTCTTTGTTAAGATATACTGTTAGGAGTGAGGAAAAAAGAAACTAGGCCAGCACTAGCTGTGACTGTAATATGAATTGCCTATAAGCAGGGGCTGGACACTGGTGCAGCACTGAGATATTACGTGACCACCCTGCAAGAGTCACTAATCAACAGAAAACAAAAAGTGTCCCTACGCCTGATTTTACAATCTAGAGCTTATGCACACCTCCCCTGAAGGTGAGCAGCCAAGTACATCCTGATACACACCCCTCCACTCATGAGCCATGACTCTGAGCATGTTGATTTTTCTCTACCTTGATTTTCTACTCTGTAAAATGCAGCTATAGTGACCATTGAACAACAAATATTGAATGCAAGGCACAGAACCTTGGAAAAAATGAGTCGCCTTCCTTCCATGGCAAGGAATGTGCCAACATTTGGTTGAATCTACTGTGAAAACAATGGTGTTACCTGGGTATTCTACAAATAGACTTCTGCAAGTGAAGCTAGATGAAGTATCCACTTGGTTCAGGTTATATCACTCCACTCCTTTATCTTAAAATGTATAAAATAAAGCCCTCCTTTTTATAGAAAAGCAAAGAATCTTCATCACTATTTGGTGTATCCTCATTGAGACCACAACATATAGATTTCCTTGGGCTCTATAATTGCAGAAGTAATTCTAAACTCTGTCAACAACGGCCTTATTAACCTAGATGGTGTTAATTTGCACAGTTCTCTACTTAGTATCACTGTTTTCTTTGCATTAAACAGGAGATGCTTCCTTATTCCAAATCTTACCACCAACCCCTCCAAAGACACACGTTCTACCAGCAACAACCTGTGTGGTATTGTAGATGAGCTCATGAAGATAAATTGAAATCCCCCAGGAGGTAAAATAATGTAAGTTAAAGAAGCCCACATCCCACACATCTGCCTATATCCAGAGGGCCAAAACCATTAAGGAACAACGCAATTCACATGGTGTTTCAAATTGCTGTGCTTCTAGATTGCTGCCCAGTAAATACAACTCCTGACAGTCACCTGGAATTGATTACCCTGCCTTGTCAAGCAGCTTCTATTGTTTTTATTTGTAATGAAACTGAGAACTCAATTCTCAGCAACCTCTCAGGGTCTCTTAGAGGCTATTTCATAAAATTAAAGTTTTCTCCTACAAAACTTTTCTTCCAAAGTATACTACAAGGGTTTGAATCAAACCCAGCTTAGTAATTGACTGAGAGGCATTAGGCTACATACATTCTGACTGTTCAATGAGATGGTGAAGATAAAATCACACTTCCTAAGCATTTATTATGTACAAGTCCTTGTTCAAGGGGCTTTATGCAATCTTGTCCATTTTATTCTCACAACCAACTTCAGAAAAGGTGCTCCTATCAAGATCTTGCACCACAACAAAAACTCAGCAAAAGTTTAAGGCAAGTTGAAACCTTTATTCTGCCTCTTATAAGCTATGCAACCTAAGGCTGAGAGTCAGTTTCCTCATGCTTAATATGGAAAAATGCAACATGCATGTAGTAGGATTAGTTTAGCGAATGAGTGAAGAAGCATTTAGCACAGTATCAGGCAACAAAAGGCAGTTCCTTTCTCAATGATCTCTCTCTTTAAAGCTCGTGATGTGCATGTGTGTGTTTGTAGTACATGTGAGTTTGAAACCATTGGGTAAAAAATTCTCATGCATGATTCATCTAAAAACATAAGACCTCATCAGACTCTTCTTTGGGCTATTTTTCATTCTCTACTTCCACTTAACAATACATGTGCCTCTCCCTCTTTTCAGTATTCTTCCTTTGCCCTCTCTGGCCCTACCGCCAACCCACACCCACCACCTTCTCTGCTCTTCTACCTAGCTATTTGCCTCACAAAATGCTACTTCCTTCAAGACAGCCAATCCAATTCCCCTAGTAGGGAACTCTTTGTCCTCAAAACATCTATGTGACCTCCAAAGCACAAAAGCCTGAGGGGCCCCCTGGCATCAGGATACCCATATTGGGCCTTGTGGAAGGCTGAACCACTGTTGCATATACACTTACTGTAAAAACCCCTGGTATGATTTTGTTTCTCTAAAACCACTTCACTGTGTGTGTATGTCCATTTAAAATGGACTCTATTGATTTGAGACGAAGGTGTCCTATCTACACGGTCCCACCTAGTCTATTCAATGACTGTGAAGACAAGACCAGTACCAATATCCTAAGGGCAGCTGGTAATCACACATGTGACTTCTTCTGGTTCTGCTCAATTACTGCAATCACCTTGTTTCTCTAAGTATTGACATGCAATTTTCCATGCCTGTTTTCTTTCTTGGTCTTTGTCTACATATTGGCTGGAAAATCAATGTATGCACTCTACTCTTTGCATCATGAATCTGAGAAAATTGAGGAAACTAACACTTCTGTGGCACAATTCCCTTAAATGCTACAAGGTGTAGTTACAGTCAAAGCTCATTGTTTACTATGTCCTTGTTTTTCATTTTTGGCTGAATGCCCCCTCAGTAATGTTGGGCAGCATTAGTAGAGTGTTTTCTGTGTGTTAGGCCCTATACTAAGTCATTGTCACAACCCTGTGAGGCTGATAATGTTATCCTTATTCTACAGGTAAGAAAACTGAGATTAGCCTTGTCAAAAGCAAATACGAATTGAAAAGAAATGAAATATTTTCTAAGGAACAAATATGTAATCTATTGTAATGGAAATGTCATGGTTTTCAGACTGGATAACCCTTAGCTCAAATCCCAGGCATTCACCAATCTGAGTCCCCAAGGAAAGTTGCTTCATCTCATGAAGCCTCAGTTTTCTCACCTCTAAAATAGGAACAGTAATTCCTACTACACAGGGATAATTGTAGGAGTAAGTAAGCAAATATATAGATAGAGTGTGAACCATAAAATACCTCTCCAAGTGTTTATTACCTTCCTTCCCTTATGACTGCAGTGGGCATACATAGAGAAAATGGGAGGCTATATATACAGTCAGACATTTTGGCTAAGTTATTACACAACCCAGCCTGCTGGCCTTTCAGAGTAATGCTCATATCCATGTGCTAACCAATTTGGAAAATAATATGTATTTATTACCCAGACACTCTTTAGGGCCTCTTACAGTTTCATGGAGATCTATCTCGGTTCACAGACCATTGGCCCAAGTAATCATTAAAAGCTATTAAGAGCGTGTTTTTTCAGTTTGGTTGTCATGCATGAGCACTAAGTCTTTACGCTACAAATCTTCTTGCAACATTTTTTTTTAACTCATTACATATTTTGGCAGTGAATTGTAAGCTTACTTCTATTGTCTTTTTTGTTTAAGAATGAGAGTGAGTCAACTCCAATGACCCATTTCTCCTGCAGTGGTTTTGATTGTCTGTGTCAGCCCACTCAGACAACACATGTTCTGTATGTGTGATTCTGGGGCTGAATCTGTATGTGCCAGGCAAACTCACATCCTTGAAAATAATGGCTTAAAATAGGAATGCTGACACCACCTTAACTCAAATGGCACAAATGCAGGGCTCTAATTTTCTATGCTACTTAATCTCCTAGTACAAAAACCTCTGTTGCTCAAGGGAATTCTTCATCCTGTCCAGGGGGGGAAAATTCTCTCAAGGATGTAATAAGTTAACAAACCAAATTAGTATGTAGTTGGGCTTTTATCATCCACATTAACCTCAGGGCTCTATGGGGCTAATGTCTTTAGTTGTGCTGTTTTTGCGTGCTGTCTCCAGACCACTAACCTCATTTTCTCTATGGGGGAATTGAAAGCTCTGCTCTTTGCAAATCTCTCTCTGATTTTGTTCTCTTTGGTGGAGCAAAGCCTTCAGTTTCCGAGGTCAAATGAGCTAAGCCCCTTCCAAGAAAAGCTTACTTTTAACTGACACCATCAGGGGCTACTTTTTTTTTAGCAGACCTTTGCATCAGCATCATTAAAACACTTCGCCATTTGAAAAGCAAGTTTCTTCTGCATGCACACTTGAAGACCTCAGAAGGAACACATGGAACAGCAGCACCACCTACTGGTTTTCCCTTAGTAACTGGGTAATGTTTGCAGCAGTGTTGTCTTTGGGTCTCTGCTTTTGCATTCAAGAATGAAGTTGCTCGCTTTGGGATTCTGTTCTCTACATGAGGATCAACAACTGGACCATCTTTAATATACTTTCTTTATAGTACTCTGCCTAACGAGATTCTTTATCTTTAGGGTCTGAGTTTTGAGACAGTGTGAAATGGGAAAGACAAAATTGGAAATATACACTTTCTTGTTGACTCCTGATGGCATCTTCTGCAGGACCCCGTGGGTATTCCTGTTCAAGTTGATATGCATCATGGTGGCTCCCATTTGCAGAGTGAACACCATGTCATGTGTCAGCTTCTGCCTGTATCAGAGGGGGAAGACAATGACCCAATATGTAGTTTTTGTTGTTGTTTGTTTGTTCGTCTGGTTTGGTTTGGTTTGGTTTGGTTTGGTTTGGTTTGGTTTCGTTTCGTTTCGTTTCATTTCATTTTTTGAGATGGAGTCTCACTCTGCTGCCCAGGCTGGAGTGCAGTGGCACAGTCTCGGCTTACTGCAACCTCTGCCTCCTGGGTTCAAGCAGTTCTCCTGCCTCAGCCTCCCAAGTAGCTGAGATTACTGGTGTCCGCCACCACACCTGGCTAGTTTATGTATTTTTAGTAGAGATGGGGTTTCACCATGTTGGCCAGGCGGGTCTCAAACTCCTGACCTCAGGTGATCTGCCCACCTCAGCCTCCCAAAGTGCTAGGATTACAGGTGTGAGCCACCGCACCCAGCCATATGTGATTTTTACCTGATATAGATGAGTCTGCTTTCCCTTAAATTGTAGGAAAGCTGCCTGATAAACATAACATTATGACAAAAATGCCTCAGAATAGCAGTTGCATGTGATGTTATGGAAAGCTCAGTGACATATCCCAAAATGACATGCCAATAAATGATCATCTTGGAATTCAGTTCCACATCTGTCTGAAGTCAAACCTTGTGTTCTCAATACCACAAATATACTCTTACGCCTAGTTGACGCTCTTGAATGTAGGTCCCCTCGTCACAAGAAGACACACATAAGAAATAGTGAAGGATATTTCAAAAGCCAAAACAACTCCCTGAGCCTGTTCCTAGGTAAGACTTCTTTATCAATGATAGGGGCAGGGTGCAGAAATACATTAAATATCAGGAACAACAAAGGAACTTACAATATGCCTTCCCTAGAGAAAAAATTACAATTAACTCAAAAATCTGCCAGAAGCCCATTCTACCCCCTATACCTCTCAGTGGATCGCATTATAATTTCCATATCCAGAAAAATAAAGAGATGGTCTACATTCTCAATCTTTAGAAGATTATGTCAAGTATTTCTTGAAGACAATATAAATAAACCCATTTGAAAATCAGACTTGTCCTCACCACTGCATTGCAATAGCTTTTTCAAGGTCACCAGTGACCTCCATCCTTACAAATTCAATAATGTGTTCTCTGTCCCCAACAGCTCAGAGAATAGAAATGATGTCCCACAATCACAAGGCAAGGATGAGGCCTCCCCTCTGCTGCCTACTGGGGCAGTGAACTCTCTGTGACCCTAGGTGGGCTTTGGGATACCTCACTGTATCCTTACCATTATATTGTATGGCTTTTTATATTATTAGATAATACATATCTAGATGTTAAAATTACAGTAAAGGATAGGTACGAATGTAAATATTAGCCATAATCCCATTACTTAGATGACCATTGTTAACATTTTGGTGTATTTCCTACATGATGGGTATGTGTGTGTGTGTGTGTGTGTAAGAGAGAAATATATAATTTTTAAATTTGCTATTTAGAATATCCTTTACATATGTGTATGTATTTTGTACATACATGTATATATCTATTCGGATGTATATGTGATATTTGCATTTAGCAACTCCGAAAATGTTTTAATCTTAATAGCTAACTCTATAATTAATGTCAAGGAAAGAAGAAGCCTTGAAAAAAACACTTTGTTAAGTGCTTGGGGTTAGAAATAAACCCTGGCCCCCCTCTCTACCCTCCCACCTCTCCCTACGCAATCTAAGAACTGAGGGTTGGCTGGCACTGAGGCTTAGAGGGAAGGAGAAAACTGTAAAACAAAAGAAAGAGTTTGTAGCTCCTAACAGCAATTTAGGAGGCAGGCTATGGTGGGCAAAGGTGGGCCAGGTAAAGAAAACAGGAACTCAGTATAAGGGCAGAAAGCTATATAATGCATCAAGACCAACCAAAACTTTCCATCAATTCTAGTCAATTTGTTGTCACTTGTATGAGTTTACGTGGTAAAACTGGAAGGGGGAGCAGGGTTCCCAGGTAGAACAGGACAGAAGTAGTGTACAAAGAAGTCAGAACCATAAGGGAAAACAGTCATGAGGTCAGGAAAACAGATACGCCTTGAGATATAACAGAAATTCAAATGATGCCTTCAGACTTCCACAGTCTATGGTGTTGGTAGACTGAAGGCAATTTAATTCAAATCTGAAAAGTTATAGGACCCCAACTAATATCTGATTTCACATGTTTAAGATGATGCAGTTTGTGCGGATTTTCTGCGCTCTTGTCCCCCAGTGGCCAGTGGTTGATTGCCAGTTGATACCTGCCTCTGTAAGCCTTCCCAGGAGATTCTAAAAACAGTCTCACTTTGCTCTTCCTCCTGAATGGAGATCTGAAGGCTCTGATCCAGGGTAGGGACCTCTAGGGGACTGGGAGCAACTGTGGTTGGCTTGCACAGAACAGTAAAGTATGAAACAGAAAACTGTTGTTCACTAGAGTCCTCTGAGAGCTAAACTACCTTCAGCCTAGGTTACCAACAGGTGAGACTTCCCAAAATGTGGAAATATTTACTATGTTATGAGCAGTAAAACAGGTAATTCCTATGTGTAAAACTTGAAATCCAGAATTTTTTTAATCTATCGAAATCTCAAGAAAATTTATTTTCCCAGGTGCTAAATAATATCCAGTTTTCTCTATCTATTGTGTATGAGTTTGCACATCTGTGTCAGCAAGTTATTAATGAATATAAATTGATGTTAAGGGTCTTTTTTAAATATTTCAAATTCTAAGAGCTTGAGTTAGGAAGTTGAAATAGAAAAGAAGAGGTGTATATAAAAGTTGTTGGAAATGAAAATAGAACCTTGAGAGTGACCATTTGTAGAATTATGGAAGAATGAGGAATAAAATATGATTTCACCTTTCCCAGCTTGGGAGTTGAGAATGAGGAACAGAAGTAGAGAAGGAGGCTGATTTGCCACTGACTTGCATATTGGCAGATAATAAGTTTGTTTTCTTATTGTTGAAGTTCTCAACTAAGGCATATTGGACCAGTGGAAATGGCCAATAGTCAAAGAGAAATGTGGGATGAAGCTGAGAAGATAAGTCAGGGCCACTGCTATAGGTTTGGGAAGCTTCCACATGAATCAGCTGAAGTCGGCAGAGTGGTTAAGACCTCCAAAGAAGAGACTGAAAAGTCAATACACTTCGTAACACACCATTTGCCTTACTTGAAGAATTAATGCTTTTCAAAAAGGATTGTCAGCAGAAGGCATGAATAAGTTTTGGGGGGTTTCCTTTCACTTTATGGGCACGCAGTCTAACTTTTGTTCATGGATTCCTAGAGCACTTGATTCCAGGATGCAGACAATCTGATCAAAATAGTAGAAGGACAAAGAAAGAGATTTTTTAAAGTAGGGCCCTGGGCATGCTTTAGCACTTCTACAGAAAGGAAAAAAAAAAATCCCTTTAGCAGAAGCTAAAGACATCAGTCAGTGCCCTTGCTTCTGACCCTAACCTAAAGAAAGAAAATGTTTGGAATGCTAGAAGGAAGTCCCTTGTTCTTTAAACAAGTGGACTTTCCAGAACACCAGAGTCAGCTCTCTTTGACCAACAAAAAAAGAAGGTAAGCGAAAGTATGGGAAAGATGAAAATGCAGAAGGCCAAACATTATTGGAGGAAGGCTTTAGAGCTGAGTGTCACAAAGGAATCTGAGAATATAAATTCAGCATTTGTGTGTGGAGTTTATGGGGCAAAAAGGAGCACATATCTAAAAACAACAGCATGGGCAATGGTGGCTGATTCCACCATTGATTCAATAATAATGTGTATCCGGGTCCTCATAATGAAATACGGCATTTACAAAAAGTTTACAAGTACGAGTGCCCTTCTTGAACTTTTTGTCCTTAAAAAAAAAAAAATTACCCTGCACCCTTAAACTATGTTACTCATCATATTTCTCTAAGTGTGGACTTCCTAAGTAAGTATTTCCAGAAAGCTTATTTAAAAAGTAGATTATTGTGCACCAGAGGGATCTACTCATTCTACATTTTCAACAAAACTCAAGAGATCCTTTTGCATATTCAAGGTTCAAAACATTGTGTGAAAAAAAAAGAATGTTTGGTCTTCCAGAAACTCTGAGCCCCAGATATTTAAAGGGAAATTCCGTTTTTCCTAGTCTCTCAAACTGGCATAATAAACACTAGCTACTGTACTGAGCCCATAAGAGCAGAGGAAATCGATAGGTTATGTTTTTTAGGCTGAATAGTTATAATTTTAGGTCTAGAAAAATTCTATAATCCCTCAGTTTGACAGGGTGACCCTATTGTGGGATAAATCTTGCCAATGAAATTGCAGAAATAGCTGATCTTATAACCATTAAATGCACTTACAAACACACACACACACACACACAGAGACAGAACAAAGACACTATATTTGGAAAGATTCTTAAATGATTGCAGTAGTGGTTGTGTGTTTATTGCTGTTTTAATAAAGTACAAGATTATCATTTTATTTTGTACCAGCTACTAGAAAAAAGCAAAAACCAGATAATTTGGAGTAAAGGAATGGAAGAAAAGGAAGGTAAACAGTTAAACTAAAATCCATCAGAATTCATATATTTTCAAGCCCTATCTAGAAAAAAAAAAAAAAAAAAAAAAAAAAAAAGAGCGCAATGCAATCCTCTTAGACCCTGGTCATAACATACGACTAAAGGTGGGGCTGCTGAAGAAGCATCCTGCTTTCTATTCATGTTCCAAGACATACAAAACTCAAGCCCCCTACCACGCCACCCAACCCTTAATATTTTTTTTTTCTACTTAACACCAAGACCTTTTTCCAAATAAGGTAGCCTTTTTGACAAAATTGTTTCCCCCCCTCCTACATCTGTGTTCCTGGTGTCAGAAGCTATAGAGGCTGCTATTTTCCAGAGCTGTCATTGTATTCTGTAACAAAGCATCCTTTCCTTTAACTGAGCTGAACACCAGAGTGCTTTTAAACTAAAGTTTTAAAGAATCTAGGCATTTTTTTACCTTTAGCTGTCGAGTCTGACTTAAGCAATTTTCCTTCCTCCTCTTGATTGAAGCTCATTTCAAGCTTAAAGAACAGTAACTATAATCCTAGTTCTCCTTCAAGGATTCTGAAAATGATTAAAACAGCAACACTTAATTCTTTGAGTATTAAGCCATAATATCTTAGGAAATCTGTGGTAGGGAGAATTCTAAAATGGCCTTGAAGATTTCTACCTACTGGTATATATAACTTATGTGTGTAATTCTCATCTTGAGTTTGGACAGAATTTGTGGATTTGATAGAATATCATTATCATGATTAGGTTATATTATTTGGCAAAGGTGAAGAGATTTTGCAGATGTAAATAGTTCTCAAATCATTTGACCGTAATGAATTAATCAAAATGGAGATCATCTTAGGCAGGCCTGACTTAATCAGGTGAAAGCCTTTAAAAAGAGGGATAGATCCCTTCCTAAAGGGAGAGATGCTCCCACTGGCTTTGAAGAAGTGGCCATGTTGTGAGACGGCCACATGGTAAGTAACTGTGAATGGCCTCTACATGCTAAGAAAAGCTTCCACCTGACAACAAGAAGGAGAAAGACCTTAGTCCTCTAATCACAAGGAACTCGGCTAACCAGCACATGAAGTTGAAAGAGGGCCCTGAGTTTCGGAAAGGAACACACATCATCCTATATCATTTTTTACATTTTATTTCATTTTTAATTAACAAATAATTGTATATATTTATGGGGTACAATGTGATGTTTTGAATAGTTAATAAAAATGTATTATATATTTCAAATACCTGAAAAGGAGGGTTTTAAATGTTCTCACCAAAAAGAAATGGTAAATATTTGAAGTGATAGATATGCTAATTTGCCTGATTTGATCATTCCATTCAACATCTTGATTGCAGCCTTGGGAGACCCTGAGCAGAAGATCAAGCTAATCTGTGCAAAAATTCTTGATCCACAAAAACCAGGATAATAAATGTGTGATGTTTTAAGCCACTAAGTTTGTGGAAAGTTGTTACGCAGAAATAGAAAGCAAACTGAAAGTTGCTATGAACAAGAGCAAAGATAAAGGAAGTTCAACTCAGACTTTCAGTTTGAGTCTATAAGTTGCTATGAACAAAGCAAAGATATAGGAAGTTCAACTCAGACTTTCAGTTTGAGTCCATAAGTTGCTACGAACAAGAGCGAAGGTAAAGGAAGATGTGGCTGAGGAAAGGCTGCCCATATGATGGGGAATATTCTCACTAGTTATCAAGAGACCTCAATTCTGGCCCTAGCTCTCCACTAATTCATTGAATAATATTGGACAAGTCACTTTATTTCCGAGTCCTACCTAGTTTGCTCACACATAAAATGAAAGGATTGACCTAGATACACTCCGAGGCCCCTCCAGTCTCTGATAGTCTCCAAGCCTGTGAAACTATGTCCTCCATAGCATAAGCCAATCACCTTCCTTCCACACAGCACCAAATGCTAGCTCATCAGGTGGCATGAACCCCTAGAAAACAAAATGTCAGAAAGGATGAGATTGGAAGAGTAGAAAGAATCCTGCTTTCTTCTAAGTGTCTCCACAGTGTCATGAAAAGCAATATAGAGATATTTCTGAATCCACATACCCTCATAAGACTCAGGTCATAAAACTACACTAGACATCAAGACCTCAAAAGGGTCCTTAGTCTCGTACAAGACTTTTCTATGTCTCTGTGTACCTCCATATGAATCAGGAGCAACTGATTACAATCTTCTCCTTATTATCACTGTTGTGTCTCAAGTCATATAATAACACCTATCATTAATTGAGCAGCTGATATTAATATTCTATCTCAGATACTGTATACACATTATCTTTCAGAGAAGATCAATAACTTATTGAAGGTTACACAGTTAGGAAGTCAGGATGAGAATTTTTACCCAAGTCTACCTCAGGCTGAAGCATGTGTTTTTTCCTCTGCATGACACTTGCACTGGTGTCGCAGTACTTACCCACATGCCCTATCCACTCAACAAACATCTCATGACCACCCATTAATATGTCACATTACAGAGTCACCAGCTATCCTAGCTTGCCCAGCACTGAGAGGTTTCCCAGGATGCCAGACTTGCAGTGCTAAAACTGGGAAAATCCCAGGCCAAATGGGATGGCTTGGTCATCCTAAGCAACCTGTGAAGAGATCTGGGTATGCAAACCTGGAGTGCAGGAGACATATGGAGCTATAAAGTGAGATTGTAAATGCAAAACTTTCTCTGAAAGTCACTTTATTTCACTTCTTGAGCACAATCCCATGTCCCCTATCCTAAGTGTGCCTAAACCTAAATGTGGTCTGTCCATGCAAACTCTTAAAAGAACCATGTCTGATACTCTATATTACACTCCCACCTGTCAGCTGAGAATCTGCCAGAACCTGGGTAGCAGGTTTTCCCAGTCATCTGCAGGTCTGCATCATTCAATCGAATACCCTGCCTGAGATAGAGGAGGAATGGAAGTTTAACAATGCGTCCTTTAACTATTTTTGCTCTTTGATCTACCTATTACCTAAATCTCTTGAGAACAAATTAAGACTTTATGAAAAGTCTTGAGTTGTTGTTGCTTTGTTATTGGCCTCTAATTCCAAACCCAGTAAATCTTTTATCAGCCTAATGGCAATATCTCAACTCTGGTACATAATTCTTGATCTTCTCTTATAACTTTACAAGTCTATGTGCTGGTGACAATACAAATAGTCAGGGAAGGCTGTTGACTGAGGGAACACTTAATCTAAAATTTATATTCTGAATTATGTGAAACCTGATCCTGGTCTCTGTTTCTCACTCAAAGTTGACCATAGGGTTCAAGTGGGCTGGACAATGGGGCCTGCAGCTGTGGTAAACAACAAAACTAGCATCTCCCACTGATCTAGGCCCATGTTGGGTTCCAGCAGCAGCATCTCCAAGCATCTGAATCTCTTGGACACTTTTCATCAGGAGGAAATCTAAACGTTTACAGTGCCAAAACCAAGATACCTTCTTTGGTCGGAATACTGAGCATCCAGATGGATGCAAACCAAAAACTCTGCCTACCAGATGACCCCCTCTGGGAGTCAAGAGTCTGTTTTGGAGTGGTCTTATGCTGAGATTTAGCCTGTTCAAAATAAAATGAGATGCAGCAGCCATACAGGGCCATTGCCATGCACTATGGGTGATGGCTGCCTCCTGCATCAACTGACCTCTGCCAAGACCGTCACTTCCTTGTTTTAGCATCCCCAACAAATACCACCTTTTTTCCTCACGCAAACACTGAATAAACTGAAAAATAAAACAAAGTAATGGCAGATTATGGTTAGATTGAAAGATGTAGCATAGTGAGCAAGAACATATATGCCTGAAAGTCAGACATCACATCAGGCAGATTTGCACACTTCTCCCAAGAGAACTGGAGACTTCCTCTTGGAGGAAGAGTGGAGAATTAATATTTTCTGCAGCCTTCCAAAGAGAAGAGGGAACAAAAGAGCAGGGCTACCTGCACCCAATTTGCTCTTCTCAAATTTACCACTCGGATATTCACTCACATCTTTATGAATTAGGAGGTGGGAGGGTAGATAAGAGTTAGATTAATGGATTTTCCCCCACTTGAAGAAAACAACATATATGCCTACTAAGTCCAGCTCCAGGCAAGAAGTACTCTCGTTCCGCTAAGATAAGGACACACAAATCAGGATTTTCAGGAAAGTGAAGCTCAATTGAATGGTGAAAACTGCAAGTGCTCTAGGAAGAGAAGGAAGCAACGGGAAGGGATGATACAAACGGGGCAGACTTCTGAGACAGGGAGACACCTCTGGCAGGAGAGGAATGAGAATAATGTGGATAGCAAAAAAAGGAAAGGATGATATTCCTGAAAAAGGAAAAAGCCGACCAGAATGCAGAAGTGCAGTGTGAAGGAGAGAGTGCAAACTTCTGACTCATAGGGGTGAGAATCAGTGGAGTATGTAGAGTTTCAACTAATCAGAGAAGCTAATAGCCTCAAGCTGAAAGCAGTAGGGAGCCTTAGAGGTTCCTTGGCCAGAAGTAATAGGCTTAAACTGGGATAAATACATGTGGGAACCAAAATTACAACTAGTGAATGCATTTGGTTAAATGCATAATCAAGTTTTCTACATGCCTAGAGTTTTCATATCTATACAAACCAAAATTGTGACTCCACTCTGTAAAAAGCAGAAAGTTGTTATGAAAAACACTTGTTACCACACATTTCTATTTTCCAAGGAAATTAAAATTTCTGGCAAGACAAAGCTTTTAAAAGTTGCTTTGAGGGGTGGCACAAAGCCACTGTCAGTACATGGTGGGTGCTCTGTGTCCACCAGAGGTGCCCATGAGGAATGTCCCTCTGGCTGAGCGCTCAAAGCAGCTCCGATGAGGAGAGGCAGGAGCAGAGATAGTCATCTGCCACACCATTGAAGGTACCCTCTGGGTACTGTGCTCTCAAAGATCCCTCAGGAGATGCTTCAGGGTTGCCCAAAATATCCCAGGCATGGTTGACTGGGTCAAAAGTTTAGAGTAAATCCTGAGGTTTGAAGCATTATTTAAATTCAACCTTCTATCATTAGACCAATGGGACCTTTCTCAATCACTCTCTCCCTCTAGCTGAGGAAAACTGTAAGAGAAAATTAGTCCTCAGATGTCTTGGGGCTCTGGTCCTCTGGCAGCCCCTTCCCTCCCACACAATGCCTCCTTTCATTAGTGCGGAATCTTCCCACCTTTTCCCCCATTTCTCCCCTCAATAAGCTACCTCAGAGAGGTTCCACTTCACTCTAGCTTAGATGACGATCAAGAGTCATTTGCGTCTGACACTCTTGAGTTTCATCTTACGATGAAAGGCTTTTTCTCCATGAAAAGAATTTGAGCCCCTGGGAAGCTGGGGAGAGAAAGGTTTCTGTAAAGAGCTTTCCAGAACCACAGACATTACCTCCAAGGACAATAAGATCCTGACCTCATCCCCAGTCTCCACGTCTCCCTGTCATGCACATGGCTCTTCCCCAAACCTATTCCTCCCAGGCACCAGTCAGGCTGTGTCACCCAGAGGCTGCTCTCTCTTCTGCCCCAAGGAGATGAAAACTGCACCCCACCAGAGCTGCCAGACTTCCCTAGCCCTTTCACTTTGATCTTCTCTTCACAGTCAGTGTGAATGCCTGAGGATATCTGTGCCCTGAGGGCCTGCAGGGTGGTGCTGAGCAAGGGAGTCTCAGCCCTGCCTTTTGGAAGTGGGATCACGGAACATGGGGGAGGATGAGAAAAATGTGGTGTACACACATGTGGAGAACCTCAGGGTCTAGCTTGTCATTCATTTATTCAACCAACAAATCTGGTAGAGTATCTAAAATACAGATCTGCCTTCAAGTATAAATTCCTATTCATTTATTCATCAACAAATTTAGCCAGATAGGGCCTGAAATATAGTTTTCAAGAGCTTTAGATAGGAGGGATCTTGGAAGCCATTTGCCCAAATTCTTACAACAGGAATCATCTTTCTAATATGCCTGACAGACATTGAAATGGAGACAGCCCATTTTTTCCATAGACAACTCCAGGTCTTAGAAATTACTTTTCCATAGCAAACCAAAATCTGCCCTGTCAGTGTATTTCTGATGTCTAGCCTAGAGAGAAACCCCTAAGCCCCACAAAATTTCGTCAAATATGTGCATGATGGCTTCTTGATTGTCCCTACAGTCAGCAGCAACATCTGATGGTTGATTGACTCATTCCTTACGAAGAGCTGCACTTCTATGCCCTTCCCATTCCAGTTGCAAGGCTGGAGACATTCTCTGGGGCCTCGGACTCCCCTGAGAAACATGTGAGCAGATCTGCAGATGATGTCACAGAAGTGGATGCAGGATCATCCGAGTGCACAGAGGGGCTTTTGCTGTCCCTGAGCTGTTTCTGTACTTCTCTCCTTCTGACATTCAGGTCCTTCAGAGTCATAAATGACCAAGAGAGACAGCAAAAAAATGGCTAAAAGAGGGACAGCAATGCACTGGGTCAAATAACAAGGATGCCACTGTCAGACTGACCGGAGATTCTAACAACTTTCGTGGTTATTAGCTGAGTGACCTTGAACAACTTACTGAACCTCTCTAACCTTGACTCATCATGCATGAAATTGGGATGGTAATGCCTTTCTTATCGATTATTGTAAAAATTTTATGAGATATTACATATAAAAAGCATTGAACAAATTAAGAGAATAATTATTAAAAGCTATTGTTGTTGTTAGTGCTACACAAGTGTCCAAAGGACAGATTGGACTAAGAAAAAAAAAAAAAAAGCTCTGTATTACTTTTATGGCTTGCTATTGGTCCCTTCTTTGTAGCACAGTCCTGGCCATCTGGATTTAAAGCTGTTCCCTCTGTGCCCCTGCTGGTGAGAAGGGAAAATAAACATCATTCCCTTGGTGTATTAGGTCTATATCCTGGAGAGAACCCAGCCCTTGCCAGGAATGAGTTTGTTTCTCTGCAAGTCAGAGATTTTCTCTGTGTATCCCAGCTGAGCTCTGGGGAGATAGGGGTTCAGATATAAATCAGAGAGAGGCAGGACCAGTGTTTCACCTTTTGCTGTTCCAAATCCATATCCCCACTGTACCATCTGTCCTATGTATAAATGGGATCACATCACGGCCTACCCCACCGGTACCAGTGGAATTCCCTCTACTCACCTTTAGCCATTTATCTCTAGTTTAGCCTCACTAAACACTAAACTATCAAAGTGATTCTAGAAATTACTCTCTAGAATTGATGCCAGTCACTGAAACATTGGAAAATATCACATCCAATTGTCTCCCTCCTCCTGAGGTGACACATTCCCTGGGATTTGAGGCTTCCCTGAATTTGAGGTAAGTTGCAACAGGGCCAAAAAATTAAAAATAAGGAAATCCTGTAGATCCCGTGCATCTATCTATCCATCTAGTCACCCCAGCAGGAAGTTGCTATTCTGCATGTCAAGAACTAAGATGAGCTGGTTGCTAGAGGACAGGTCATTGTTGTCTTCAGGACTGACTACTTTTTTCCTCGGGATCTTTCTTTCTCAAATCTGGACATTGTGGAGTTGAAGTGACTGATTCTGTGTCCTTAGCAGGCAGCCATCTCTTATAAGCCAGACTCTCTGATTACATGCTACCATATGTTTATTTCCCCTTTGTTTCCCTCCAGCTTTCATGAAAACTCATCTCAGTGCTCCAGTCTTAGATCTCACCCAGGAGATTAAGGGAAGGGGCATTAGTGAAACACCACTGACCCGAACCTCTCCTGGCACTGGCCATAGCCCAAGGAGGGTTTTATTGCCCTCAGGATTTGTTTAGAAATGACAGCCCTTCCTTCTGGATTCTTCTCTTCTTCCTTGTCTGTTCTCCAGCTTGTCTAGAACTTTAGTTTGGAAAGAGAGATAATATTTATTTATTTAATACCTTTTGGTCTCTTATGAATCAATTATTTTGGAGAAAATGTTTATCCCAGAGGGAGCACGAAACCCAAGTTTCCCTTTCTTCATCTTGGGACAAACCCTGAGCCTCCTATCCCCTTCACCACCTGTCTCCTCATTCTGTTTCTGCCTCAGATTATGGCCTTAGTATTTCTTGCCTGGTTTCCTGCTAATCCTCCTAACAGCATTCTCTGACTCTGGCTTTCCTATACCTCTATCCTAAGCATCTCAATCCATTGCCTGCCTCGTTGAGCTAACTGATGCCAGAGGGGTCCACTCTGACTCTCAGATAAAGTCTAAGTGCTTTCTCAGGACATACAAGGGCTTTTGTGCAAAGCACCATGAACTGCTCTCATTTCCTGAATGCACACTGCTTTCTCTCACCGACTATCAAAACTGGCTTCCCAGAGCCCACCACTACACTGTGCCAAGAGCCATCTCCATCCCACCTTTGCTTTAAAAAGCCTCCCCTTTGGCTTCCTTTCACACCCCCAGGTTTTCCAGGGCTCTCATCCTTTTCAGGATTCAATGGCCTCACTCAGGATATGGAAATCCAGACACATATCGTCCATGTTTCCTGGCTCCACATTTCCCACAGAAGGTCCACTCCTCTCCCCTGCATTCACTCTGGCTTCCTGCCTACAGTTGATCTTCATCCCATCTGTGATTGTTTCTATCAGGAGAACAAATGGGGAGAGGTTAAGAATCGAAAAGAAGAAAGGAAAAAGAGGAGAGAATGATTTTCCTTAAAGGAGACCTGGTCCTATTTCCGAAATGTCTCCTACTTTGAAAACTAGTGTACATCAGCAAGCATCCTAAAGGAACCCCAGTTCCCAGGACCACAGATCAAGAGAGGAAGTCTACAGGATCATGAGCCAGACTGCCTGGGCCACCGTCTTTCTGCACCATGAGATAGGGACATTTGTTTATCACTTCCAGTTCCATTTTCCCAGTACCTGAGCTGTCAATATTTCAGTCTTTTATGCTCCCAGTAGAGGCCAATGTCTTGGCACCCTCACCCCCATTCACCACACTCCCAATTCTCTCTCACTCCTTCTTTTCCCTGGGCCATTTCCTGTCTCTTATGCCCCTATTGTCCTTCATCCTCAGATAATACAGATCTCCACAGTCTCATTCTGTCCAAAACCCTGGCCGAATCATATTCTACTACATTAAACCTCTGCCTATCTAAGTCAGAAAACATAACTAGAGATGCCAGTTCCTACTGGTGACTGTCAGGCTGGCAGCAAGGCCTGGCCAGAGGCAAGCAGCCGCTGGGCCAGGAGTTAGGGACTGGTTTGTCTAAGAACCGTTCTCTGTTCACAAAGCAACACTGTAAGAGCTATTTCTTTTTTCATCAGAATGACTTTATTTTCTGATTTTAAAAAAAAGACAAGAAGAAATGAAAAACAAAGAGGGTGTGAAGAGAGAGAAATTCTCGTTAAAAAGTGAAGGTGTTATAACTAGATAGTCTCAAATTTCCCCTCCTCTTTGTTCCTTGATGGCCACAGTGAAGCAAATAAAGGGAAAGGAATCCACTAAAATAAATGTATCCTTCTATTTCTGTTTTTAGCACTGTATAGTGCAGACTGTGGACAGGTAAGAATTTCTGACACAGGGGTCCCTGGAAGAACAGCTCAAAGACATTAGGCCCTGGGCTCTCTATAGGTTCTGTGCTGCCTCAAGCATATTAGAAAATACAATAACTGCAACACCACCATTCCTTCCCTCCATGCTTTCCCTCACCCCACACTGAGGGACCTGAGACCCATGACACCCAAATCATAGGTCAACCACGTCTATTCACATACCTGCTTAAGCAAAGGTGAGCAGTGCTGACCTCCAGCCGCCAGGGCAGCTTCTCTTACCTCCTCTCCTGCCAGTTGTTTCCACTTTTGACAACTTCCTGGTTGGACTGGGAACCTGCCATTCTTAGAAAGGTTCATTAAAATCAAGTCCTCTTGTCCCTAAGCTGGTACATTCTTTTAGTTCAGAGACATATCTGACCATGGCCCTTGACTAACTGGGATAATTACAATTTGCAAAATCTCCAGAATTTCCACTTATGTCGAATCAGTGACACCTTCACTCTCAGTGCATTCTGAGGATATTCAAGGTGACACATACCATCATGTCATCAGTCATGACACTATCCCCAGATAAAGCTGACAGTCAGCACACCTGTTATTCTCATTGTCATCTCCAAGGAAAATGACAATTTTCCTTGCCCATTGATCTACATTTGGTGTCTTTTTGCTGTAACTGCATTGAAACTGAAATATTTTCTTGGCTTTCTAAGAGATTTTTGAATCTAAATCTCTGCAATTCACCCTAATAACTGACTCCAGCCTCCTGCAAAAGAAAAGAGCAAAAAGTTACTGAACAGAATAAACAAAATTTCATTTAAGTTGCCCCAGTCAGAAAATAAGAAACACTAAAAGCCTTTATTCACACAATCAATCACCACTTCCTTCTTAGCATTGCCCAAAACAAGGGTCTGGTTGCAAAGACATTATACCCAAAACATTAAAAGATAAACAACAAAACCACCTACATTTCCATCACTCTCAAAAGTTTATATTTTATTTTCTAATCCTTACCTATCCTATACGAGAAAATAAATGCAATACAGTTGGATGTAGCCTTGGTATAGAATGAAGAAATTGATACAAAAGATTGATGAAATGAAAAATTGTTTTTTTGAAAAGATAAACAAAATTGACAAATCTTTAGCCAGACTAATAAAAAAGAAGACTCAACTAAACAAAACCAGAGATGAAAAAGGAGATACTACAATTGATACTGTGGAAATTCAAATGATAATTAATGGCTACTATATGCCAGTAAATTGGAAAATCAAGAAGAAATGGGTAAATTCCTAGACATATAACCTACCAAGATTGAACCATGAAAAAATCTAAAACCTGAACAGACTAATAACAAGTAACAAGATTGAAGCTTTAATAAAAATTTTCCAGCAATAAAAAACCAGAGAGCCAATGGCCTCAATGCTGAATTATATCAAACATCTAAAGAACTAATACCAATCCTACTAAAACTCTTTCATAAGATAGAGGAAGAGGGAATATTTCCAAACTCATTCTGTGAGGCTAGTATTACCCTGATACCGAAACCAAAGATACATCTAAAAAAGAAAAGTATAGGCCAACAGGCCTGGTGAATATTGATATTAAAATCCTCAACAAAATACTAGCAAATTGAATTCAACAACATATTAAAGAGATAATTAATCATGCCCAAGTGGGATTTATCCCTGGGATGCAAGGATGGTTTAACATATAAGCAAATACATTTATTACATCATATCAACAGAATGAAGGACAAAAATCATATGATCATTTCAATTTACGCTGAAAAAGCATTTCACAAAATTCAACATCCCTTTATGAGTAAAAAAAAAAAAAAAACCCTCAAAAACTGAGTACAGAAGAAATGTACCTCAACATAATAACAGCCATATACAACAGACCCATAGCTAGCATCCTACTGGATGGGGAAAAGCTGAAAGCCTTTCCTCTAATATCGGGAACATGACAAGGATGTCCACTTTCACCACTGTTATTTGACATAGTACTGAAAGTCCTAGGTAGGGCAATCAGACAAGAGAAAGATATAAAGGCCATGCACATTGGAAAGAAAGAAGTCAAATTACCCTTGTTTGCAGATGACGCAATCTTATATTTGGAAAATCCCAAGGACTCCACCAAAAAGCTATTAGAACTTATAAGCAAATTCAGTAAAGTTGAAGCATACAAAATCAACATACAAAAATCAGAGCATTTCTGTATGCCAACAGCAAACAATCTTAAAAATAAACCAAAAAAGTAATTCCATTTACAATAGCTACAAATAAAATAAAAGACCTAGGAATTAATCAAAGAAAGAAAGATCTCTACCATAAAAAAGATAAAAACTTTGATGCAAGAAAATTAAGAAGACAGAAAACAATAAAAAGATAGTCCATGTTCAAGGATTAGAAGAATAAATATTGCTAAAATGTCCATACTACCCAAAACAATCTACAGATTTAATGCAATTTTAATCAAAATACCAATGATGTTCTTCACAGAAATAGAAAAAAAAATCCTAAAATTTATATGGAACCACAAAAGATCCAGAATAACCAAAGCTATCATGAGCAAAAACAATAAACCTGGAGGAACCACATTGCCTGACTTTAAATCATACTACAGAACTATAGTAATCAAAACAGCATGGTAGCAGCATAAAAACAGACACATAATCAGTGGAACAGAATGAGAACCCAGAGATAAATCCATACATCCACAGTGAACTCATTTTTGTTAAAGGTGCCAAGAACATACATTGTGTAAAGGACATTCTCTTCAATTAATGGTGCTGGGAAAACTGGATAGCCACATGCAAAAGAATGAAACTAGTCCACTATCTCTCACCATATACAAAAATTAAATAAAAACGGATTAAAGACTTACATCTAAGACCTAAATCTGTGAAACTACTAAAATAAAACATTGGTAAAACTCTCCAGAATATTGGACTAGGCAAATATTTCTTGAGTAATACCCCACAAACCCAGATAACCAAGCAAAAATGGACAAATGAGATCACATCAAGTTTAAAGGATTCTGCACAGCAAAGGAAATAATCAATAAAATGAAGAGACAACCTCCGCAATGGGAAAAACTGTTTGCAAACTACCCATCTGACAAAAGAATAATGACCAGAATATATAAGGAATTCAAACAAGTCTATAAGAAAAAATCTAATAATTTGATTACAAAACTGGCAAAATATCTAAATAGATATTTCTCAAAAGAAGACACACGAATGGCAAACAAGCATACAAAAAGGTGTTCAACATCACTGATCATCAGAGAAATGCAAATCAAAACTACAGTGAAATATCATCTCACTCCAGTTAAAATGGCTTTTATGCAAAAGTCAGACAAAAACAAATGCTGACAAGGATGTGGAAAAAAAGGAAACCCTCATACACTGGTGGGAATGTAGATTAATACGGCCGCTATGGAGAATAGTTTGCAGGTTCCTCAACAACAACAACAAAAAACTAAAAATAGAGCTACTTTACAATGCAGCAATTCCACTCCTGAGTATATATTCAGAAGTAAGGAAATGACACTGGGTTTTTGAAAAATGAAAAGCTTTTTATTGCAAGCCAACTAATGAGGAAACAGGTGTCCAGCTCAAATCTGTCTCCCTGTGCTGGCTTTAAGGCAGTAATTTTATTAGAAAGGTTTAAGGGGTAGATTCTGGCATTAGTAGGTGATTGGTTGAAAGAAAGGGGAGGTCTGGAAAGTCCCTAAGCATCTGCCATTATTTCTTCATGCCTCCTTATAAGTTCTGTGTACAGACTTGGGAAGAGTTAGTATGAGATATGCAGCAGAAATTTGGGCTGTGAAGTTGGCATGCTTGGTCTGCACAGACTTCATTTGGTCTTATTGGTTCCAACTGATTTTAGCCAGTTTTGTTATCTTATAAGCAGAGGGAGTTTCAGGGTTTCATCAAGTTGTTTCTGGTTTTTTGTAATCTACCATCCTGCAAGCTCAGGAATTTCTACTAGACATTGGTTGCTTTATCTCTTTGGAGTGCGATTTCAATTTCACCTTTATTATCTCACTAAACGGGAGATGTTATTGTCACCATTAGCAAATAAGGAAACCAAAGCATAGAGAGATAAATGAGTTGTCTAAACGCACTCAAGAGTTAGTGATGGAGCCACATTTTAATTTGGGGCCAGTGGTCCTCCCTTTCCCACAGAGCTGGGTGCATGTAAAAGAAATCCATGAACTCCAAGGTAACTGCAGAAATTCTAGAACATAAACTCCAGAGACGAACATAAACATATAAGAATGGGGTCACGGCCAGACGCAGTGGCTCACACCTGTAATCCCAGCACTTTGGGAGGCCGAGGCAGATGGATTACGAGGTCAGGAGATCCAGTCCATCCTGGCTAACACGGTGAAACCCCGTCTCTACTAAAAATACAAAAAGTTAGCCAGGCGTGGTGGTGGGCGCCTGTAGTCCCAGCTACTCGGGAGGCTGAGGCAGGAGAATGGCGTGAACCCAGGAGGCGGAGCTTGCAGTGAGCTGAGATAGTGCCACTGCACTCCAGCCTGGGCGACTGAGCGAGACTCTGTCTCAAAAAAAAAAAAAAGTAGGGTCACATCCTTGCTCAATAAATGTTAGTTATTATTAGCTTAATACTGATTTACTAAATGAATAATTTCTGATTTCAAAATTAATTCCATCCCAATCATCATAATAGCTACTCTTCATTGATTGTTTACCCTGTGTCACTCACTGTGGTATGTGCTGTAAATGATTTCTCTTTTTTTTTTTTTTTTGAGACGGAGTCTCGCTCTGTCGCCCAGGCTGAAGTGCAGTGGCACATTCTCAGCTCACTGCAAGCTCCGCCTCCTGGGTTCACGCCTTTCTCCTGCCTCAGCCTCCTGAGTAGCTGGGACTACAGGCGCCCGCCACCACGCCTGGCTAATTTTTTGTATTTTAGTAGAGACGGGGTTTCACCGTGGTCTCGATCTCCTGACCTTGTGATCCGTCCACCTCGGCCTCCTAAAGTGCTGGGATTACAGGCGTGAGCCACCGCGCCCAGCCTATGATTTATCTTATTTAATTTCCACAACGTTTCTCTAAGGTATAATTTACTATCCCCGTTCTACAAATGAGAAGACTGAGGCTCTGAAAGGGGAAAAATTTGACCAAATTTAGACTAACATGTGACAGAACTAGACTTCAAACCCATACTCTGCCCCCAAGGTCTGGGCTCTTAATCATTCCATTGTCCTGCCTCCTGTCAATGGAACTCTGTTTATAATCCATCAAACAGAACAGGTAATGCTGCTTAAAAGAGAGAAAGGGATAGGGTGAACTTCTTCATATAAAGTGATTTCACAATAAGTTTCTCAGTGGAGGATCTTAAAGGTAGAGAGAGAACAGAGATAGATTTTCAGGACAGTATAGACTTCCGGAAACCGCTGAGGTTTCGCATGTTACTATTGATTACAGTGCAAAACCTGAGTTTTACTGGGATCCTCTGGTGCACTTCAAAGGCAACGCGAGTTCGTAAAGATCGCAGCCATGTGGTCAGGGATGGAAAGGAATTTGCCAAATCTGAAAGAAGGAAGCAGGATTATTTCTATAGCATGATGATCCCATGGAAGTCTTCAGATCCAGGTAAAAGGTGAACGCTTAGTCTCAAAGAAACAAAGTATTAGTCCCATTGGCCAGCCAGTTTTAAAAGAGATTGAAAGCAAAGAAGAACAAGTTCCCAGTAAGGTAGCCTATATGGAGAGACATTTCCTTTCAAAGAAGAAGGCAAGAGGGAAGGACTGGAAAAGAGGCAACCTACATTCTCAGTGAGAGAGGGAACAGCTGTATCAGACTCCTAGTCTGCAAGTCAAATATAAATACCTGCCTCGCCAACAAAAGCTTGAACCAACGGAATGAGAAGAAGATTTGAAAAGGGACAAGATGCAAATTAAATATACAATGCTACTAGTGTTCCACTGAAGAGTTTGCTAGAATCACTGGGCTAAGGGAGAAAATGTGACAGCAGTGCCACTATCACCTGGCAAGAACAGAGACTGGAAAAGCAATATTAGAGAAAGGCCAGAGGACAATGTCACAGAAGTGCTTCTGACAGGTGTTGTCCCTGGGGAACAGCAACAGGCCAAAGTGGAAGGAGAAAGTGTTTTGCCTTAATGCCACTTGCCCTCCAGCCCAAAACTCACATCATCACACAAAAGAAGGTTATAGATGAATGAAGTTTAACACAATTGTTCCTCTACCTCAAAAGTGAGCTTAGGCATTTGACTGAAATACTGTATATAGATATATACATGCTAAAATATGTAGAATGCTATGACATTTAAATTTATTAGCTGACAAACATTGTGTTGTGCCATCTGCCACTCTGTACTAAACTTCTGTAACTAAAGATGCACAAACCCTGGAGAATAAGCATTAGGTAAAATAGATTCATTTTATATAATTGAACATAATTGTCCATGTAATGTTTTAATGTAATATTACTCAACAGCTGTGCAAATAATAGAAGGGTTACTCACCATAGACCATATGCTGGCAATGAGATATGAAGACAGAAATCTAACCGACCAATGAACCCACAGCTTCACTGGAATGATGGATGGCTTGCTTTATAAATTAGTTCAAGTTGAAGGCAGAAAGCAAAGTAGAGTGCCACAGAGCATCAAAAGCAAAGGGGCAGTGTTATCTCCTGACTTTCACTGTAGAGAGGGCATCACCCTTGCATTTTGTCAGTCTTAGCTCACATCCCCATCTGCTCTTCCCAAGGCTGGCTTTTTCTACATGGTCTCTCTTCCTCTTCCATAATTTTTCTAATGTTTTCAGTATTCTTCTTCTACAATCACATATTGACTAACCACAAGTGGGCACAGCTTCTCTTGCTTTATGTTCTGTTTGTTAAGCAATATGGGAGGTGAGCTCTGGAACCAGAATTCTAAATTTCTAAATAATGGCTATTTGCTGTCTCATTAAACTTTTTCAAGTATCTTCATGTAAGTCCTAACCTATCCCCACTATATGGGTAGATTTTATCATTCCAATTTTAGAGATGAGAAAATTGAAGCTGAGTATTTCAGTTGATCAAGTGTTTACTGAGTTTCTAGAAGGAGCCAACCTAATGCAAGTCATTTGCCTATAGTGGTACAAATATTTAAGACAGAGCTATGAAGTAGGATGTAATGCTTTGTTCTTTCCATTAGTTCTTTTGGCAGGTCACTGCTAAATGACCTTGCTCAAGCTGCTCAATGTGTCTATAATTCATGTTCAGCATTTATGAAAGAAGAACCAAAAATCAACTAATTGGAATGTATCTACACATACCACTTTGATCAGATATAAATATTTTTTAACATCTGGCCAAAATCAGCCTACAAACATCAAGCCAACGTACACTATTTCAGCCCCTGATTCTATTAATTCCATTCCACTCTCCTTTTTAAAGCTTATAAACATTTTTTTTTTCAAACCTGCTTCAGTGGCCATTTCAAGTCTATGGAATATGAGATATATTTTGTTCTGATATATTATGCTAAGAAGTGTCTTACTTGCAGGCAAACTATTGTAAATTGCCTCAATATTCACTGTATGATACATTTCACATTGTTCTGCCTATACTATTAAAGCTTGGTCTCTTGGAAAATATTATAAGGGAATTTAACTATACATAAATATTAATAGGTGCAATAAAATAAGAACAGCATAAAAGTATTTCAGCACTAAAAGTTAAATGTGTTGGAGCCTAAGGAGAATCTTTTACTCTTTTTATAATTGCAAATGACTTTAAACTCACATAAGATGATGAAATGATAAAAATGAAAATAACAAAATACAAAATACAAAAAATTATTACAATATATTACAAAAGGAGTTAGTGACTTAGAAAGACCCAAAATGACAAAGAAAAGTATAACATTCTAGAATTGAAACAAGTCACCACAAGTGCTCAAATACTGTTCTCCACAAGGTAATCACATTTTTACTAACATTCAGAGAAATATAATAATCTCAAACTATTCTAAGGTTGAGAGAAGGTTATGAGAAAGAGTTACTGCAGCCAATAAATATCAAACTTGGGGCTGACATTTGGTCTCAAATCCCCAGTGTTTGCAAGAATTTCAGCACAGGTGGTAAGTACAATCACCATACGTTCAAACTGGAGACATCTGCAGAATCAGAACCAAGAGACTGTCAGCTTAAATTCATGTTCTTTTGGGGGAGAAAATTAGTTATTTTAAGATATAGTGAGAATACATAATTTAGCTTAATCTCAATTCACTTGAAGATCGGAGGATTAACCCAATCTGTCAAGTAGAGTTCTAATCACTGAGGTTCTTTTCTAAAACCACTCCAAAAAGGATCTGTACAATTTGGATGAGGGATTATGGTTTAAAATATAATTTAATTAAAAAGAGAAGTTTAGTAATCCTTTAATCTCTCTGATCTTCAGTTTCCTTTTTAATGAATTGAGGAAGTGGAAGTTGGGTTATATCTCTGTAACAAGTCTACAATTATCTAAAAACCATGAGAAGCCAGATAGAACATAATCCTTCCAGGGCAGTTTTCACATCCAGTTGCAAATGAATACATTGGTTTCCAAAGCAAAATCTCAGCCCCCTTGCCCAATTTGTTATAGGAAACTCTCGGCTACAAGAGCAAGCAGCAAAGCCTGTCAAATTAACTTTCAGAAATGTCCAGGTTTTATTATCACCTCCTGAAATCCACCCTTTATACCGTGCCAGAACAACCCTGGTTGTAACATACTTTGGGAAGTGGCTGCCCACCCATGACCCTCCTTGTCTTCATTTTACTCCTCCCTAGTCACACTTGATCCAAGTTGGGTTAATGAGATTCTGTTTTCCTGGAATCCGGAATTAGAATTAATAGTTCCAAGGCATTTGCTGTTGTTGTTTAATATAAAATCTACAGGTTGGATAGCTACACAAGGGTCCATCTTCTGCTATATGCACAAAGAAGCAAAAACAAACAAACAAACAAATAAATAAATACAAAAACCAAGTCAATCTCCAGAAAGAGAACATGCAACAGATACTGAGAGTGAGAGAGGGTGACAGAGAGAGAAAACAAACCAACACCTTGGTTCCTGATGACTTGCCAGTTGCTGATTGCAGGAACTTGTTGGGAGCCCATGTCCAATAAGATACCTCTATATCCTTATAATATATTCCCTTAGCTCACCAACAGAAACTTCAAGCCCACCACTAGAAATACAGAGGCAACAGCCTCCCTTAGATTTTTTTTAAACAGCTCCCATAATCGTGAAATATCGGATCCTTATAATAAATGTTTATTCTGTGTAACTTATAGTTATTCTGCTTCCCTGAGAAACAACTGATATATGAAAGATCTGCAATTAGGGTCATCTGTTTCCTGTACTTTCTAGCCATGTGACCTCAGAAAAGTCACTTCTCTATGCTTCAGTTACATCATCTACAAAATGGGAATAACCATTCCCATCTTATAGAGGTCTCTGAAGGATAGATATTCTGAGGGATGTGTTGAAAGAGAACATGGATGTAAAATGCTTAGCTTGTAACATTGTAATTACCTTTATCACCATCCCTATCCCTACTATTCAAATAAGCCTGTATTCTAAATCTATTATATGTTGCAAGTTGCACTTATTAATGAGAAGTTTTAACTGCTGGTCTGTTCTTCTAGAAGATACATTAGAAAACAGAACTTTCGTACTTTATCCTAACTCAGAGTTGGCTATATACTGGCAAGAAGTGATACAACATCCCAACATAGCATCTTTTTAGTGCTTGAATAGTCCTCTTTTTAGAAAGTTAATATCTTGATGGTAATTATGCTATGCTGTGACTTCCAACATGTGCTTTATTTATTTGTTTTTTTGATAGTTCTTCCTTAATTTTTCACTTATCAGTACTACACTGTGACATCTGAACCCAAGGAAGCTAATGCAATAATAACAAAAAGTGCTGCTATGACACTCTTGAGTCTAAAGCAACCTCAGCAAGTGCAGCGTTTGGAAAGTTCAGCCAAAGGACAACATACAACCCAGGAAATGTGCTAAACGGCAGTTAAGACTCCGATGTCACTACCAGCTGGAGCAGTGGTCTTAGACATTGCTTCTGAGGGAGTCAATAACATGGGATGTGTTAGCTTTTGTGCAGTGAAGCAGTTTTTGCATAGCCCCTTTTTTAAGGACGTAGAACTCTGGCATGGCTGCAACTCCACGGAGAATGTCCTCTATTTCTAAGCTCATGAATTTCACTTTCCTAACCTGACAAAAGGGTCTGTGTTAGATGACACATGGATGTGGGATTATTGCACAGGAACCATCAGAGAGACAAGACTGTCTGCTCTTATTAGATTTGATGGCTAGGCAACATATATGCTAGTGATCTATAAAAGCTATGAGAAAAAGAAAGCTTTAAATTGAGTTAGGGGACTTAAGGCATAATCTGAGATGCCAGTTGCTTCAGAAATGAAATTGTGCCAATGTCCGCTCCAAGAAAAGAAGGAGGCTAGGTGCCTAAACCACGGAGACACTCCATGGCATCATATCTAAAGGCCTTGCAGTAAACAGAAATCCAGTGTGAAAAGAAAAGTTCAGAACACAGAGTGAGGAGGATGAGCAAAGAGTAAAGCCTGCACTCCCCTGAGAGGAAGGGGGCCTTTTGAAGCATGACAGTGCCCCCACCCATGATAAAGCCATCAAGTCACTTCAGACACATTCCAGATAGAGGAGCACAGTATGCTGCTGCTGTAAAGACAGGAGGAAAGAAATTGGGAATCTTTTTTATCCCATTTAACAAACATTTACTGGGGACCTATTAAGTGTCAAGCACTAAATTCAGTCTCGTTGGAACCAGTGTGACTAAGACTTCCATAGAGAAATGTGTCTCCAAGGGATCCAAAGTAAAGGTCAAAATTTTGCTCAAAGAAGTAACTTGAAATCTGTCTTGGCAAGAAATAAGTTACGATTCTAGAGAGTTGTGCCATGTAACATGAAAGGGCCAATTTAGACCTGAAAGCAAAAAGGGAAAGTTTTACACATATGTCATTTCTATTGTAAGAACTTAGTCTGGCCTTTTGAGATTGCTGACTTTAAGTAGACCATGTCCCTAAGGATCACTAATGCTGATTGATAATCTGGTTTTGAGTTTGTGTCTCTGCAACTCACATCAGCCAGTTCACATCATTGATTAAGCTCTCTCTGGGTCTTAACCATGTGGGGACCCCATGAGCAGTCAGTTCTGTCTGCCTTCCCCTCAACTTTCCTCCACTGAGACATGGATCCAGGGTTGATCTGTGTGACCTTAAGCAGACTAGAACTGTTTCAGAACACCCTCAGAAAACACTTCTGTATCGCAAGTGCAGATCAAATGGGAACAGAGCAGAGCAGCATGGTTGGGGCTAAAGCATTCCTCTGCAATCTATGACAAAATCCTTAATGCTAAATAAACAATCCTTTCCCACCTCCCGGGTGCAATCTTGAAGGGGATCTGTTCCCCTGCAAGACTTTTCTGCTAAATGTCAACTCAATAAATAAAGTTTAGATTTTCATAGTTAAAATATGATCACTGTCAAAATGGTTTTTTAAAAAACAATTGCCTTTTCATCTTAAAGCAATTGTTACTATTAAGTTTATGTTCTTTGCTCCACTATGTTACTACATGAAGTTGCGTACGTTTTAACATAGTTGTTATTGTTTTCACGTATATTTTAGAATCTGGCTTTATTTCACTTGATATGAGATCAGTAGTAATTGATCATGTATTCACATAATCTTAATATGTACCTTCTTTTCAAATGCTGCATTAACAGTCCACAATTTTTCTCCATTTAAAGAACCCCAGTTGTCACTATAAAGGGGATTTATGAGAATATCTTTCTGAATTGATTTGTTTTCTACTATATGTGTCTAGTGTTCTACTGTTGTGTTATTTTAGTGTTTTTGGCAGTATCAGCTCTCTCCTCCCAACTCACCCACATCCCTTCTTCTTTTTCTTTCTTTTAACAATTCACATTATTCTATGGAGAAAGTGACCACCATTGTGAGCATCTGGGACAGCTCAGCTGAAACTTAGACTCAAAACTATGGAGACTTGTGATTGAAACACAAAAACTGTTCAACCTTTCCTGATGTGAGGAAAATAAACATAGATAACTCTAATACGAAATGGTTCCTTTAGTCCTGGTGTCACAGTGAGCTGACAGATGACATTTTCACTCAAGTGCAGCACACTATAGTTGGTAGCATACTTTATGGGGACCCAGAAACAATCCTCTCCATGAGGCTTATCATTATTACTTTAAGAGAGAATCTTTCTCCCATGAGTGTTTTAACTAAATTTTTGTTTTAGCTGTCAAATGTTCACTTTATTCTACTTGGTTTTACCATTAATTGTTTTGTTTATAGATGTTTCCCCCATAGATAATAATAACCTTGAGTGGAGTCATTCATTTATCATAAAAATATGGGCCACCACATACATGCAGGACATGGAGCCTGGTACGGGGTCGGCAACCAATAAATTTGAAAATGCATTGTCAATAAGCAAATGTGCACTGGTTGCTAACTGTGTACCAGGCACTGGGTTAAGTACTAGAATTAATTCACATTTTTTTCCTCAGAAAAATATAGAATTGATTCCTGTCAAATGCAAACTAACAGAGTCAAGCTTTAAAATCTGGCAGATTTGGTCGGACCTATCTACTTTGTGCAATAAGAAAACACTTATTTTAATCCTTTCTCTAACTCTGTGTCCATGCCTAATAGAGCCAATAAATTAAGCCCTGTTGGTGAGGTAAAATATCTTGAGCAAAATGTAGACTGGGAAAGCACTATTAAACAGCAAGCCATAAAATAACTGTAAACCTGCTTATGAACTACCTTGAAAGTAATTTCAGGCTAGTGGAGAAGGAACTGATTACCAGGAACAATAGCTGCCAGGATCTTTTACACCAGTTCCTTATAAATAGGAGTCACCTTAGCAATCTTCACCAGCCTCCTACAGAGAAGAAAAGTAACTTGTACGTAAAGATTTATAATGTCTACTTAAAGGTGACCTGGGATGGAATTTGCCACTTTTAACATCCCACTTGTCTAGATCCATATAATCACTATAACAGTGAATTCTACCAGCTTATCTTAAACTTCCTGGCAGCCTGAATCCAGTAAATGGTCTTTCAGTTCTCAAGGCTCTCTCTAGTCAAAATCACATTGGCCTCTGCCCTTGACTAACAAGAAGGCTTAGAGGGTTTCTAAGACATAGGCCCCAAGCCCTATGGATTTAGTTAGTCATTTCAGAGGTTAGATGAAGGTATCTCAGTTATATATAAGCCAGTGCAGTGGACCTGATGTCCAATAACCAGACATGATGTTCCTCAGGATGGCAGTAAGACTCACCACAATGCCACCATTTAATGACTTCCCTATAGGTGTATGGGTTTTGGCCAAAGTGAATATCAATGACTCCTTCTCAATCTCCTTAAATATAGCCGGGGATAAGGGCGATGTTCTCCGGGGTCATCCATGGCCCTATCATTTCTAAGATTTCTCCAGGTAGAAAAATCTCCTCCCACATTCAGACGGTTTACAAACATTAGTTGTTTACAGGTAATCCTTCTGTTTCCTCAGGATTCAACAAGATATACTATTCAATTAGACATACAAATGATTGGGTTTTCTTTTTGTTTATAATCATGGTGGAAAAATAAAATACCTATTTTGAAATTTATCTAAGATAAATACAATATGATCATGCTGAAATATAAAGTAAAATATTGGGAGTTTATCACCTATTTAACCTTCTGTGTTAAAACAGACACAGGGCAGTTTTCTAAGATTCTTGTACTGATATAGGTGTTTGAGGCTCACCTTTTTTTTTTTTGAGACAGAGTCTTGCTCTGTTGCCCAGGTTGGAGTGCAGTGGTAGGATTTCGGCTCACTGCAACCTCCACCTCCCGGGTTCAAACAATTCTTTGGCCTCAGCCTCCTGAGTAGCCAGGATTACAGGCACACGCCAATGTGCCCAGCTAATTTTTGTGTTTTTAGTAGAGACGGGGTTTCACCATGTTGGTCAGGCTGGTCTCAAACTCCTGACCTCATGATCTGTCCGCTCTGAGGCTCACTTCTAACCCTCTAGGATATGAGTACACAATCAGGTGCATTTCTTAGAGTTTCAGCTGCCCCCTTCCCCAGGACCTTGATGTTGTCTTGATTGTCAAAGTACACGGATCTTGGCCAAGCACAGTGGCACATACCTGTAATTTCAGTGCTGAAGGAAGATGAAACGGGAGTATAGCTTGAGCTCAGGAGTTCTATGCTGCAAGTTATGATCACTCCCACTGAACTCCAGGCTGGGCAGCAGAGCAAGACTCTCTCAAAAAAAAAAAAAAAAGCACATGGATATCTGACCTGCATAGTAATCACCCTGTCACCCCGTCAAGGTGTTTGGCTGCACTGATGACCTTAAACTCTCTGCTCTGCTCTTCAACTTTTCCCAAAAGTGCGGTTGCCCAAAATCATGTTTGTGAGAGATCCTAAAGCACATTCATGAATGAAAAGCTAGAAAAGCTATTAAATAGGGAAAATATGAATATCTACTGGAATTTAATACGGAAAAGTAATGTTAAATTCCAACTTATGAGGACTGAAAGAGCTTACAAACCCTCTTCTTCAGACATGACTATCCCAAAAGATGAAGCAGGTAGAGGGGATTATGAGACCAAATTCTGAGCAAAAGATTTGAAATGCTGATTGTATGCCCTGTGCCTAGCCCTGAACAAAAAAACCAGTGAAACTGAGATGAAGATCACACTACTCCTGCTTTTCAGGCACTTGGAGTCTGGCAGGCCAAAGTAAAAGATAAACAAGCAATTTCAACACTAGAGTTTCCCACACACAATGAAAATCCTCACAGGATTAACTGTCTAGAAAGTGACAAGAAAACTACACAAAGGAAATTGCTTCCCAGAGAGAAGTCTTAAAGAACAGGCCGGCGTTTGCCAAGGGGACAGTGTTGAGAAGGATAGCCCCTTTGGGGTGTGTTTGATATTTCTGGAACACACAAGAGAGAAAGAGAAGTGGGCTGAAACCAGATCATAAGAAACCTAAGATGCACAAAGGCTGCTGAAACTACCCACAAATAATCCGGGGATCTCATTAAAATGCAGGTTCTGTTCCATACATTGCAGGTACAGCCTCTGAGATTCTGCACATCTAATAAGTTGCATCTAACAGGTGATGCAAATGCCTCCTGTCTGAAAACTAACTTGGAGTCGTATTAACTTAAAAAGCACAAGACCTTCAAATTTGGAAAAGGAGACTTTATTTCTTATAAAGGGTTAGAGCCTGCAGGCTGGTCACCCCACAGGCTAGTAAGCATGTCTTCAGCAAAGACAAGAAACAGGCACTTGGAGGGAGAAAGGGGTATGACAGGAATTTAAGCAGAACAGTTTGGTCAAGTATACATGTTCAACAGGTTAAAGGAGGAGCTATGAATATTAATGAAGGTGGTCCTGGCACATGCATATTGAGCAAACATACATGTAACATATGACCCATGTTCATCTTGGGGTGGAGACTTAACATTTAAATGTACACAGTTAGGCCCTATACTTCAAAAGGTGAAACAGGAACACAAGGGCACTTGAGTGTGCAGCCTCTGTCATCTGGCCAGAACCAGTCCTTGGTCAGTCGTCTCATTATGAGGAGGAAGTTTCCGAAATCAGTCTCTTGTCCAGTCAAAGCTGTAGTTATAGCTGGTGGAACAGGGGCTGGGAGTGTCTGGTGAAGCGACAAATTGTTTTAATATTGTTTATCTGGAGGCCAGTGATGGTTTAGCTGCTAGAGAAAAAGAAAAACCTTGTGGCAGTTAGAACATAGTTTCTTCTTTAAGTGTAGGGGGAGGGAGACCTAACCCTTGGCTGGCATAGCCATAGGTCCCGTTTATAATTTGGCATTTTATTGACACAGAGTCTGTTTTGTTAATCTTATAATCACTTTAATGCTGATCAGTTGTGTCTAAACTCCAAAAGGTAAGGGGTATAAACAGGCATGTCTGACCTCCTTTCCCATCATGGTTGGTAGTTTAGTTTTTTTTTTTTTTTTTTTTT
>NW_016804595.1:3575606-3636281 GCF_001698545.2 Rhinopithecus bieti | reverse complement strand
TTTTTTTTTTTTTTTTTGAGACGGAGTCTCACTCTGTTGCCCAGGCTGGAGTGCAGTGGCCAGATC
Organism: Rhinopithecus bieti; assembly: GCF_001698545.2. NCBI lineage: Eukaryota > Metazoa > Chordata > Mammalia > Primates > Cercopithecidae > Rhinopithecus > Rhinopithecus bieti. Next base: position 3,636,215 of record NW_016804595.1, on the reverse strand, counting down.
TCAGCTCATGGCAAGCCCGGCCTCCCGGGTTTATGCCATTCTCCTGCCTCAGCCTCCAGAGTAGCTGGGACTACAGGCACCCGCCACCATGCCCGGCTAATTTTTTGTATTTTAGTAGAGACGGGGTTTCACCGTGTTAGCCAGGATAGTCTCGATCTCCTGACCTTGTGATCCACCTGTCTCGGCCTCCCAAAGTGCTGGGATTACAGGCTTGAGCCACTGCGCCCGGCCGGTAACTTAGTTTTTAAGGGTATATTGGGTCACCTTGGCCAAGAGGTGTTCATTTAGTCAGTGGGGCTTAGGATTTTGTTTTAATTTACAATAGGAAGGCTGTATGCCACATTTTGGATCTTGAACCTTTCCAGCCAGCGATGGGGAACCATCCTGTGGCTTTTCTAGCCTGAGAGGAACTAGAATTCGAAAAGAGCTAGACGCAGGCAGAAGACTATTTCTATGATCCAGTAGAGAAAAGGCAGTTTCCTAAACTAAAGACACTGACGATAAAGAGAAGAGAATGAATTTAATAATATTGAAAAGGTAAAGTTAACATGACTTGGTGTTCAATGCAGACACAGATAAGGGAGACATGGCAGGAGATGATAGTCTATGAGGAAGCTAAGCTTTTTTTATTTTGGCAAGATTATAGGATATGATTTGAGGGATGTAACACTTATCTAGCATTTAGGAGGTCCTACTGTGATTAATTTTGCCAACCTTTTTACCACAAGATATTACTTTTATAAAATGACGAGTTGAGTTTTAAACGTATTGTAGATTCAGTCACATTACTTTAAGGTCGCTCCTGAGATATGTCCTGTCTTTCCAAATTTTTCTCAGCCAGGAATTGGCTTCCTTGTGTCCCTGGCACTGAGCACAAGGCTTCCTCTCTGACTGCGGTTTTATTATACACAGACATCCCATTCCTGATCAAACACTTGGCTTCATAAATACGAAAGCATGGGAAAATCCCAAAGCATCAGTCCCAACAGTTTCATCATCTATTTTCCCTCTTCTCATTTTAAAAATCTGAAATAATATAAGATTTCAATGCCAATACTACAACTGAGAGCTCATTCATTTCTCAAGTTCCGGAATAACATCCTGAGTTACAGATCACAGTGGTCCTTCTTAATGACTGATTAGAGTTCTTGTCTTTACCTCTTACTGATGATTACTTGTTTTGATAAGATGCTGAGTGCATTGACTTAGCACCTGTGTTAATTGCTTTATCCTGTTAGAATCTGATTTTCAGTGTGTTGAAAAGTCAGCTTAAGCCAGTGGTTCTCAGCCCTGGCTACACAATAAAATCGCCTAGGATCCTTTGTAAAAGAACAAGGCTCCACCCCCAGGGATTCTAATGTAATTGGACCAAGGTGGATAGCAGGTATCAGTATGGTTGGAAAGCTCTGCAGTTGATTGTCATGTACAGCCAAGTCTGAGAACCACTGACTAAAACAAACCTAAATGGGCATTTCGTTTTTCTGAATTCAGCATCCAAAGCTGCCACTATCACAACAGTTGACCCAAGAAAAAGTGAATGAAAACTTTGATCATCTCATGGAAGTCTATCTAAAGAAATCTGACCTATCAGGAACACCAGTAAGAATGAAGAAGGAATCCAAACCACCACACAAATTGGTATGAAGTCTGTACAGAAACGTGCTAGAGAGCTAGATCTGATGATTTTTAGAAACAAAAGAACAGCTCTATTATTTTACTGGTTACATGACATTGGAGAAGTTATTCTCGTATCTCAGTTTCATCATCTGCCAAGTATGCATAAGTCTTCTTCATGAAGCTGTTAAATAGATTTCATGAAGGCCCTGTATTAATAAACTGAGGAAATTGCTCACATTTCAATTTCTATTGAAATTCTTACATCACTCAAGGCATACTATATTTCTCTTTTGCCACATTCTCAGCATTGGAAGGATTATTTTAACTAGTTAATCTAAGAGCATTTGCAACTTAATTTTATTTTTCTAATGAGTGCTTATCAAATGTGTAGCATGATATAAATGAGTGCATTGTTCTGTACCTTTATGGATATCTTAATCTCATGTGCATATTTTAAAATACTTTTATTTTCAAGGTAAGTCAACAAAGAAGTACTAACCAACAAAAAATAATCTGGCACACCCAACACTAGTGCCCAGTGTTATGGGTCACTGAACACTAATATTCATTGGGCAGGTTGATCACTTGGCAAAGTGGTCTATCTGTGAAGAAGCCAGCACCTGGCTAGAGACCCACCCATCACAATAATCCAGGGGTGAAGTGTTTGAGCCACAGAGGCAGACCATATGAGAGCAGCTGGGTAGGTATAATCCCATGCCCAATGGCAATAGTCAGGTCTATGTTCTCGAGAAGCCTAGCAGGCTTCTAACCAAGTGAAGTCATACAACAATTCCTCATCAACCACACCAAGTTGTGAAATAGCATGGCTTTGTGTTTCTATATTAAATCATTAGATCCCACTCTTTTAAAATTGTCTTCTGTTCAATCCTCTTACAAAAATAGGAAGTATGCCTGATTTTCATACCACAACCTCAGATGTTCAAAACTAGAGCTTTTTCTTTATAACTGAAGTTGATTTCTACCTCAAGCCCTTCATATTTCCTGATAGACAATTGATCTGGTCACTTCCAAGTAAACCCAACCACTTCAGTAATTTCTTATTTCAGCATTACACTGAATCAGATTGCAAACTTTCCCCTTTCTCCCTTCTCTCTGCAGTTAATTCTAACTCAAGTGCTTACACAGTTATGTAGCATATATGAGAAAGTATCTCTGTGGTTGTCCAGGGTGGAAAACTCTTGATATATGCAATCATAACATCTTATACTTAGTGTTGCCACCCCCAAATGGGCTTCCACTGAAAGTGGCCAAATCCCAGAACTCATGTGGGTCTCAGATTGAATGGTCCATGCCACCACTCATGGTTTCATCCCCTTGTCATGACCTTGAGAACACTTTGGAAATTCAGATTTCTCCATCTGCTGAAAAGTACACTTTTATTAGGGACATGTGGTAGTTGCTGCCCTTCGTCTTGGGGCAATAGAACAATTAGGATCTGTGAACAAGCCCTCTCTATCTTTGACACAAATGCAGTCATTTCAGCTCTACTGCCCCATGCTGAGTGGCCTGAGATCTTTGTGTGTCTCTCCCTTCTAGCCACCCAGATGGGAAACAGAACACAGATAGGGGAAGTTATGCTACAGTAATAAACAATACCCAAAAGATCAACACAATTTTATTCCTCACTCATATAAAATCCATTACAATTCCAGAAAACTCTCCATGACCTCTGTCTTGATGTCAGAAGAAGTAGTAGTTTGGAAAGTCTAGCTCCAGTGATTACATGCTTGAACACAGAAATGACTCAAGTCACTTTCATTCACAATTTAGTGGCCAAAGCAAGTCACTATCTTCAAGGAGAAGTACAATGTCTCATATACCCAGAAGAGAAGCAAAGCTTGAATGTTAGTGTGCTATGTCACTATCTTCTACAGCACTGTTTCCTCTATACTTACACTTATCTGAGGGTCTAACAGTTTCTTTGCCTAACACTTGGCTCATTACTTATTGACTCAAAAAGGGGCTCATCCCTAAAACCAGTGTCTATTTCTCTTTAATCGTTTCCATATTTTTTCCCTCTCTTCAGCTGGGAGCATCTTTATCTATAGAGGGAAGGACAGAGAAGAGAGATTATGGAAAGATTAATAGAAACTTTTAATTTTAAAGGTCAGCAATTTGACATTCATTTCTCTGTCCTCTTGTCAAGCTCCACTGTGCTATGTACTCCATCCCAAATCTCCCGATGTGGAATGTCATCCTCACTACATAATGGGTCAGGGTTATGCAACGAAAAGTCAGTAGAAGTAGGTGAGTAGCAATACTTTACATTTTTTTCCACCATCAATAATGTATTTCTCTTTTGTATACCACATGAGTGGGTCAATTGGGGCTGGACAGAGAAATCAAATATGTGTAACTTATCCATATACAGACTAGAAAATATATCTGGAAAATGTGTACTTAAGTATTGTGGTAATTGGTGAAGAGGCCAGCAATGACACAATCATTTTTCTGGCATTTGCTGAAAAAGAAAGGGAGGAAAATGGAAGTAAAAAATATGTTCAATTTTAGGCTAAGAAGCTCAGTATAAAACCTTAAAAAGTGGTGCCTTCTGAATAGCATAGCACTTATACGAGCACCTGTCTCAGCAAATCACAATGCCACAGTCATTTCTCCTTAATCATTGAAGGTGATTCAAGAGATGGGTTACCCACCAGAGAGATTTTTCAAGCTGAAGAATCTGATTTTAAAATATATTTAATAGCATTTTAGTTTTTATTTCTCTGGGCCTCTGTGAATTATGATACTTCTGTTTGGCCCATTATAGTACTTTTCAGGATCTTAATCTCTGAGGCTACTGTTTTTAAAGCCAGGAACTCAGGGGGTTATGACATCTAGTGTATTTATTGCTACAATTAAAATGTGTAACAAACAACCCTACAATTTCAGAGCCATACAACAATAAATTATTATACTTACATGTTGGGGACCTGCTGGGTGTCAGCAAAGTGGCTCTGCTGATCTTGGCAGGGGTTGCTTACGTATCTGGGGACTGCTAGGTGTTGGCTAATCTACATTGATCTCAACTAGGGGGACAGGAATACTCTGCTTTGATCCATGTGTCACTATTCATCCTGGGACCAGCAGTCTAGCCTGGGCATGTTCACACTGTCATTAACAAAGGATGAGAGTGATAGAGCAAGCCCTGTCACAGTTTTCAAGGCTCTGCTTCTATCACATCCATTAATATCCTAGAGGCCAAAGCAAGTTACAGGGCTTAAAGCCTGAGTCAAGGCAAAGAGTGGATGCAAGGAGAGGTGAGAATCAAGGCTAAGTCATGCTATTTACCACATCTAGGATTCTGTCCACCAAGAGGGCTTGGGCAGGGCTGGAGTACACACTGGCTTGGGCACTAGCAAAATGCTAGCTGAAACTTCAAATTAGGGACAAGCTCCTGACTGCTCAGTGAGGGAGACTGAGAAGATGAAATGGAACATGGCACTGAGATAAGCCAAAATAGGAATTCAAGAACCTTTAATTACAGAAATTAAAAGAAGTATTAAGAATGATTGCGAATGACAAGAGTATAGAATTATCTCTACTTCCCCCGAATACACAGTACCTTCTGCTTTACAGAGTACTGTGAGATTGAGAAAGTGTTTACATATTCGTCTCCCTCATTCCTGACGACAGTCCCTGTGTAGTGGTATGGTAGGCATCGCTAACCCATTTTAAATGTGGGAATATTGAGAACTTTAGAAGTACAGTGAGGTGCCCACAGCAACAAAACTAGTAAGTGATCCAACCGAGACTCAAACCCAAGCCTAATTTTTTTTTCCCACTGTGTAATAAAAACTTTAAAAAAATGGAAACAGTAACATTTAAAACATCTTCCCTATAATTCTCCAGCATAAAGGCCAAGGTGCCAGGTGTCATCGAACTTAGAAAGGGATAAGCAAATTGGTGGTTGCTATGGAGTCACCTTAGCTCTTCAGTTTTTTGAAGCTAGGGTTGACACTGAGGGCTATTAAAGGGAAACATGAGCCAATACTTAGTACGTTTCTAAGTAATGACAAAAATATGACACGATTCTCATGAAAAAATAGGTTAAAATGCTACTAGATAAAGGGAGAGATTCAATGGAGGAATCAGAATAAATCTCTAGATATATCCTTTGATGAGAAATAATCATTTTGAAACAATTATGTAAAATAAAAAGCTATAAATCATGAATATAGAATCAAATACCATTTGTTGTTACCAAAGAGAAAAGTCAGAGATGATGAAATGTAGGTAGGAGACCTAAAAGATTTTAAAATAATGCAAATATGTAGACTATTACTGATCACAGAGGCAATAAGAGATTAGTCTAAAGTTGGCAGAAAACTCTAAAGCTGTTTGATAATTGGTTTTTCCTCAGGAATTGGAAATGTGTATTCTTGAAGAGGTCCTTAATGTCACTATGTAGCCCATACTGCAAATTTGTTGGAAAATAGGAAGAAAGACTTATATCTGTGCCACACTTAATATAAGAGTTATTTGCCTTTGAAATAACTTGAAGACTAGGAATAAATAAATTGGGGTAGGTCTCATAATCTGATACTAGACACGGGCCTGGTTTCTCAGAAAGCACTCACTGGGTGCGGTGGCTCTCACTTGTAATCCCAGCATTTTGGGAGGCTGAGGCAGGAGGAATGCTTGAGCCCAGGAGTTCATGGTCAGCCTGGGCAACATGGTGAAACCCCATCTCTACAAAAAGTACAAAAAATTAGCCAGACATGGTAGTGCATGCCTGTAGTTCCAGCTACTCTGGAGGCTTAGGTGGAAAAATCATTTGAGCCTGAGAGATGGAGGTTCCAGCGAGCTGTGATTGTTCCCCTGCTCTCCAATGCCTGGGTGACAGAGCGAGACCCTGTCTCAAAAAATAAAAATAAAGCACTCACTAGGGGTGGCCCAGAGGGTAAGTCAGGAGATGAGATGTGCTTCAAAAGAGTTACAAGGAGAAAACAATTAACTAAAAGACCTTGATGGAAGAAAGGACCTATGGAACTCTAACATGTTTAATAAAGAATGCCAAAACATAGCAAGATCTCATTTCTACAAAAAAAAAAAAAAAAAAAAAAAATTTACCACATCTAGGATGTGGTATGGTGGTACATGCCTGTAGTCCCAACTACTTGGGAGGCTGAGGTGGGAGGATTACTTAAGCCCAGGAGTTTGAGGCTGCTGTGAGATAAGATTGCACGAATGCTGAGATCAAATCCCATCCTGTGAGACAGAGCATCACATAAAGGGCACAAAGAGTAGATTCTCGGAAATCGGGACTCGGAGACTCAGAAAGACTGCCACTGGTTAAAAACAGCAGATTATTTAGTTGTTAATATGTGGAGGATTGCCTCTGTCTACTCCCAGAGAAACCCCAAGCAACCCGAGGGAAAAAACAAATGCAGAGGAGACACAGGCTCTGCAAACCATTTTCAACAGCCATTGCCCTCCCCTGGGTCAGCCCTCACATTCAGCAATGATTTAGATACAGATCAAGAGAGAATGCCAGCCAAATTATTTGAGGGAATAGCAAATATGTTAAATAACAGAGGTGCGATAAAAAGAAATAGCCTTGAAGGAGAAGAAACCGGTAAGATTAAATGCAATAGAGCTAAGCGTATTACTATGCCAAATGTAGGTTCAGAAAACCAGTTATGCAACTTAAGGGAAGAAATTTAAGAGCAATGTATAGGAAAATGAACTCATTGTTTGAACTGGCTACAAGCTCAATGTCAGTCTACCTTTAATACAGTGATTCTTAACCTCTTTGGGCAAACATTCCTTTGGGAACATGATAAAAATTGAGTACATTTACCTTCGAAACACATATTTTTACATAGCATTTTGCACTTAGTTTCAGAAAGCTCGTGGAAGTCTCGTGGGGCATCCATTTATAGTGCGATGGTTTAAAATATGGGACTTGTGCTAAACAAATCTACAGTCAATCAAGGACCCCATCATGTCTCTGCCACTCAGAATTTCTTATTATAGTTTTCAAAAAGTAAGATAACCTCTATCCACTCTGAGTTTCCTCATCTGTAAAGGGGAGATAATAAGATAATAAGATAATAATACTTGCCCTCTGATGTTATTATAAAAGATTAATAAGAAAAGCACCAAGAGATTTTCATTATTTTTGTCATAATTATGTTTTATATTTTAAAATATTAATATATTTTATTATATGTATATTTCATCATATGTATTATATTACCAAAGTAAGTTGCTACCTTATGTTAACTTTTAAATAACTTTTAGGTTTAGCTTACAGGACAAAAGAAAGGACCACTCCCCTGGGCTGCTTGCCACTTAAAACAGTATCTGGAGCTTTTAGTTCTGATGTTGGCATCTTCTTTTAAGAAACACAGGTGTCACCTAGAACACAAGTAAAGGAGGCCAGCCAAGATAGTAATGAGATACATAGGGTATTTACAAGAAGACAAGTGGAAGAATTGGGGATCTTTGACCTAGCAAAAGGAAGATTTAACAAAATTCAACTACTTCAAATGCTATTGTGCCAAAAGAAGAGAAATTATTCTGAATTATTTCAGTGGCCAGAATTTGGGCCAATCGGGAAGGAAATTTCAGCTACATGTAAGGAAGGTTGTCTTAGAAATTAGATGCCAATGTTTCTTCATCACTGAGGAATCAACATATTCATTCATTCAACAAACATTAATTAAGCATCCACTGTGCACCAGAGACCACGCAAGTTACTGGGGAGACAAAGATGAGTGAGACACAGATCTTGCTCCTTTAATAGACTCCAATTTTGGTGGGAGACACAGGTACAATAAGTAATGACAGCGTAAACAGAGGCAATGGTATTGCCTGGAAAACAAGGCAGATATCTACTAAGAACAGAGTTGAGATATAATAGATTAAAAGAAACAAGCCAGGAACTAGGCTAGTTATGCTAGGCAGAAGACAAAAGGCACAAAGGCAAGAAACAGCATGATGTATTCAAGAAATTCTGGGCACAAAGGACAAGGCAGAAAACAAAAACAAAAACAAAAAACAAGGAGAGAGCTTAGATGTTATCCTATAAACTCAATGAAGCCATTACAGGATTTTAGGCAGGGGAGTGACCTGGTCAAAACTGTGTTTAGTGGTTTAGGTATGGATGCATCATTACTAAACGTTTGGACACAGATCTTATATTTGTGATATTTCTACATGTTCCCATGAGATGTCATTAAACTAGTTAAGTAAGGCACTTCATGAGAGTTCAACATTTTTTCAATGGGTTACTTAAACTTGTGTTATATAAGAATGTTTCAAATGTGCTGCTTGTTTTGGGTATTGAGTCAAGTGGACATCTAAAAGCAAACTAAGAGACAGATGTAAGAATCCAGGCAAGAGACATAAAGGCCTGTTATAGGTCTGCAAAACTGTAGAAGGATTGGGAGATGGCACTGATACTCTCCAGGATCTTTCCAAAGCCCGGACTTTATGCAATTCAGCCCTGACACAATCACAGAATTGTAGAATTGTAAGGGACATTGACACCATCTCATCCAAGTCTTCCATTAAAGAGACTAAACTCTGGCAAGAAAAACTAGCTTTCTCCCTTCTCCATATAGCAAGGTAATAAAGAAGTTAAAATCTGAAAAGCACCACCCTTCAAACTTGATCCAGTAAGTGACCTCTTATTCTGCCACATCACACAGATTTTCATTGAATCTTTTTTATAGCATATACACTTTATTCATTAAGCCTACAAAAATAGGGTGCTAGGATATAAGCTGTTCTTCACATGGAAATAAGCACAGAATTTAAATGTTGCCATGAATTATAGGCATCTTATAAAGCAGGAAGGGTCTCCTATTTAAACTTCTCAGGGTAACATACAAAGCAAAAGATGATTCAAAGCTGAGTCCTCCATTTGCCAACAAAGTGGCATTGAGAAAGTCACTTAACCTCTGAAGCTCATCTGTAAAATGAATAAATAATTATCACCTTAAAAATTGTAGATATATATAATGCCTTCACAATGTATGGAGCCCAGTGCATGTTAGGTAGGTAATTTATTTCTCTGTTCCTTCCTTTCCTATTGCCTTCAAAATCTGTGAGGAGAAGTTATCTGCCATCTTCTCCAGCCCACTAGAGACAGTAACAGCAAACGCGTTAGAATTTGGCCTCTTGTGTCAGAAAAACTAAATGGTGACTCTTGGCCCTGTGAGAACATAGACACATTCTTCAGTCTCTCATGATTGTTGATACATCTATGATCATCTGAAGACAACTATTGCAACCTCATAGGATTGTTGTGAGGATTAAATGAGCTAAATATATGAAAGCTTCTTAGAGTAATGCCTGACATAGAGTAAACACTCAAGTTATGGCTTGATTATGTTGACTTTGCATGCAGAGAACCACGTTACATCGTAATTTCCCTTATCTTTTCGTCCTCATAGCTAATGATCTTCTCTTTCATACACAACTTCATATTTTCAAGAAAATTACATTTTCTTCATGCATGTCTGCGGGGATGGAAGAAACTAAAAACCTCTTTTCTCAAAAGTAGTTAAGGTAAATGAGATCAATGGATCCAACTGACTGCCAGAAATGGAGTAGTGGAGCCCTTAATATCATCAATTCAAGATATTGGACACCCATCCATCGATTTTCTCCCTGTCTTTATTAGAAGTCAATAGCTCCTCATCACACATTCGACAGGTGAGGATTCCTAGAAGTACTGCATGTGGACTGAAGTAGTTTGGTGTGCCTGTGTCCAGAGCATTAGGTGGGAATTAGAATTGTCCTCTGTTTATACCATCCTCAATCCCACACACCATATAGAGACTCAAAAAACACCCACTGATCCATGAACCTTCCCTCACTGAGTGCCTTGATAATTAGCACATGATTAACTCTAGGGGCCACCTTGCATTGCATTTGAGCACAAAGGAATAAAGTGGATGGCAAAAAAATAATGAGTAGGAGATTGGGCTCCATGGTGAGACCATTTGAATCCTGACTTCATCATATTTGTAGCTTTAGGCATATCACTGAATTTCTCCAAATCTCATTTTCTCTTCTACAAAATTAGGAGCATAACAGTTATACTAAACTAGCAGAGTTCTCGTGAGATTAAGTGAAAGAATTTTTGTAGAGTTTAGCATCAAGCAAGTGTTCAATAAGTGTTCTTATTGTGATTAGTTCAATATAAAAATGACCAAGTGCTGTATCATGTTATATTGCTTCAAAATGCAAAAATAAGAATTCATAGAGTGGGAGATCATTGTGGCACTAAGGAGAGTATACATATTAACTAGAGAAATGTTTCTTAAACAAGATAGGTTCTGACCTAGATCTCAGAGACTAAATAGGTTTAGATCTGCAAAGGGCTCTTCCCATGGGCAAAAGAGCCAGGAGGATATAATCCCTGAGTATGCAGAAAAATAAGTGAACATTCAGAATTTTGAATAAGTACCCAAGAGCTAGAAAAGGAGCATTTCAAAATCTACTATGGAAGTGCCAGGCAATTTCAGAAAAGATGATCTATCTAGTGATAATAACTGGCTGATCAAAACCATAGTGTGGTAGGTAAGCAAAGGTTTTGCAGCAGACAGGCCTAAGTATAAATCACAAACTACCTAATGTTTCAATCCTCACTAGTCCCATCTTTGTTATGAAATTATTTTCACCTACCTTGCAAAATTTTGGGGAGAATTAAATGAGCTGTTGAAGGTAAAACAGTCCTCTCAGGGTCTGACTCACTGTCAGCTAGCGTGATTACCTAGTATATTCTAAGAAAAACAAATACAAAAAAACGTTATTTCAATTCACCTGTACAAACACCAAAGTAGGGTTGCCTAACTGAGGCAGGAGAATAGATTCTGGAGGTAGGGCACTTAAGACCAATTCGTGCCGAATTCAGGAAAAACATCTTGATTTCCTAGGGCAGGGAATCTGAGGCCAATTTGTGCTGAGACTTCCTAAAATAGAAAACACCAAGTTCTGGGGTCAGGGAATCTGAGGCCAATTCCTGCTGACTTCCCAAAGCTGGACCAAAAGGAAAACACCTGGGTCTAGGAGCAGGGAAGGCCAATTAAATGCAAATGTAAGGCCAATTAAATGCAAACATCCTAAAGCTAAACCAAGAGGAAAAACCCCATCCCCAAAGGATCAAAGGCTACTCTCCCTAAAGCCCTCCCCGTTCCACCACATCTCAGATGGAAAGGGAGAGTGCCTTGGATTGGCCGCAGGCCAAGCAGGGACCATCCCTTCATGTGCATAGAGCGCCAATTCACCGCAGCCTTTAATTAGCCAAAGACCAAATCCTTCATTCCAGATAAGGGGTAACCAACGGGGACCTCAAACGAAGTACTTAAAACCCAGAAAACTTTGTAACCAGGCCCTTTAGCCTCTTGCTCGGGCCCACTTCCACCCTGTGAAGTGCTTTCTTGCTTTAATAAATTCCTGCTTTTGCTGCTTCCTTCCTGTGTTTTGTTCCTTTGTTCCTTTCTTTGTGTGTTTTGTCCAATTCTTTGTTCAAAATGCCAAGGACCTATACAATTATATGCAAGGCCCTCCTTCCGGTAATATAACTGTAGAAGAATCAGGGGAAGTTTTATCCTCATTCAGTGTAATAAATGTTCTTACTTGTTTCTGTAGGTGTCTTATACATAGTAAAAGTTTAGTGTTCAATAAATGCAAGGGATTGTCGTCATGAATTAGACAGAGCTAATTGTTACTCTACTTAATCCTCACACAACCCTGGAATAAAGATAATTTTATTTGTCCTGTCTTACACATTTAGAGACCTTAGTAACTTATGCAAGCTCACACAGAAAACAGGGAATAGAACTAGAATTTGAGCCAAAGCAGCCTGGCTCCGAAGACCGCATGCTTTGTGTGCCTCTGTAGACTGCCAGGAGATAACTCTGAAACCTTCAGACATGTTCCTGCTGATCTGGACCTGCTATGACAGTGTGAGCCCACTACCTGAATTCAAGAAGGCAAAAAAAAAAAAAAAAAAAAAAAAAAAAAAAAAAATAGCCCAGCAGGGAAAAGGGGACATGATTAGGTAGCTGGCTGGATAGAAAGTAGGCTGACAGAATCACCTGCAATTTTCATTTCAATCTTTCTCTGTAATTTAATTCTTATTTGAATTCATAGTGAACAGCCCTTACACTTAAGTGTGCCGCAGATCTGGCCTCTGCTTCAGGTCAAAGTGCTTGTTGGAGCTATTGCCCTGAAATGACAGAGAGACAGAATGCCTCCAAAAACAAAATTCTTAAATAGGTCTGGTTGTGCCAAGTGACATTAATTACACAATCCAGACTAGCACTGTCAGCTGCATTCTTACCTGGAAGAAGGGCTTGCCCCCTTAGATACTACTTAGAAACTATTTGCTCCTCCTCTCAGTGCCAGAAGTAACTGAAAATCGAATTTGAGAACATTATGGAAAATCTAGAGAGGATTCAGTAAAGTGGCAGTGGGGCGGGGGCGGGGGGGAGTTAAAATATTAAACTATTGGTTCTCAATTTTGTTTTCTTTTCAACTTTCCCCAAACATTCTCCTCAGGTCTCCCATAACCAATCCAACCTTCTTGTCCCTAACTTCTCCAAAGGAGGGCAGGGAGAGAGAGTGCATGAGAAACAGATGAAAGAAGAAGAGGTATAGAGCAGGAAGAATATAGAGGAATAAAGGAAAGAAAGAATCAGGGAGGTAGATATCTACAGATTTGGGGTCTTTGTGTGGTAAAAAATAAAATAAAATAAATATGTAGCTAGAAAGAGGGACCAAGAGAGCAAGAGATAGACAAAGTTCTCAGAATTTCATCAGAGGAACATCCTTGTACTCACGAGGCTCAAGAGCATGAGTAGGTTTCAAGTGGGTTGAAATGGAACTGATTAGAAACAAAGAAGCTGGAATGTAGAGAGGAAATGGCTCAAGCTGTTAGTTGCTAAATATTCACCATGAAACTTTTCTGGACTTCCCCAGCAACAACTGGGCATTCCATCCTCTGGGCTCCCATGCTGTTTGTGATGGTGTCAGTAAGGTGAAGATAGGCTTCTGGCATAGTTCACATCACAGTGAAGTGCGTATTTATTTAGATGCTGGACTGAGAACCTCTGAAGCAGACAATATATTCAATTCATGTGTGCCCATATTAGTGTTTAACAAATGTCTGCTGGAAGGGAGGAAAGAAAAGTAGGTGTAAAGGAGGGGAACGAAGAAGGAATAATGGGCAGAGAGGCATCCAGGAAACAATTCCTCCTTATCTCAATCGGCATTCAGTCAAATAGTAATTTTAGTCTCATGTCAGCAATTTTGTTCTTTCAAATCTAGTGTATATTTGCCCTGACAATTAAGAGAGATTGGAAAAAAATGAGGCAAATTGATTCATATTCTATCTTTTCATTAGAAAGTTCAAAAATGAGCAGCAGCCAATATTGTGAATAACTAGAACTCAAGGGCTGATATTATGAACTTAATAAGCCATTATCTCTAAAATAATTATTCTGAATGAGCTTTTAAAAATGGTTTTATGCCTTTTATGTCCCCATCTGTCCCATGCCAAATACCCTCCACTCTTAACATTTTGCCTTTCAAATCTGAACTATAATGTTCAGAAAAATTACTAGTGATTTTTCAACCTCCTAAAAAAATAGAAAATGCAGTATTAATCATAGTGATATCTTCTATGTTAGGCATGTTCTTTCTTTTTCAAACTAGTTTTTAAATCTTTCCTCTCTTTTGGTGATCACAATAAGGATCTGAGGTTGTTAGAGCAAGTACTCTCATCTCCAGCCTATTGATGTGCAAAGTGAGGAAAAGGAAGTAACAGCACACAGTAAGATAATGTCTGAGCAAAAGTGAAAACCTAGGGCTCTGACTCTGAGCTCAGCACTCACCCTGCAGCAATGCTTAGAGTAATTCTAGGATGTTCTTTGAGTATGTCTTTTGAATCAGAGAAAGGAGCAAAATATTTCCCAATTTTTTACGTATCAGTCATGTTCTTACATATGCTAATAGCCTTACTTTATAAGATAGGCTTTTTTATTATTATTATTCTCACACAGCTGTGGTTTACAGGTTTCTTTTAGCAGCAAAATTTTATTATCAAAATCTCATGCCAGGCCGGGTGCAGTGGCTCACGCCTGTAATCCCAGCACTTTGGAAGGCCGAGGCAGGTGGATCCCTTGAGGCCAGGAGTTCAAGACCAGCCTGGCCTACATGGTCAAACCCTGTCTCTACTAAAAATACAAAAATTATCCGGGCATGGTGGCACACCGCTATAATCCCAACTACTCAAAAGGCTGAGGCAGGAGAATTGCTTGAACTCAGGAGGCAGAGGTTGCAGTGAGCCGAGATTATATCACTGCACTCCAGCCTGGGCAACAGAGTGAGATGCTGTCTTAACACTATGCAGTATTATGCAGCCATAAAAAAGGCTATGCAGCCGTAAAATACTATGCAGTCATAAAAAAGGATGAGTTCGTGTCCTTTGTAGGGACATGCATGCAGCTGGAAACCATCATTCTCAGCAAACTATCTCAAGAACAGAAAACCGAACACTGCATGTTCTCACTCATAGGTGGGAATTGAACAGTGAGATCACTTGGACACAGGAAGCGGAACATCACACACTGGGGCCTGTTGTGTGGGGGGCGGGGGGGATAGCATTGGGAGATATATCTAATATAAATGACGAGTTAATGGGTGCAGCACACCAACATGGCACATGTATACATACGTAACAAACCTGCACGTTGTGCACATGTACCCTGGAACTTAAAGTATAATAATAAAAATAATCATGCCAAAGCCCTCTATATAAAACAGATAAAAGTGTATCTGTACTGATTGGAACAAAGCTGAGAGACCAGGAAAAAGTTCAGTGATAAGGGACTGTTGGCCTTGATCTCAATACCAAATACATAAGAGATCACCAGGACACCACTGAACATAAGAGACTGTTGGCCTCAATCTTAACACCAAATACACAGAGATCACCAGGACACCACTGAACATAGAATGAAGACCGTGTCATAGAGCATGTCTGGCTTGGGGTGAAGTGAGAATACTAAAGACTTTACAATTCAACTGATTCCAATTTGAAATCTACCACTTGCTCACTGTGTGCAGTGAGGAGGTTATCAACATTTCTGAGCCTCAGTTTCCTCATCTGTAGAAATCATAGTAACACCTGCCAGATGAGTTTGTTCTGAGGATCAACTCAGATGCCCCAAGTGAATCATGAAACACAGTGCTCAGCACGCAGTAGGTACTCAGGCAATTTCCTTCTGGAAGACCCTTGCCAAACTTACATATGCCTTGTTGACAAGCCAGATGTGTTCTTGTTGCCTCAGAGCGTATAAATTCCATTTGTTTTCTCAAGTCCAGCTCATGTCATTAGCATTTGAGAGCTTGCACTACTCCCTCAAACATTTAATGTTTTCTGTTCAGTTAGCACAGCATCGAGACTTTAAAAGCAGCTTGAAACTAAACTTGATTCCAAATATGATTTATAATGTCCCAAGAAACAGCTCATTTACCCAAGAAGACTTCATCAATTATTGACAGATGTACCCTCTGAGGAGAAATAGCATTAATACTAGGAGACTGAGGGAAAAGCATGCCTCAACCCCGTAAGCCAATTATCCAAGGTGATTTTGAGCATTAAATCCTTAGATATGCTTAATTTACTGTCCCTTGCCTATAAGCACAGAAAGAAGTATGAGAAGGGGAAAAAATGGTAACCAATTTAAGACTGCTTTTAAAAACAAAGAGAAGGCATAACATCGAGGGGAAAATGTATAGGAGGGAATAAGTGGGTGTTGGACACATATGGGCTTACAGATTGAACATCCCTGGACCTCACGCATTTTGCCCCCTCACTGCAGAACCAGCTACTACCCACCTGTTTTTTTCAGTACAGAAATAATTGCGCTTACCTGCCTCTGACCTAATAATTACAGCAGAGCCCGATTTTATTCTCAGCATGTTTATTGTGGTCGAATTTCCTCAGTTTTCAGGGCAAAGCCCTTACTAAGGATGCTAGCATTATTTGCTTTAACATCAAGCTGGGGACAAGGCTGTGTAACGTTCTGTAAAAAGCCAAGAGGCCAGTGTGAATCCAGCCCAGGGGGCTTGTAATCTGTGTTTGACATGCAAATATTAGAAAACGTTGGCAAGACTACAAGATTTACATACAAGGGAAGAAAGAAAATACATGAGGCCAATACATTTGAGAATGCTAATATATTTCTCTATAATTTTCTCAAAAGGAGGAAAATAGGAGAGGGTTATTTTTCCTAAAATCCAAATTATAAGGCAAAAGATGACCAATATGACTAGTTAGCTTTAATTTTCCTGTACTGAGGTGTGTGTGTGTGTGTGTGCCTGCGTGTGTGCATGTGTGCATGCATGCATATGTACATTGCATGCATGTTGTGAATGAGTGTGGGTAGATGGAAATAAAAGAAACTAGGATAGTGAAGAGGTCTACCTATATAAAAATTTTTGCATGATGAATTGAACATTTCTATATTCAGAAATAAACCCTGCCATACGAAACCTGAAAAATTACTACCCTGACTTAATGCAATCTATAGTTTAAAGTACAGTTACAGAACATTCTAAAATTACCTGCTTATGCCTCATGACCTGGCAGAATAATTATAGGCTAGATTCTTTCATCTTTTTTACACTCTTTTTATTGAGAATTAAGAGATTCACTGTATTGGGTTATTAAAAGCCTGACCTCTTAGAGCATGCATTTTTATCCCATTATTAAGCTGTGTATATAAAATTCAGTAGGCCTTCACTTTTATAGCTTTAACTTCTAAATTTCAAATTCAAAATCAGCATTGAAGTGCTGGTGGGGTGCCAGGCACTGTGCAAGTGCTTTCAAAGGCACTGCCACATTTGATCAACACCCAGATTCCTGGCCAGGAATATTCTGATTCCTATCTGGCATGCATTCTCTCACACTACAACTTTCTATCATTGCCTTGCCATGAAGTCTCTGAGGGATTTTAGACAGAGAATGGGAGTAGAGGAAATCAGCAAAGCCAGATCCAGGTCTGTTACACCACTGGCTTGTTACTACAAGTGTACATCTTTATTCTTTGGAGACTCCCATTTCTCTTAACATAAAACTGAAGCAAGAATACAGAATTCTTGATCAACTCACAAAAACATTATCAAGACTCTTAAGTACATTCACCCCTCTGAGTTATCCTTGATGTTCAAGGTTTGAATAAACCACGTAACCTAAATAAACCACCAAATGAATGGTGTATCCTTGAACAACAGATAAACTTTTTATTTTTACATGGGGTCCCTCTATGTTGCCTATGTCTCAAACTCCTGGCTTCAGGCAGTCCCCCACTCTCTGCCTTGCTGGGATTAAGGGGCATAAACCATGGCATCCAGCTGAGATGAGTTTTAACAACTAGTTATTTTAACAACGTTGCAATTGTTCAAAATCTTGTGTAGGGGAAAGGAGCAGTCCAGGGCGAAGGGAGTCCTCTTTGGATTGCCATCATCCTGAGAATGCATTCTTAACATCCTCAAATTTTCATACGTTAAGGGATAGAAAATTTTTACCCTTTAGAAGCACATTTGAAACACCCAGAAGTTATTCAGAGCCAAGGGTGATAAAGTGAGGGATCAAACGGAATACGATTTTCTATAAATATAACAGGCGACTATAAAGTAAAGTAACCCATTATTTTGGATAACTTGTAAGCTAGCATTGAAGACAATCGCAAAAGAAAATTCCAGAATATTTTTCGTATCTGTACTCAAGATATTTTAGGTAACTGCACACATCAATTCACAAAGTTCCTTCTTCACAATAGTTAGATGGCTAAAACAGAGAGGAAAATGTAAGAATACATTTCTTTTGTTAAATAGGTAAGAAAATTGATTGGAAAGGTAAGCCATTGGCCTGGGCCATGTGTGTGTTTGCACATGTGTGTGCATGTGTGTGTGCATGCCACGCACAAATGGGAATTGTCCTCGTTCAGGCATCATTTTGAAAACTCTGCTATTTACCTTTTCTAATTATTTGAGCACCTGAATCTTGAGCATAGCTGTCATGCCTCCTTAGAACATGTTAATATCTTCGCATTCCAGGAGGGATATAATTTTCTTAAACTAAAAAAAAAAAAAAAAAAAAAAAAACCAAAAAAACAAAAAAAAAAACTAAAGGAATGATGTCACAAGCTGTTTTTAATTACAATTATATTATCTCCAAAATAGTAAAGCATAATTACATATACAAGGATACCTTGTTTTATTGTGCTTTATTTACTGTACTTTGCAAATATTGCATTTTTGATAAATTGAAGGTTTGTGGCAACCTTGCACCCAGAAAGTCTATTCAGGGACATTTTTTCGACACCACGTGCTCACTTCATGTCTCTGTGTCATATTTTGGTAATTCTAGCAATATTTCAAACTATTTAATTATTATTAAACCTGTTGTGGTGATCTGTGATCAGTGATCTTTGATGTTATTATTGTAACTGTTTTGGCACACCACAAAACACACCCGTATTAAAGGACAAATTTAATCGATAAATATTGTGTGTGTTCTTGTGTCCAGAATGTATTCCTTCCAGTGGGTTCTTGGTCTCACTGACTTCAAGAATGAAGCCATGGACCTTTGCAGTGAGTGTTACAGCTCTTAAAGATGGTGTGTTCGGAGTTTGTTCCCTCAGATATTCAGATGTGTCCGGAGTTGCTTCCTTCCGGTGGGTTCGTGGTCTCGCTGACTTCAAGAGTGAAGTCGCAGACCTTTGTAGTGAGTGTTACAGCTCTTAAAGCATGCTGATTGGTCCATTTTACAGAGTGCTGACTGGTGTGTTTACAATCCTTTAGCTAGACGCAGAGTGCTGATTGGCACGTTTTTATAGAGTGCTGATTGGTGTGGTTACAATCCTTTAGCTAGACACAGAGCACTGATTGGTGTGTTTTTACAGAGTGCTGATTGGCCCATTTACAATCTTTTAGCTAGACGCAGAGTGCTGAATGGTGCATTTTTAGAGTGCTGATTGGCACATTTAAAATCCTTTAGCTAGACACAGAGCTCTGACTGGTGCATTTACAATCCTTTAGCTAGACAGAAAAGTTCTCCAAGTCCCCACTCGACCCTGGAAGTCCAGCTGGCTTCACGTCTCATTCTGACTGTTCCACCAAACAAACTTTCCCTGACTCTCTCCCTCTCCTCAGGCCTTCTTATTCCCTGAGAAACAACAATATTGAAACTAGGTCAATTAATAACCCTACAATGACTTTGTCTTCAAGTGAAAGTAAGAGTTGCATGTCTCTCACTTTAAACCAAAGGCTAGAAATGAGTAAGCGTAGTAAGGAAGAGATGTCAAAAGCCAAGATAGACTGAAAGCTAAGCCTCTTGTGCCAGTTAGCCAAGTTGTGAATACAAGGGAAAAGTTGTTGAAGGAAATTAAAAGTGCTACATCAGTGAACATACAAATAATTTGTAAAAAATGCAAGACAGCCTTATTTCTGATATGGAGAAAGTTTGAGTGGTCCGGATAGAAGATTAAACCAGCTACAACATTCCCTTAAGCCAAAGCTTAATCCAGAGCAACGCCCTAACTCTCTTCAATGCCTATGAAATCTGAAAGAGGTGAGGAAGCTGCAAAAGAAGAGTTTGAAGCTAGCAAAGTTGGCTCATACAATTTAGGGAAAGAAGACATCTCTATAACAAAAAAATGAAGGTGAAGGAGCAGGTGCTGATGTAGAAGCTGCAGGAAGTTATCTAGAAGATCTAGCTAAGATAGCTGATGAAGGATGCTGCACTAAACAACAGAATTTCAGGATAGATGAAATTTCAGTATAGATGAAATAGCCTTACTTTGGAAGAAGATACCATCTAGGACTTTCATAGCTAAAGAGGAGAAGTCAATGCTTGGCTTCAAAGCTTTAAGGGACAGGTTGACTCTCTTGTTAGGGCCTAATGCAGTTGGTAACTTTAGGTTGAAGCCAATGTTCATTGATTATTCTTAAAATTCTAGGGCCCTTAAGAATTATGCTAAATCTTGAGCGAGGTGGTGTGGCACACCTATAGTTGGGAGTCTGAGGTGAGAGGATTGCTTGAGCCCAGGAGTTTGAGTCTGGCCTGGACATTACAGCAAGACCCCCATCTCCAAAAACAAATAAACATATTATGCTAAACTACCCTGCCTGTGTTCTATAAGTGGAAGAACAAAGCCTAGATGACAGCACATCTGTTTAGAGCACAATTTACTATTTTAAGTCCATTGTTTAGATCTGTTGATTAAAGGAAAGATTCTTTTCAGAATATTACTGCTCATTGACAATGCACCTGGTCACCCAAGAGCTTTGATGGAGATGTACAGGAACATTAATGTTTTCATGCCTAGTAACACAATAACCATACTGCAGCCCATGAGTTTAGGAATAATTTTCACTTTCAAGTCATATTATTTGAGAAGTACATTTTGTAAGAAGGCCATAGCTGCCATAGAGAGTGATTTCTGTGATGGATCTGGGCAAAGTAAATTGAAAACCTTCTGAAAAAGAGTCACCATTCTAGATGCCATTAGGAACATTCATGATTTACTGGAGCCTGAAGATGTGACTGAATTGCTGCTGTAATTTCATGATAAAAACCTTAATTGATGAGGAGCTACTTCCTATGAATGAGCAAAGAAAGTGGTTTCTTAAGGCAGAATCTAATCCTTGTGAAGATACTATGAAATTGTTGAAATGACAGCAATGTATTTGGACTATTACACAAGCTTAGTTGCTAAAGCAGTGGCAGGATTTGAAAGGATTCACTCCAACTTTGGAAGAAGGTCTACTGTGGATAAATTGCTATCAAATAGCATCACATGGTACAAAGAAATATATTATGAAAGGAAAGGTCAATAGAACAGCAAATTTCATTATTTTAAGAAATTGTCACAGCCATCCCAATTTTCAGCGATCATCACCCTGATCAGTCAACCGTCATCAGCAGCAAGGCAAGACGCTCCACCGGCAAAAGGATTACAACTCATTGAAGGCTCAAATGATTGTTTGCATTTTTTAGCAATAAAGTATTTTTAATTAAGGGATGTACTTTTTTTGACACAATGCTATTTCACACTTAATAGAGTATAGTACAGTATAAACGTAGCTTTCATATGTACTGGGAAATCAAAAAATGTGTGTGAGACTCACTTTATTGCAATATTCACTTTATTGCAGTGATCTGGAATATAACTTCAGTATCTCCAAACTATGCCTGTACAATAAACTATGCATTTAGTACAGTGTTTCTGATTCTGCCTTCCAAACATATGTACTTCTTAGAAAATGGAATAAAGAAGATGAAGCACCTTCCAGTTTGTATATGGGAATACCTTTTGCAAAGGTTTTCCTTGCCTCAAAAGCCAAATATCATCATCATGATAATAACCATCCAGATAGTGTGATTTAATACAAGGGTATCATGAACTTAGAAAATACTATAGTTATAGTATTAGTTGCTTCTCATGAAGGTATGGGTTAGAAATTCTAAAACCAGTTTATGTTTATACTAAGGTTGAACAAAATAAGGAAACATATTGTAGACAATGAGGACGAAGTTTCTTATGCTTGGGAAAGAAATTACAAGTAAGGAAACAGGAAAGAGAAATAGTACCCTAATAGCAACAAGCACACCTATTGCTCAAACCTTGGTGGTTGATTCCAAGGCTGGGGCAAGGAAAATACAAGATGAGTCTGGAATATGTTGTAATTCTGGAAAATAAAGAAGTGCTCAACAAAAGATGGGGACATGCAGAAAGGCACAGGAGTCCACCTGAAAGAGCTCACAATGGCCAAAATGAAGCAATTTGAGCAACAAAATCAATAATGATAGCATTGTGTCATAACCCATAGAATAATGTAAATAAATATTCCTGAATCTATACTTTCATAAATAAATGATTGAGCAAATAAATAGAGGGGAGAAGAGATAGTTCTTCCTTTAGATAAATTCCAATTAAGAAACATAGGAAGATGTTAGGAATATGAAATCACCTCTTAAAATACCACAAATTGTTTCAGGCAAGATCTATGGCTGGCTCCTGTGTCCCAGAGCCCAAACTACCCGCATCCATCAGTGAAATTGAAGCAGCGTTGCTTGTCTGGGGTAATACCTTAAGTTCATTGCCTCACACCAAGGAAATCAAGGACGCAGACACACAAAATGTGAGGTTAAGCATGGAGGTTTAAGAGGCAAAAGAAAGAGATAAATTCTCCTGTAGAGAGAGGGGCTTCTGGTTGGTGGCGAAGTGCAGGAGTTTTTATAGGTGAACTTGAGAAGGTGTCTGATTTACATAGGGCACAAGAGATAGTTTGGGCCAGGTGTGCTGTCTGCACAGCGTGCAAAGAATCTGGCCGCTCCACCCTACTCTTTCATTATGTAGATGGCTTCTCTACCTGGCTAGCACCATGTTGCATGCTTTTTTATTGCACGTGTGACACAAAGAAAAGGGAAAATGCAGCCTCCCTATTGAACATACCTGACTTCCAGGTGTCCCTTTTCTGTTAGCGCAGCTGCCTGCATATACCTATGCAAGCTTTCAGCTTGCTTATCTATGTTTGCAGCTTGACTTTTCAGGCTGCTTTTTGTTAGAAAAGAAATGATTTAGGGACTGCTTTTTATTAAAGGAAATTCCACTGAGAACTCTCTTACCCTCACTATCTGCCTAAATAGCTTCTATATCAAAAGTACTAACGTTACCCTCTTTATCACAATTATTTTAGTCAGCCTTGCTAGAAAACATGTTAAGAAATGACACCTCCCTTGGCATGGAGGAGCCATTTCTTGCTGGACTGGTCACCCAGGCTGAGATTCTACAGTCAGAAAATGAATAACTTCTTATCAAGCTGCATATTCATTTTCCAGGAGAAAGAAAGTTGGCACCTATTTTTCCAGGTTCCATTATGCCTGTTCTGGTTATGATAATAGTCGTGCTTCACATTTCTATAGTGTCTTCAGTTTATAAGTTTCATTCACATACTGTACCTCCTGTACATTCACATACTGCACTCTGAGCCTGACACATGTCAGGACCTCAGAGTGAAACAGTGAACAAGACCAATGTGATCTTTGTCCTCCTGGAGTTGATATTACGGGGGAAAGATAACCAGAAAAAGTAAACACATAAATAAGTACACAGTATGGAGTTATAAAGAAAAGGAAACAAGAATACTATGAAATTTTTACAAATCAGGCATAATGTGAGGAGACCTACTTTAGAGAGGCGTGAATGGAAGCCTGTCTGAGGAGGTGGTGTTTGATGAGAAGCAGGCAGCCTTGCAAAGTTTGGGGTAGCACCTCCCATCAGAGCAATCAGCAAGTGCGAGGGCGGTGTGTACGGGAGTGGGTGGTGTCAGGGGAGAGTGAA
The DNA here is from genome assembly GCF_001698545.2 of Rhinopithecus bieti. Taxonomy (NCBI): domain Eukaryota; kingdom Metazoa; phylum Chordata; class Mammalia; order Primates; family Cercopithecidae; genus Rhinopithecus; species Rhinopithecus bieti. The sequence goes on along the minus strand of NW_016804595.1, from coordinate 3,612,204 downwards.
AACAGCTTGATACATTCTGGAAACTATCAGAAGGCATGTTCTTCTGGAGAATTGAGGAGGAAGGGGATGGGGGCCTGAAATAAGGGCACAGAGGAAAGCAGAAGTTGCTAGCAGCCTATGGATGAGGGTTTTACTCTAGTGCAGTGGGAAGAGGTAGTGTCGTCTTAACAGGTGAGTAAACTTAAAATCAGAGAAGTTATATGATTTCTTAGAGTTCTTACATCTGGCAAGTTACATCTCTGTCCCAAGTCTTTCCATTCCCTCCTTCTTTCTACAAATATGTATGAAGTACAGAAGATCAAGACCAGCCTGGCCAACATGGTAAAACCCCGCCTCTACTAAAAAAACAAAAAAAATTAGCTGGGCGTGGTGGTATGTGCCTGTAGTTCCAGCTACTCGGGAGGCCGAAGTAGGAGAATCGCTTGAACTTGGGACGTGGAGGTTGCAGTGAGCTGAGATTGCACCACTGCACTCCAGCCTGGCAACAGAGTGAGACTCCATCTCAAAAAAAAAAAAAAAAAAAAAAAAAATGCCAAACACATTACTACTTGCTAGATAAGATACGACTTTAGTCTCAAGTAAATTAAGTCTAGAGGTGAAGAATGATTGTGTGAACAAATGCAACAAAAATTGATAAACATAGGGCTGGGCATGGTGTCTCAGACCTGTAATTCCAGTGCTTTTGGAGGCCTAGGCTGGAGGATCGCTTGAGACTACGAGCTCCATCAAGACCAGCCTGGGCAACATAGTGAGACCCCATCACTACACAAAATTAAAAAATTAGTCGGGCATGTTGGCACATGCCTGTGGTCCCAGCTACTTAGAAGGTGGAGGCAAAAGGATTGCTTGACCCCAGGTGGCAGATAGAGGCTGCAGGGGACTATGATCACGCCACAGCATGCCAACCTGGACAACAGAGTGAGACCCTGTCTTTAAAAAGAAATGACAAATGCTATATCCAAAAATTTCTACAGAATATAGAGGAGACCTGGAGAAGGGAGAAGTCAGTTCTGTGTGGGTAAGACCAGTAGGGTCAAAGATTTAGCATTGAGCTCTATCTAGAAGATGAATGGTAAGGGAAAGGAGGATGAGGGAGGATAATCAAAGCAGATTGAGCAAAGATACAATAAAACAGCCCAGGTGACTTCTGGGAATACTGAGCTGTTTCAAGCATGGGGTGAGGGTGCAGAGATGGAAAGTGAGGTTGAAAAAATAGAAATGACCAAAGGCCAGATCGTGAGCCCTGATATGGCAAAGTGAGAAGCTTGGACTTCATTCTCAAAGCAGTGGAAGCCAGGAAGCAGGGAGCAACATAACTGGATTCGTTTCAGATAGGCCAATCAACAGAATTGTAGAGTTGAGTTGTGGTGGTGCCAAGTGATAGTGGTGGAAGCAGGGAGAGCAGTTAGATGGCTTCCAAGGTCCATGCAAGCAAGAGGAAATAGAGGCCTGAAGTAAGACTCCGGGTGTGACTTGGAGAGATAAGGGTAGATTGGAAGGAAGGTGCAGAACTTAGAACGCTGGGTGTTTTGGGTAAGGGAGATAGGGAATTCAGGGTAATTTCTGGGTTTCTTTTGACTCTCAGTTCAATACTTCTAATATGAAAACTTCTTCTACCTTATATAAAGGAGCATCTTTTGTTTGTTGCAAACAGTTTAACATTTCTTAATTGCCAGCTAAGAAAAACTCACCTGAGTTTATTCACATTTTAAAGAGAGTATAATACATTTCCCTCTGACAAACTATTATTTAGAAGACAATAAAACATTTTTGTTTTACCTAAAATGATCAGTATAATGTCCTCTACTGAGACGAAGAACAAATTTCCACATTGCCGCTGGCAAGACCGATATCTAAACAGAAAAAGAAGGTAGGTTTTAACAAACTGAATTTTCCTACAATTTAAGTTTCTATCAAAGTAAAAATATTAGCAGTCTATTTAAGAAAATAGTTCTGTCTCTGTGATCCTTGGAAAATGTGAAATAATAATTCCTTTTATGTTCAAACCTGTCTTGACATGCCCTTCTACCATCATAAACACAGCACACAGAAGTTCAATTTCTATTCTCAGTTGCTCAAGAAATAACGTCAGATTCAAGTCTAAGAACTGACTTGAAAGATATGTTATTAACATTTCATATATGGTGTCTAAAAAGCAAAACATTTTAAAATTATATTTAAAGATCTTTCAAAATAGCTTGGCTGTAGAAGACAAACGTCCGTGACATCTGTACACTAACTATTCCAAGGGCGTGTATAGGACAGCTTCCATATACATTCTACCATCTCCATGTCTCCCCTTTCTTGCCCATTTTATTTTATCATCTTATTCTTTTTGAGAGGTGGAGAAAACCCTTAACTATGCTTAGGGGGAGAAATGGTCTGAGATTTTGATTAGCTTAATGCTTTACATAGAATGTGCTATGTGCAGAAAACTATCAAAGAAAATGAATTAGGACTTTGAATTGTCTTGATGAAAGCATCCCCACTGATGGCCATCTGGGAGAACTGTGCCAGCTTCTTTAAAGATTCAAGATATATGTTATTATCACCATGGGAAAGATGAGAAAATGGAAAGTTAGAGAAGCTTAGTAACTCACTCGATATCACACAGGCCACTAAGTGATGGAATTGGGATTCAAGCCCACATCTGTGACTCTAAAGCTGAGGAAATGTGTAGGCAGCAATTCCTAATTCTAGTGAACCTCCTAACACTAACCATTTTGGGGAAAACTTACAAATGTCCTCTAGATATTTTTTCTAGTTCACATTTTCTTTTCATAAATGTGGAAAATAATTTTGATTTATATGCATGTATCCTTAATTGGCTGTCTTGCTTATTTCAGAATGCAAAGTTACAATTATTAAACTTGGTGTTTTCACAAATTGGCAAAGGAAACAGAAATAATGGACATAACACACTCCTTGCAATAGCCTGCAATTAATGGAAAGGACTCTCATAGCCCTAGTTAACTCAGCTGTAAACTCATATTTTTCCCATCTAACTCCAGAAGCAAATTTCTGGGTAAAAAAATGAGTTAATTTGCTCTCTGTGCTAAAGTGGACTGAAGACAGGCAATTCTCTATTGAGTAAGCAGTGTTGGAGTTTGTTAATGACAACCTTGAAGTAGCCTAACATTATGGTCTCATATGATAAATTTCAGTTTTCTAAATCTAAATTGCAGACTCCTAAAAATCAATTGCTTAAGGAGAAAGAGGCTGTCAACAGAAAGAATGAAGATGGGACGGAGACGGTTGGCATATTTTAAAAATAGATTTTAATATAATCAGTTATTTTCCAGAGATATGGGTTACTTAGACCAGATGAGTAATTTCCCCAGCCTGCTTCCTACCTCTGTAGACTTATTTTGTGTGTATCATCAATGTTATAGGCTATGGGATGTTCTAGGAATCTTGTCTGTATTATGGAAGTTACAGGATGTTTATGGATGTTACAACAAGTTACAGGATGGTATAGAAAGTCATAGAATGGGTCAAAAGTTAGGAGAATTGAATTTAAATAGATGGAATATAAAACCCAGGGAGGTAGATGTATTCTCACCAGTGGAAACAGCAGGACAACATCTGGGGATCTCTCAGAAATGGACATGGTATTAATTTTGTACTCTGCTGCAACAAATTTCCACAAGCTTAGTGCCTTAAAACAATGCAAATGTGTTATCTAACACAAGGGTGTCCGAACTTTTGGCTATGCTGGGCCGCATGGGAAAAACTGTCTTGGGTCACACATAAAATACACTGACAGTAGTGAAAGCTGATGAGCAAAAAAAATAAAATAAAATAAAATACAAAAAAAAAAAAAAAAAAAAAAAACAACCTCAGAATGCTTTAGCAAAGTTTACAAATTTGTGTTCAGCTGCATTCAAAGCCCTTCTGAGCCACATGCGGCCAGCACCACAGATTGGACAAGCTTGATCTAACAGTTTCTAAAGGTCAAAAGTCTGGGTGGCTGGACTAGATACTCTGCTTAGGGTCGTCTCACAATGCCAAATTCAAGGTCTTGGTAGGGGTGTATTCCTTATTCCAGGTGCTGGGGAGAGTCTGCCTTCAAGCTCATTCAGGTTGTTGGGCAAATTCAGTTCCTTGCGGTTGTGGGACTAAGGTCCCTGTCCTTGCTACTGTAAGCCAGAAGGCAGTTCTGGTGCCTACAGCTGCCCTCGTTCTTTTTTTTAAAAATAAATTTCAGGTATCCAGTGCAGTTTTGATACATGGATATATTACAGTGGGGAACTCTGGACCTGCATCCTTTCTTATGCTTTCCATGTGGCCCCCTTCAGCAATGGCAGTGGATTCCCTTTCCTGCTTTAAACGTTTCTGACTTTTCCCATATCTCTCTGACTCCAACAAGTTTTCCAGAAAGTTCTCCACTTTTTGGGGCTCATGTGATTTGACTGGGCCCCCCCAGATAAGCCAGGATAACCTCCCTATCTTAAAGTCTTCACCTTAATAACATCTGCAAAGTCCCTTTTGTCAAATAACAGCAACGTGCCACCAGAGGGCAAAGTTCATGGGGCCCTAAATCCTGCCTCCCACCAGCACCATTGTTTCCCAGGGAACCTGACCCACAAATACTTTATTAAAGAATGTAGCAGATAAAACCACCAGGATACCTTCCAAATGTTGTGAGTGTGAGGATAACCCCCTGCAGAAGTCCCTTTCTGTTTAGAAAGGAACAAAATCAACTGAGTTCATACAAAACTTTTTTGATCTCTGACAGACACGGAGTACTTTAAAATACTGTACAAGTCAACAGAAAACAGATCTGTCTTACGATTTTTTTTTACTGTCATCAGAAAATATTGGGGATAGGTTTAGTAATAATAATAGCTATCCTTTTCTTATTTGTACCAAATATTACATAGTCTTGAATATAGGCTGTTGTGACTATGTGTCTATATATAAATATACATATATATATTTATATATATGTATATTTACATAAACTGAACTTACACATACGCACAGTGTGGTGGAATAAGATTGTGCATGACACGGTTCATTGCTGTGACAGAATTGTTGACTACTGCAATCACCAACCGTTGTCACAAATCTCAAATCTGCTTTGACATCATGGTCTGCAAATTATAGTCTATCAGCAGACACAGCTCACTGGTCTCTGCTCATTCATTTTCTTATGCAATAAAATCATTTCCCAGCAAGTTTACAATTGCATGAGAGTCTGTTCATAGTGAGAACCATCCAGCACAGTCGTTAAACTCCAGGGGCTTATACAAAAAAACCCAGAAGTTTTTTAATTCTATGAGTTAATGTTTAAAGGGCCAAGGTGTTTAATATATTGATAAGTATAGAAATTCTTTGTTTCTAAGGGTATTTAACATTGATCTTAATGATAGTGATTTGTATTTTAATCAATCCTAATGACAATAATTCAAATAATTTAAAAAATGTATTTATTTCCCTCTGGAAATAAATTCACAGCATACTGAGTTAAAGCCAGTTGTCTGGCTGGGCACGGTGACTCACGCCTGTAATCCCAGCACTTTGGAAGGCCGAGACAGGTGGATCACCTGAGGCTGGGAGTTCGAGACCGTCTGACCAACGTGGAGAAACTCCGTCTCTACTAAAAATACAAAATTAGCTGGGCGTGGTGGCACATGCCTGTAATCCCAGCTACTTAGGAGGCTGAGGCAGGAGAATTGCTTGAGCCTCGGAGGCAGAGGTTGCGGTGCGCCGAGATCGCACCATTGCTCTCCAGCCTGGGCAACAAGAGCGAAACTCTGTCTCAAAAAAAAAAAAAAAAAAGTTGTCACTGAAAGAGCTCAGGTAGTATGCCCTATGTTTTATTCAGAAGTTACCACTAAATTTTTGAATAGCCATCATTCCTAAATTAAGCTAAAGTATTAGCAAATGGAAAACAGTAGCAAAAATAACTCATTCTGTATCTTTCTATGCTTTTCATTTCCATTGTGATTGGCAACTGTTGTTGGAGACTAATACTCACTGAACTTTAGAATGATTCCGAATACCTATAATTTGTATTAATATCCTCTGGAACATTTCCCTGTGCTACCTTTTTGTTAAAAATAAAATAATTGGGCTGGGCGCGGTGGCTCAAGCCTGTAATCCCAGCACTTTGGGAGGCCGAGACGGGCGGATCACGAAGTCAGGAGATCGAGACCATCCTGGCTAACACAGTGAAACCCCGTCTCTACTAAAAAATACAAAAAACTAGCCGGGCGTGGTGGCGGGCGCCTGTAGTCCCAGCTACTCGGGAGGCTGAGGCTCCAGGAGAATGGCGTAAAACCCGGGAGGCGGAGCTTGCAGTGAGCTGAGATCCGGCCACTGCACTCCAGCCTGGGCGACACAGCGAGACTCTGTCTCAAAAAATAAATAAATAAATAAAATAAAATAAAATAATTGATTAGTAGATTTAGATACTATATTAACATAGCTTTCATTCTGATTAAAATTAGGAAAATTTGGAGTTTTATGATTTTTTTAGCATGTCACACTCCAGTTATAAATATAAGACTGTGTATTTACTCATAAATCCAGATTTAAATATTAAAGCATATTTTATATCAAAAAATAAAAGTTTTAATCACTTTAAATTTAAGTAACTTCACTATCTAAGTAGAAAATGAATTCAGTAAAGATACTATCAGCTTTTATATAAGATCTGAGAAATGGAAGCTCTCTAATAGAAAACTGTGACCTTTAACATAGTTTAACATCTACAATGAAATCTCATTCTCTGTTCTACATATTATTTCATGCATTGTCAGCCCCAGAAAATTTTCAATGACAACAATTTCATTGAAAGCATCTTAATATAACATATATTCAAATTCATTGAAAGTCATGTATCACTCGTACAGCCTCTTTCTTGACATTATTTTCAAAATATTGCTTGCATCCAATCCTTTTCTGCACACACTCAAATTCATACTAGGGCTGTTATGGAAATAGCTAATTTACATTTAGATTAAAAATTACCTTGAAGCCCATTTATACCCTGATGAGTTAAAGACAAAGTAACTCAAAGCTGATAGCTGGCTTTCATTAAATCCAAGTACTATGACATACTCAACTAGGCAAAATACAGGCTTCAGGTTCATGGCTTAGATCCTAAAATGTCAAATAGGGTGATTGTAGCTCAGCAGACACAGCCAAATTCAGATACACTCAATGCTACTACAGATCTTGAGAGACTATCCTTTAGATTGACTCACTTGTTTGCTTATTCTTTACGTTTCATCCAATACTCATTAGAAAGTAGTTGTTTAAAATCAAATCGGTTAGCAGGTCATTTGCAGTCTAGCCCATCTTAATCAGACTTCGGGAAAGAAGTTTCTTTCAAAACGACTGGGACGCTTCAAATTTAACTGGCTGCTTAGTTTGGTAGCTCCATTCTGTCTGCCTGTCTGCCTGTCCATCTACTAAACATCAGAGAAGCATTAGACAATTGGTGCCTAGTAGGAAAGGTTTTTTAAACACTTCCAGTAAGTAGAAGTCCATTCATAGTGGACATGTCATTCAGTTTGTCTGTCATGCCCAATTTTTCCTTAAACTTTCCTACTCATGACCCCTACTCAAAGGTGAAGGGCTAAGAGACTGGATTAGAAGTATGTGACCCTGCCACCATCCTGGCCACAGATATTAACAAAAGATGAACAACTCTTCATATGCCTGTCCATCTGTTCAACTATCTATTACCAATTGGATTCTCTGTCTTGAGAATTTGAACTTCTATCCACATGGATTGTGACAGGAAAAGCTGAAAGGCCTTGTAGAGCTGAGGCAAGCCACATTGATAAGAAGCAAGGTTATGGATCAGCAGATAAAACCATCCAGCAAAGAAGATAAAGTATATGTCTGGCAGGAAATGACAGAGTTGAAAGAACATATTGGACAAAGGAAACACAGTGAAGGAGAAATAAAGACAGAAGGAGACAAAAAGACCCACAGAGAGATTCAGAGAATGATGACATCAGAGACAGAGAACTTGTGAGTTCCCAATGGCATTCCATCTCCTAAGCACTTCTCATGAAGCTTGGCCTTATTTCCTACCCTCATTTTGATGACATAACCTTACCTATTCTCCACGTACCTGTTTTTCACTTCAACTGATGTGAATAGCTATTCCTTTTAAGCAAACCGATTAAAACACCATGTTCAAGGATGCCTTCAAAATAAAGCAATAGATCAACTGCTTTGTATCCGTATTTAAGAGAAGAAAAGAATAAAAACAGTGTATTTTGTAGAAGGGGAACAATTTCTGGACATCTTGAAATGGAAAGATTCTTTTTTTTTTTTTCCTGAGACGGAGTCTTGCTCAGTCACCCAGGCTGCAGTGCAGTGGCGTGATCTTGGCTCACAGCCAGCTCTGCCTCCTGGGTTCATGCCATTCTCCTGCCTCAGCTTCCCGAGTAGCTGGGACTACAGGTGCCCGCCACCATGTACAGTTAATTTTTTATATTTTTTTTAGTAGAGATGGGGTTTCACCATGTTAGCCAGGATGGTCTCGATTTCCTGACCTCGTGATCCACCTGCCTTGACCTCCCAGAGTGCTGGGATTACAGGTGTGAGCCACCGTGCCCGCCCGGAAAGATTCTTTAACCTAACACCCAACATAGTGTGCTCTTAAAAAACAAAGAAAAACCCTATGTCTGCTTTCTTCTTGTGAAAAAGTACTACATTCCTAACAGTTTTCACCCTTTAGAGCTTCTAAAGAACCCAAGGAAAAGTGACATGTTCGTATTCTAAAAGATGAAAAGGACTTAAAGACAGATGGTTTTGAAATTGGTTCTGTTCTCAGCGTTTCACTTTGGTATTTATTTAAAAGACATTTCAGTCTACTTCTTCTGTATTCATCTTACTCCATATACCTAACCACGCCTTCCTAACCAATTCACAGGCTGATGATCCTGACACTTACTGTCTCTCTTTCTCCAGCTCTGTTCTTTATGACGTTTACCACAGAGAATACTTCCCTTTTTCCTTATATAAACTAAGACAAGCTCCCTGTTTCCAGAACTATAGGCAACACTACAAAAGACATTGCAGCATATCTGGACTACTGAAACAGGAAAAGTTCCCTCATTCCCTTCACAGGGTGTGTGATGGGGGTGTGGCTCACTTCTTCAGTACCCCACTGCTCAAACTTTTAGGGGAGCACACAGACAGGCAGGCTATGGGGTTTCGACCCCACAGCAGTGTCTAGGAGTGAATGTTTACAACTGAAGCTCCAGTGGGCACATGTTACAGGGTGCTCTTTTAGTTTAGCCGTCCCTAGGCACTTGTGTTAGTCAGCTCAATTAGACCCATGCCTTATGGCAAGGACGGAGGGCTTTCTGTATCCTGGGGTTCTTGCCTTGGTGTACCGGAAGAATCGGATCCCACGTGGGCTTCGAGAATAAGTGCAAGGTTTTATTGAATGCAAGTAGCACTTAGCAGATGACAGAGCCAGAAGGGAGATGGTTTTCCTCTGGAGTCAGGCTGCTCAGTGGCCTGGGCTCTCCTCCGACTGCCCCTGCCGAACTCTGCTTCATTCCGCTGGCCGATGGCCTGATGGCCTGTTGGTGCCTGTCATGTGCTCTTCCACCAGTGTGCTCCCCTCGACATCCTCTCAACGTCCAGCCGTTTGTGTCTTCTTCCACCAAGGTGTTCCTCTCAACGTCCAGCTGCTTGTGTGTCTGCCTGCTAGGGTCTTGGGGCTTTTTGTGTGTCTGCCTGCTAGGGTCTCGGGGTTTTCATAGGCACAAGATGGGGACGTGGCAGGCCAGGGTGATGTTGGAAAATGCAACATTTGGGCATAAAGGCAGGAGTGCCTGTCCTCACCTAGGTCCATGGGCACAGGCCGAGGGGTGCAGCCCTCACCGGGGCCCTGCCCTTCTCCTCCAAGCACTTCCTTGCTCCCCCTCCATATCACCACGACCAGAGTGTAAGAAGTTAAACACCAATTAAGATAAAAAGAAAGACTATGGCTCCTTTCTGCAGAAGAAATTTGATCAAATGTTTGTATTACAAATAAGGAGATATTTATTTGAGGCTAAAATAGACCTAATTCTAAAATAAATAAAATAAAGCAAACAAGAGAAATTTTAAATAAAACTTTTACTCAGCAATTCTACTTTTATTTAGTCATGAGAAGTTAAATGCATGTCCATACAACTACTTGTACAAGCACATTTATAAAAGCTTTATTCATAATAGCACCATACTGGAGACAATGTAAAAGTGCATTAGTAACAGAATACATACACAAATTGCAGTATATCCACATAGTGAATACGTTCAGCAATAAAAAGGAATGAAGTACTGATATATGCAGTAACATATATGAATATCCATAATGTTATGTTGAAATAAAGAAACCAAACACAAAAGAGTACATACTATATGATTCCATTTATATGAAATTCTAGAGAAAAGCAAAACTAATCTATAGTAACAGAAAGCAGAGCAGCAGTTGACTGAGGCCAGGGATGGGGGTAATGGGGGAGATGACTACAAAGAGGCATGAGGCAATTTCTTGGGGTCATGGAAAGGTCTTGATTGAGATAGTGGTCACATAGTCATATACATTTGCAGAATGTCATCAAAATGAACCTTTTAAATAGATACATTTTACTGCATGTTAATTATACGTTAAAGTCGACTTAAAAACCAAACTTATCATAAAGCTAGGCCTTTCCCAACTCTTATTACTATCAGGACATAATTGACTTTAAGTGACATCGTTATTTACATAAATGTTAAAAATATTTTCATGGAACATAGATTCTTCATGCAGATACATTAATTTTCTTAGTCATAATTTAATGGAATTTAATAATTCATGATATTCATATGTCAGAGTGGTACCGTCATGTGTTAATGATGGGGATACATTCTGAAAAATGCGTTATAGGTGATTTCGTTGTTGTGCGAACATCATAGAGCGAACTTACATAAACCTAGAGGGTATAGCCTACTAATACGTAGGCTATAGCATAGTCTATTGCTCCTAGACTACAAACCTGTACAGCATGTTACTGTACTGAATACTGTAGGTAATTAAAATGATGAAAAGTATTTGTGTATCTAAACTTATTTAACATAGAAAAGGTACAATAAAAGTACTGGTATAAAAGATTTAAAAGGATACACTTGTTCAGGGCACTTACCACAAATTAAGCTTGCAGGACTGTAAGTTACTCTAGGTGAGTCAGTGAGTGAGTGGTGAGTGAATGTGAAGGCCTAGAACATTACTGCACGCTACTGTAGACTTTATAAACACTGTACACTTAGGCTACATTAAATTTATAAAAAGCTATTTTCTTCCTTCAATAATTAATTAGTCTTAGCTTGCTGTAACTTTTTTAATTTATAAGCTTTTAGTTTTTTTAACTTTTGACTCATTTGTGATAACACTTAGCTTAAAACACAAACACATTGCACAGTTATACAAAAATATTTTATTTATAGCCTTATTCTACAAGCTTTCTTCTGTTTTTATTTTATTTTTTACTTGTTAGGCATTTTTGCTTAAAAAATAAGACACAAACACATTACCCTGGGCCTACATAGGTCAAGATCATCAATATTACTGTCTTCCACCTCCACATCTTGTCCCACTGGAAGGTCTTAAGTGCAATAACACACATGGAGCTGTCACCTCCTATTGTAACAATGCCTTCTTCTGCAATACTTTTTGAAGGATCTGCCTGTGGCTGTTTTATTGTTAACTTTACACTCTAAGATGACAATAAAAAGTACAGTGTAGTAAATACATAAACCAGTAACATAGTCATTTATTATCATTATCAAGTATTATATACTGTGCATAATTTTATGTACTGTACTGTTATATGACTGACAGCACAATAGGCTTGTTTACACCAGCATCACCACAAACATATGGGTAATATATTGCACTATGAAGTTGAGACAGCTATGATGTCAGCAGGAATTTTTCAGCTCCATTATTATAATCTACGAGACCAACATCACACATGCAGTCTGTCATTGACCAAAACATTATTACGGAGCTCATGACTGTTTTAGGAAAACATGTACTAACGATCCTCATCTTGATGGGGGTCTCGGCCGGGCGCAGTGGCTCAAGCCTGTAATCCCAGCACTTTGGGAGGCCGAGACGGGCAGATCATGAGGTCAGGAGATCGAGGCCAACCTGGCTAACACGGTGAAACCCCGTCTCTACTAAAAATACAAAAAAACTAGCCAGGCGAGGTGGCAGGCGCCTGTAGTCCCAGCTACTCGGGAGACTGAGGCAGGAGAATGGCATGAACCCAGGAGGCGGAGCTTGCAGTGAGCCGAGATCCGGCCACTGCACTCCAGGCTGGGCGACAGAGCAAGACTCCATCTCAAAAAAAAAAGATGGGGGTCTCACTATGTTGCTCAGGCTGGTCTTGAACACCTGGCCTCAAACAATCCCCCTGTTTCAACCTCCCAAAGCGTTGGGATTAAAGGCATGAGCCACTGCACCTGGCCATATCCTCATATTTATAAAACAAAAAGTCAATACTTCTTACATAGTACTCTGGCAAGAAGTACCCCACCCACCCACTCATGCCACCTAGTACAGTGATGAATCCACTAAGACAAGAATGTCCCAAAGTGGCTTCAGTGAAAGAAGCTCTAGGAAACAACAACAAAAAAAGATGTATAGCAAATAAGCTGCATTCTTCCAGGTCAAAAGCTTTGGGACTTGTTGTCTATTCTGATGGACATTTTCTACCCTTCTTATAATCTCATATGGCACAAAATTTTTTTAAGTTTTTTTTTTTTTTTTAATTTTACTTTAGGCCGGGCGCGGTGGCTCAAGCAAGTTCCAGGACACATGTACAGAATATGCAGATTTGTTACACAGGTATACATGTGCCATGGTTTTTTGCTGCGCCTATTGACCCATCCTCTAAGTTCCTTCCCCTCACCCCACAACCCCCACTGGCCCTGGTGTGTGTTGTTCCCCTCCTTGTGTCCACATGTTCAGATTGTAAGACTCCCACTTATGAGTGAGAACATGTGGTGTTTGGTCTTCTGTTCCTGTGTTAGTTTGTTGAGGATGATGGCTTCCAGCTTCATGCATGTCACTGCAAAAGACACGATCTCATTCCTTTTTATGGCTGCATAGTAATCCGTGGTGTATATGTACCACATTTTCTTTATCCACTCTATCATTGATGGGCATTTGGGTTGGTTCCATGACTTTGCTATTGTAAAGAGTGCTGCAATAAATGTATGTGTGCACGTGTCTTTATAGTCTAATGATTTCTATTCCTTTGGGTATGCACTCGGTAATGGAATTGCTGGGTCAAATGGTATTTCCGGTTCTGGATCCTTGAGGCATCACTATACTGTCTTCCACAATGGTTGAACTAATTTACATTCCCACCAATGGTGTAAAAGCACTCCTATTTCTCCATAGCCTCACCAGTACCTGTTGTTTCTTAACTTGTTAATAATCACCATGCTCAGTGGCATGAGATGATATCTCATTGCGGTTTTGATTTGCATTTCTCTAATGATCAATGATGTTGAACTTTTTTTCACATGTTTCTTGGCCCCATAAATGTCTTCTTTTGAGAATTGTCTGTTCATATCCTTTGCCCATGTTTTTATGGGGTTGTTTGTTTTTTTCTTGTAAATTTGTTTAAGTTCCTTGCAAATTCTTGATATTAGACCTTTGTCAGATAGGTAAATTGCAAAAATGTTTTCCCATTTTGTGGGTTGCCTGTTCACTCTGATGCTAGTTTCTTTTGCTATGCAGAAGCTCTTTAGTTTAATATGATCCCATTTGTCAGTTTTGGATTTTGTTGCAATTGCTTTTGGCATTTTTGTCATGAAGTCTTTGCCTATGCCTATGTCCTAAATGGTATTGCCTAGGTTTTCTTCGAGGGTGCTTATGCTTTTGGTTTTTACATTTAAGTCTTTAATCCTTCTTGAGTCAATTTTTATATAAGGTGTAAAGAAGAGGTCCAGTTCCAGTTTTCTGCAGATGGCTAGTCAATTTCCCCTGCACCATTTATTGAATAGGAGATCCTTTCCCCATCTTGAGTCAATTTTTATATAAGATATAAAAAAGGGGTCCTGTTTCAGTTTTCTGCATATGGCTAGTCAGTTTTCCCAGCACCATTTATTAAATAGGGAATCCTTTCCACGTTGCTTGTTTTTGTCAGGTTTGTTAAAAATCAGATGGTTTTAGATGTGTGGTGTTATTTCTGAGGTCTCTGTTCTGCTCCATTGGTCTATATATCTGTTTTGGTACCAGTACCATTCTGTTTTGGTTACTGTAACCTTGTAGTATACTCTGAAGTCAGTTAGCATGATGTCTCCAGCTTTGTTCTTTTTGCTTAGGATTGTCTTGGCTATACAGGGTCTTCTTTGATTCCACATGAAATTTAAAGTAGGTTTTTCTAATCTGTGAAGAATGTCAATAGTAGTTTGACGGGAATAGCATTGAACCTATAAAGTACTTTGGGCAGTATAGCCTTTTCATGATATTGATTCTTCCTATCCATGAGGGTGGAATGTTTTTCCATTTCTTCGTGTCCTCTCTTATTTCCTTAAGCAGTGATTTGTAGTTCTACTTGAAGAGGTCCTTCAAATCCACTGTTAGCTGTATTCCTAGGTATTTTATTCTCTTTGTAGCAATTGTGAATGGGAGTTCATGATTTGACTCTCTGCTTGTTTATTGTTGGTGTAAAAGAATGCTTGTAATTTTTGCACATTGATTTTGTATCCTGAGACTTTGCTGAAGTTGTTTATCAGCTTAAGGAGTTTTTGGGGTTTCCTAAACATAGAATAATGTCATCTGCAAACAGAGACAATTTGACATCCTCTCCTCCTATTTGAATACCCTTTATTTCTTTCTCTTGCCTGATTACTCTGGCCAGAATTTCCAATACTGTGTTGAATAGGAGTGGTGAGAGAGGGCATCCTGGTCTTGTACTGGTTTTCAAAGGGATGCTTTCAGCTCTTGCCCATTTAATATGATATTGGCTGTGGGTTTGTCATAAATAGCTCTCATTATTTTGAGGTACATTCCATCAATATCTAGTTTATTGAGAGTTTTTAGGATGAAGGGATGTTGAATTTTATCAAAGGGCTTTTCTGCATCTACTGAGAAAATCATGTAGGTTTTGTCTTTGGCTCTGTTCATGTGATGGATTATGTTTATTGATTTGCATATGTTGAATCAGCCTTGCATCCCAGAGATGAAGCGGACTTGATCATGGTGGGTAATTTTTTTGATGTGCTGCTGGATTCGGTTTGCCAGTATTTTATTGAGGATTTTCACATCAATATGCATCAGGGATATTGGCCTGAAGTTTTCTTTTTCTGTTGTGTCTCTGCCAGGTTTTGTTATCAGGAAGATGCTGGTTTCATTAAATGAGTTAGGGAGGAGTCCTTCCTTTTCAATTGTTTGGAATAGTTTCAGAAAAAAATGCTCCTCTTTGTACCTCTGGTAGAATTTGGCTGTGAATCTGTGGTCCTGGGCTTTTTTTTTTTTTTTTTTTTTTTTTTTTTTTGGTTTGTAGGCCATTAATTACACACTCAATTTCAGAACTTGTTATTGCTCTATTCAGGGATACAACTTCTTCCTGGTTTAGCCTTTGGAGGGTGTATGTGTCCAGAAATGTATCCATTTCTTCTAGATTTTCTAGTTTATTTGCATAGAGGTATTTATAGTATTCTCTGATGGTAGTTTGTATTTCTGTGGGATCAGTGATGATATTCCCTTTATCATTTTTTATTGTGTCTGTTTGATTCTTTTCTCTTTTCTTCTTTATTGGTCTAGCTAGTGGCCTATCTATTTTGTTAATGTTTTCAAAAAACCAGCTCCTGGATTCATTGATTTTTTAGAGGGTTTTTCATGTCTCTATCTCCTTCAATTCTGCTCTGATCTTAGTTATTTCTTTTCTTCTGCTAGTTTTTGGATCAGTTTGCTCTTGCCTCTCTAGCTCTTTTAATTGTGATGTTAGGGTGTTGATTTGAGATCTTCATAGCTTTCTGACGTGCGCATTTAGTGCTATAAATTTCCCTCTTAACATGGCTTTAGCTTATCCCAGAGATTCTGGTTCATTGTCTCTTTGTTCACATCGGTTTCAAAGAACTTCTTTATTTCTGCCTTAATTTTATTATTTACCCAGGAATCATTCAGGATCAGGTTGTTCAATTTCCATGTAATTGTGTGGTTTTGAGTGAGTTTCTTACTCCTGAGTTCTAATTTGATTGCACTGTGGTTTGAGAGATTGTTTGTTATGATTTCAGTTATTTTACATTTGCTGAGGAGTCTTTTGCTTCCAATTATGTGGTCAATTTTAGAATAAGTGCTATGTGGTGCTGAAAAGAATGTATATTCTGTTGATTTGGGGTGGAGACTTCTGCAGATGTCTGTTAGATCCACTTGATCCAGAACTAAGTTCAAGTCCTGAATATTTTTGTTAATTTTCTGTCTTGTTGATCTGTCTAATATTGACAGTGGGTTGTTAAAGTCTCCCACTCTTGTTGTGTGGGAGTCTAAGTCTCTTTGTAGGTCTCTAAGAACTTGTTTCATGAATCTGGGTGCTCCCGTATTGGGTGCATGTATATATTTAGGACAGTTAGCTCTTTTTGTTGAATTGTTCCCTTTACCATTGTGTAATGCCCTTCTCTGTCATTTTTTATCTTTGTTGGATTAAAGTGTGTTTTGTCAGAGGCTAGGATTGAAACCCCTACTTTTTTTTTTCTTTCCATTTGCTTGGTAAATATTCCTCCATTTCTTTATTTTGAGCCTATGTGTGTCTTTGCATGTGACATGTATCTCCTGAATACAGCACACTGATTGGTCTTGACTCTCTATCTAATTTGTCAATGTCTTTTAATTGGGGGCATATAGCCCATTTAAATTTAAAGCTAGTATTGTTATGTGTGAATTTGATCCTGTCATCACCATGCTATCTGGTTATTTTGCACACTAGTTGATGCAGTGTCATTGGTCTTTATATTTAGGTGTGTTTTTGCAGTGACTGGTTTTTCCTTTCCATATTTAGGGCTTCCTTCAGGAGCTCTTGCAAGGCAGACCTGGTGGTGATGAAATCCCTCAGCATTTGCTTGTCTGGAAAGGATTTTATTTCTCCTTCGTTTATGAAGCTGAGTTTGGCTGGATATGAAAATCTGGGTTGAAAATTCTTTTTTTTAAGCATGTCGAATATTGACCCCCAATCTCTTCTGGCTTGTATGATTTCTGCTGACAGGTCTGCTGTTAGTCTGATGGGTTTACCTTTGTACATGACCTGGCCTTTCTCTCTGGCTGCCCTTAACATTTTTTCTTAATTTTGACCTTGGAGAATCTGATGATTATATGTCTTAGGGTAGATCTCCTTGTGGAGTATCTTAGTGGTATTCTCTGTATTTCCTGAATTTGCATGTTGGCCTATCTTGCAAGGTTGGGGAAGTTCTCCTGGATAATGAAGATCCTGAAGTTTGTTTTCCAGCTTGTTTCCTTTCTCCTCACCTCCTTCAGGTACTCCAATAATTCGTAGGTTCTGTCTTTTTACATAGTCCCATATTTCTTGGAGGTTCTGTTCATTCCTTTTCATTCTTTTTTCTCTAATCTTGTCTGTATGCCTTATTTCAGCAAGCTGGTCTTCAAACTCTGATATCCTTTCCTTTGCTTGTTCGATTCAGCTATTGATACTTGTATGTGCTTCATGAAGCTCTTGTGCTGTGTTTTTCAGCTCCTTCAGGTCATTTATGTTCCTCTCTAAACTTTTTATTCAGGTTAGCACCTCTAACCTTTTATTAAGGTTCTTAGCTTCTTTGCATTCTGTTAGAACATGCTCCTTTAGCTCAACAGAGTTTTTTATTACCCATTTTCTGAAGTCTACTTCTGTCAATTCGTCCATCTCACCCTCTGTCCAGTTCTGCACTCTTGTTGGAGAGGTGTTGCAATCATTTGGATAAAAAGAGGCACTCTGGCCTTTTGGGTTTTCAACATTTTTTTGTTGATTCTTTCCCATCTTCATGGTTGTCTAGCTCCAATCTTTGAGGCTGCTGACCCTTGGATGGGGTTTTGTGGAAACTACTTTTGTTGTTGATGCTGTTGTTTTTGCTTTCTGTTTGTTTGTTTTTATTTCAGTGGTAAAGTCCCTCTTCTGTAGGGCTGCTGCGTTTTGCCAGGGTTCACTTCAGGCCTTATTCATCTGGTTCATGTCCGCACCTGGAGATGTCACTCAGGGAGGCTGGAGACCAGCAAAGATGGGTGCCTTTTCCTTTTTCTGGGAATCTCTGACCTTGAGGGGCACCAACCTAATGCCAGTAGGATCACTTCTGTACAGGGTGTCTGACAACCTCAGTGTCTCACCCAGTTGGGTGGCATGGGGAACAGGACCCACTTAACAAAGCACTTTGACTGTCCCTTGGTAGAGGGAGTGTGCTTCGCTGAGGGGAAACACACTTGTCTAGGCTGCCCAGATTCCTCAGAACCACCAGGAGGAAAGGCTGTCTGCTGATCCACAGAGACTGCGGCCACCCCTCCTCCTAGGGAGTCAGGGCCGAGGAGATCAGTGCTCTGGCCCTGAGCCTCTGGCTGGAGTTGTTGAGGTTCCCACGGGGAGGCCGCGCCCAGTGGGGAAGGATGGGTCAGAGTCAGACCTGAAGAGGAGCGCTAGCCACAATCTGCCACACTCAGTATATTGGGCTGTGGGGGACACCCCTTGGGACTAAGCCATCCAGCCTCCTGGCTCCAGCAGGGGAAAAGCACAGGCTGGAGCTATGGAGATGGATGCCGCCCTTCTCCCGCCCAGGGAGCTTAGTGTGTTAGGCAGTTATGAGTCCCAGTGCTGGCTGCTACTCCTCCCTCAAGGTGCTCAAATGGCTTAGACAGCAGGAAGCCGCAGTTGTGGTGCTGGTCGCCCCTCCCCCACAGGATTACAGCAGATTTAAGCAGATTCTAGCTGAGAGGCTGTTGAGAATCTGTGCAGCTCCAGGATTTGGCCCCTAGCCCCGAGTGTGAGGGTTCACAAGTGGGATCTTTCGATCCGTGAATTGCAGTTCTGTGGGAAAAGCATGTGTTCCGCAGGTGGGTAGCATCCTCACTTGCTGCCTCCCTTGGCTGGGGGCTGGGGATTCCATGTGCCTCTCAGGTGGGCTGCTGTACCCTACGACTCTTTCTTCCTCACCATGTATCATGCCAGCTGCCTAGTCAGTTCTGATGAGAGAACCTGAATACCTTGGTTCCCAGTGCAGGATTCACATGCTTATTATGGTTCCTTTTGATGGGAGCCTCTGATTGTCACTGCTTCTAGTCAGCCATCTTGGCCCTGCCCCATTTTAGTGTTTTGAGTATATTATTAGTTGTTACCTCCAGGTAATCCACTGTCTCACTTGATCTATGATCTTTATAAAATGCTTCAAGAGCACAGCATAATAATTGAATTTCGACAGCTGATGTAAAGAACACCCATGTGCCACCTGCAGCCAGGATATTGCCGGCTTCTGATAGGCTGGATACACCTGTGAGACAGGGGGTTGGAATCTCAGTCACTGATACACATCCACAAGAGTTCAGGGTGGTAAAAGCTCTTGCAGTGAAATAATGTTGCCCACATTCCTTACAGTCTCTCACAGTTTTTAACTATCCTAAGTGAATGCCTAACAATGTCCAATTCTGTGTGCGATGCTTCTTCAGCACAATGACCTTTCCTAAAATAAATGAAAACACTCAATATTAACCATCACAAGTCCACCCCTTGTCAACTTGAACCCATACACATCTCATGAGATCATAGTCTTCAAATAAAGACAATAATAAGGTCATAATTATGCCTAACATAATACAACTATCCTTCCTTCATACAACCAGAAATGCACCAGTCTCCAACTCAAATACTGTTACACAAAGTTAACAATATTTAAATGCTGATGTGAAGTCAATAAATCTTATGTCACATGATAAAGTAAAAAGGAAATAAAATGAAGATATTTTCTTAGTATAAACGTATACATGCACAAACATGTTTTTAACAAAAGGAGGAAATAATCATGACAATTACAGTCCTCATTTCTGTAGCTGGTCATGTGGTCATGGCTGATATTGATGACTACCTTCTTCTACTACTCATTCTATATTCCCTTTGCCTTCAGCAAGCACCTTAGCAGGTTGTGGTTTTTTTTCCTGGTGGAGTGGTCCAAACCTTCATTTCTAAAGGGTCTGGGCCATTTATAGTCCTGGCGGGACTGAGCTGTTGTAGTTTCCCATTGACCTTAATCACAGGGCATGGTAATACTAAGAGACACCCTAATTGATCTCCTGTATTCCATGCATACTCTTCCTTACCTCCACTGTGGAGTAGTAGACTCATTTTATCTTGATAGTCTGGGTCAGTCATCCCAGTCAACACTGTAACTCCCTTCTTAGCCTGTTGACTTAAAGGCAGAAGGAGCCCAAAATGTCCAGGTGGCAATCTTAACTTCCAGCTTAATGGAATTGTTATTGTGTCTCCTGGTGGCAGCATTCCTCCCTCTGGAACTAAGACCTCTAGGCCGGCAGAACGTAATGTCGTGAAAACAGGAAGCAAAAATTTTGCTCATGAGTCACCAGGAGTGATGATGAGGGGTGTCACTTCCACTTCCACCCCTTGATTCCTCGACCTGTGAATCCTGGATATGGGATAAACAGTACTATATATTGGACACTGATTTAGAGCATACATGGCCTTCTTAAGAACTTTGCCTCATCCCTGCAAAGTGTTGTCACCCAGTTGGCATTGTGATTGTGACTTCAAAAGGCCCTTCCACCATTCTATCCATCAGCTGCTTCAGGGTGATGGGGAACATGGTAAGACCAGTGAACTCCATGAGCATGAGCCCACTGCCACACTTGTTTAGCTGTTAAGTGAGTGGCTTAGTCAGAGGCAATACTGTGTGGAATACCATGCCAGTGGATAAGACTTTCCGTGAGTCCACAGATGATAGTCTTGGCAGAAGCATTGCATGCAGAATAGGCAAACCCATATATGGAGTAACTGTCTATTCCAGTGAGGACAAACCTCTGCCCTTTCCATGATGGAAGAGGTCCAATATAATCAACCTGCCACCAGGTAGCTGGCTGATCACCCCAAGGAATGGTGTCATATTGAGGGCTCAGTGTTGGCCTCAGCTGCTGGCAAATTGGGCACTCAGCAGTGGCCATAGCCAGCTCAGTCTTGGTGAATGGAAGTCCATGTTGCTGACCACATGCATAACCTCCATCCCTGCCATGATGACCGCTATGTTCATGGACCCATTGGGTGATGACAGGGGTGGCTGCGGAAAGAGGCTGAATGTTGTCCACAGAACAGGTCATCCTATCCATTTGATTATTAAAATCCTCCTCTGCGGAGGTCCACATTGGTGAGCACTCACATGGGACACAAATATCTTCTTCACAGTTTTTGACCACTCAGAGAGGTCCATCCACATACCTCTTCCTCAAATTTCCTTGTCACCAATTTTCCAATCATGCTTCTTCCAAGTCCCTGGCCATCCAGCCAAACCATTGGCTACAGCCCATGAATCAGTATATAATTGCACATCTGGCAATTTCTCCTTCGAGTATAGTGCACAACCAGGTGCACTGCTCAAAGTTCTGCCCACTGGGAATATTTCTCTTCACCGCTGTCCTTCAGGGATGGCCTAGAAAGACTGTAGTGCTGCAGCTGTCCACTTTCAGGTGGTGCCTGCATATTATGCAGAACCATCTGTGAACCAGGCCCTAGTCTTCTCTTCCTCTGTCAACTGATCATAGGAAACTCCCCATGAGGCCGTCAGTGCAGGCTGGGGAAGAGAAGGCAGGGTGGCAGGAGTGGAGACTATGGGCATTTGAGCCACTTCCTCATGTAACTTACTGGTGCTGTCAGGACCTGCTCAAGCCTGATCATGTATATACCACTTCCATTTGATGATGGAATGCTGCAGTGCATAATCCACTTTATGGCTAGATGGGTCAGAGTGTACTCAGTTCATGATAGGCAGTTCAGGTTACATGGTGTCTTGATGGCCCATAGTCAAACATTCAGTTTCCATGAAAACCTAATAACAGGCCAAGGGCTATCTCTCAAAAGGAGAGTAGTTATCTGCAGAAGACAGCAGTCTTGCTCCAAAGTCCTAGAGGCCTCCACTGTGATTCACCTATGGGGGCCTACCAAAGGCTCCAAACAGCATCCCTATCTGCCACTGACACCTGGAGCACCATTGGATCTGCTGGGTCATATGGTCCAAGCAGCAGAGCAGCTTGCACAGCACCCTGGACCTGTTGCAGACCCTTGCCCTGTTCTGGACCCCACTCAAAACTGGCAGCCTTTCGGGTCACTCGATAAATGAGCTGGATTAATACACCCAAATGAGGAATGTGTTGCCTCCAAAATCCAAATAGGCCCACTAGGCATTGTGCCTCTTTCTTGGTTGTAGGAGGGGCCAAATGCAGCAACTTATCCTTCACCTTAGAAGAAATATCTCAAAAGGCCCCACACCACTGGACCCCTAGAAATTTTACTGAGGTAGAAGTTCCCTGAATTTTAGTCAGATTTATTTCTCATCCTCTGGCACCAAATGTTTCACCAATAAGTCCAGTGTGTTTGCTACTTCTTGCTCACTGGATCCAATCAGCATACTGTCATCAATGTAATGGACCAGTGTGATATCTTGCAGAAGCAGAAAGTGATCAAGGTCTCTCCGAATAAGATTATGATACAAAGCCAGAGGGTTGATATACCCCTGAGGTAGGACAGTAAAGGTATATTGCTGGCCTCGCCAACTGAAGGCAAATTGCTTCTGGTGGGCCATATGGAGAGGAATGCAAAAAAAAAGGCATTTGCCAAGTCAATGGCTACATACCAGGTACCAGGAGATGTGTTAATTTGCTCAAGCAATGCAACCACATCTGGTACAGCAGCTGCAATTGGAGTCACCACTTAGTTAAGCTTATGATAATCCAGTGTCATTCTCCCAGATCCATCTGTCTTCTGCACAGGCCAAATGGGAGAGTTGAATGGGGATGTGGTGGGAATCACCACACCTGAATCTTTCAAGTCTGTGAATGGTGGCACTAATCTCCACAATCCCTCCAGGGATGCAGCATTATTTTAAATTTACTATGTACAGGCTGCTCTAATGACTTCCATCTGGCCTTTCCCACCATCATAGCCCTCGCCCTACCAGTCAGGGAGCCAATGTGAGGGTTCTGCCAGCTGCTACGTATGTCTATGCCAATTATGCATTCTGGCAGTGGAGAAATAATCACAGGATAAGTCCAGGGACCCACTGGACCCACTGTAAGTCAGACCTGAACTATAACTCCATTAATTACCCGACCTCCATAAGCCGCTCCTTTAACTGGAGGACCACAATGATGTTTTGGGTCCCCTGGAATCAACATCAGCTCAGAGCCAGTGTCCAGTAGTCCCCACAATTTCTGATCATTTCCCTTTCCCAATGCATAGTTACCCTGGTAAAAGGCTGGAGGTCTCCTTGGAGAAGGATGGGAGAAAGATTCACTGCATAAATTATTGGTAATGTAGTGGGGTCCTTCCTCAAGGGGATCTGGCCTCATCTTCATTCAAGGGGTTCTGGGTCTGTAAGCTGGCTCAAGTCTGGAAATTGATTGAGGGGCTGTGATTCTCTGTTTTTATAATTCAAATTAATCTTTTGTCCATCTGACCTTTTCTGCTTGTATAAATTAAGTAAGAATGCGGTAGGCTTCCTATCAATTTCACTTCTAGGAACACCATGATTAATTAGCCAGTGCCCGAGCTCTACATGAGTCAGACTATTTTTTTTT
Organism: Rhinopithecus bieti; assembly: GCF_001698545.2. NCBI lineage: Eukaryota > Metazoa > Chordata > Mammalia > Primates > Cercopithecidae > Rhinopithecus > Rhinopithecus bieti. The sequence continues at coordinate 3,588,416 of NW_016804595.1, read as the reverse complement.
TTTTTTTATTATACTTTAAGTTCTAGGGTACATGTGCATAACGTGCAGGTTTGTTACATATGTATACTTGTGCCATGTTGGTGTGCTGCACCCATCAACTCATCAGCACCCATCAATTCGTCATTTATATCAGGTATAACTCCCAATGCAATCCTTCCCCCCTCCCCTCTCCCCATGATAGGCCCCGGTGTGTGATGTTCCCCTTCCCGAGTCCAAGTGATCTCATTGTTCAGTTCCCACCTATGAGTGAGAACATGCGGTGTTTGGTTTTCTGTTCTTGTGATAGTTTGCTAAGAATGATGGTTTCCAGCTGCATCCATGTCCCTACAAAGGACGCAAACTCATCCTTTTTTATGGCTGCATAGTATTCCATGGTGTATATGTGCCACATTTTCTTAATCCAGTCTGTCACAGATGGACATTTGGGTTGATTCCAAGTCTTTGCTATTGTGAATAGTGCCGCAATAAACATACGTGTGCATGTGTCTTTGTAGTAGAATAATTTATAATCCTTTGGGTATATACCCAGTAGTGGGATGGCTGGGTCATATGGTACATCTAGTTCTAGATCCTTGAGGAATTGCCATACTGTTTTCCATAATGGTTGAACTAGTTTACAATCCCACCAACAGTGTAAAAGTGTTCCTATTTCTCCACATCCTCTCCAACACCTGTTGTTTCCTGACTTCTTAATGATTGCCATTCTAACTGGTGTGAGATGGTATCTCATTGTGGTTTTGATTTGCATTTCTCTGATGGCGAGTGATGATGAGCATTTTTTCATGTGTCTGTTGGCTGTATGAATGTCTTCTTTTGAGAAATGTCTGTTCATATCCTTTGCCCACTTTTTGATGGGGTTGTTTGTTTTTTTCTTGTAAATTTGTTTGAGTTCTTTGTAGATCCTGGATATTAGCCCTTTGTCAGATGAGTAGATTGCAAAAATGTTCTCCCATTCTGTAGGTTGCCTGTTCACTCTGATGGTAGTTTCTTTTGCTGTGGGATCTAATTAAACTAAAGAGCTTCTGCACAGCAAGAGTCAGACTATTCTGATTGCCGCTTTACCTCTGCTGTCCATTACAGTAGCTACACCCACCTTACCTTTGATGGTTGAGTGCCACCACTTGGCTCCTGCCACCTCAGGATCCAATGATTCCCATTGTATTTAAATTTTGTAGTTGATTGACTGCAGTTCCCACTGTTATATCTGACATACAGAGAACAGCAATTACAGGGCTTTTCAAAGATGCAGGACCTGCCCTCAAAATTCTATTTCACAAGGCATTGGTCAAGGGCATATCTTCTGAACCCTCCCACTGGGATGAGTAGGTGACTAATCCACTTCATCATCCCAATCTCCCTAAGCCTTTGATCCCTTCCTCTACATTAAATCAAGGGAAATCAGGCATTTCCCGCTCACTGACAGTGGCTATCTTTTAATCTGTATTTCAGCTAACCAAGCAAATAAACTATTAGGACCTTTTATAACTCCCTGAGTGGCAACATTAAATGCAGAGTCCCTAATTAGTGGACCCAAATCAATAAATTCTGCCTGATCCAACTCTATGTTCCTTCCACCATTATCCCACACCCTTAATATCCATTCCCATGCCTGTTCTCCAGATTTCTGTTCATATAAATTAGAAAATTCAAGCAATTATTTTTGAGTGTAGTGCACCTCCTCATGTGTCACACTCTGAACCTCACCTCCAGGGGCCTGCTGGGACTTTAGTCTAGAAATAGGTATAGGAGCAAACAAGGGTGTTGGGGGTGGCTCGTGAGGAGAACCAAAACTATCTTGCCTGGCAACTGCCTCAGGAAAGTCCATCACTGTTGCCTCAGGCAACATAGGGTTTATCTATTCAGACAAAGGTGGAAAGGCTGATGGCAGCATGGGTTGGTGAGGGGATGTTGCTTCTACTGGGGATGGGAAAGCTGTTTCCTCTGGCAAAAAAGGTTCAAACTCAGTGTCCCCAGCTTCATCAGGGTCCTCCCACACATCCCCAACCAAGTTTCAGGGTCCCATTTTTTTCTAATCAATGCCCTCACTTTAACAGTAGACACCTGGCGAGGCTGTGCATGCACATTTTGTTGCAGGTCAGCCACTGACATGATAAGAGCTTGTGTCTGTTTTTCCACAATTTCAGCTCTTTCTCTACAGGAGGGAAGGCTCTCACTCAGGACAATCTTAGCAGATTTGAGGCTCAGTATCTGCTTCTGAAGCCAGGAGACAGAATCCCTGAGTTCATCGTTTTCTTTCATCACTTTGTCCACTGAACTTAGGAGCAATCAACCAGCTTCATTATGTTCCTTGGTTCTCCACATATAGTCAATGGTATTATGTACAGAGTCACTAAACTCCTTGCCTCTCATGAATGGTGAATCAGGAGTGTCAAATGCATTTATTTTGCATAACTCTCTAAACAGTTCACACCAAGGACTATCAGTGTTCTCCATACTATTAGAAATAGTGTCTTCAGCATTTTGGGGTCAATCATATTAAGCAACTAACTCCAGAAACCCCAAAACCAACAAAAGAACTCCATCCTTAATATTCTGTTTCTCTAGAACCACTCCTGGTACCAATATCTGTATTAGATGTGTGGGAGGACCTTTATATATATATAAAGGGGAATTTATTATTAGCTCACATGATCACAAGGTCCCACAATAGGTCATCTGCAGGCTAAGGAGCAAGGAGAGCCAGTCCAAGTTCCAAAACTGAAGAACCTGAAGTCCAATGTTTGAGGGCAGGAAGCATCCAACATGGGAGAAAGATGTAGGCTGAGAGGCTAGTCCAATCTCTCTTTTCACATGTTTCTGCCTGCTGATATTCCAGCTACGCTGGAAGCTGATTAGATTGTGGCCATCCAGATTAAGGGTGGGTCTACATTGCCCAGCCCACTGACTCAAATATTAATCTCCTTTAGCAACACCCTCACAGACACACACAGGATCAATACTTTGTATCCTTCAATCTAATCAAGTTGACACTCAGTATTAACCATCACAACTGGCAATATGCCCTGTTACACCAACACTTATGTAAATGGATACAGAATCAAGGGAGGAACCCAATCTATTTTTTCTCAGTGTGTGATCTCTGACAACCTGCACAGAATACTTGAGTGCTAGTTGAAAATACGTATTTTTCCTCTGATTCCACCCTAGACCACTATATCAATCATCTGGAGAGGTGAATTCTAAACCTTTAAACAAGATCATGAGATGATTTTTGCAGAGACCTAAGTCTGAAAATCATTGCTGGAAAGTCTGAGAAAAACAACGGTACAATTCAAATGTTTTGAGATAAGCAGAACATGGGTATTCTCATTCATCTCTGAGACCCTCTCAGCGAGTAGAATGCCACTGAATCGTATTATTGACATTTGACTAAAATGGGGATCATTCAAAGGACGCAGGCCCTTAAAAAATGAAGCCCAGGAGGAACGCCTGTAGATATCCATAACTTTCATGTGGATAGTTCCTAATGAAAAATGGAAACTGCTGGAAATTTTTTTAAATGATAATGAAGACACTGGATATTTAATTTTTGCTTTTAAGGAGAAAATATAGAAATATCAGGAAAAAATAAGATTTATTTGTAATCCTAGTTTTAATTCACTATTGATATAAAATAAAAGATAAGTTATTTGTTTAGAAAGATAAAGAATATGTTTAATTTGCTTTCCTCTGTCAACCTAAATGGCAAACAGTGAGGCTCTGTAGAAGGAAGTGATATTTTATGCATGCCACAGTAGACTATGTACATATTCAGGAAGGTAAAGGAAGACAAAGGTTTTTAAAGGAAAAATGAGGAGGTTTATATAATGTTTTGAGATAATTATCCTTGACTACCTGGATCAATAACAAGGGTGATGCTAGTCCAAGGTTGGATAGGCAGTTGCAGGGCAGACCCTGCAGAAGTACTTTTTGTGTAAGGTTGTGATGGCCTTTGTGCAAGATTGTGGTTATTGCAGAGTCTTTTGTGATAGTTTTTGTTATGAGACATTTATGCATGAGAACCTTTCTCTTTGAGGCCTTCCCCAGCTCTATTTGTTAGGATTTTTTTTTTTTTTTTTTAGCACAGTTGACTTCATTTTGATTCTGCTAACTTCCACAGCTTTTAGAAAATATTGTCATGTTTGATGTGTTAAACCTAAGAGTATAGTTTGCGTCAAGAATAATTATCGGCCAGGCACGGTGGCTCACGCCTGTAATCTCAACACCTAGAGAGGCTGAGGCAGGTGGATCATGAGGTCAGGAGATCAAGACCATCCTGGCTAACATGGTGAAACCCCATCTCTACTAAAAATACAAAAAATTAGCCGGGCATGGTGGCGGGTGCCTGTAGTCCCAGCTACCTGGGAGGCTGAAGCAGGAGAATGGTGTGGACTTGGGAGGTAGAGCTTGCAGTGAGCCGAGATGGTGCCACTTTACTCCAGCCTGGGTGACAGAGCGAGACTCCAACTCAAAAAAAGAAAAAAAAAAAAAAAAAAGAATTAATGCACTTACTGAATTTACCTTTAGATGTTTTGGGGATACCAGTATTTTATCTCCATCTCTTTCAGTTAATAAATAAAAAGCAAATATCTGAGGGACAAGAGAAGGGGAACTAGTATTTATTGAGTAGTTACTATATATCAGTTCTTATATTAAGCAATATATAGGCTATGTCTGAGAAGAGAAGAAAATGTGAAAAAGTGTTTTTTAACACACTAGAAAAAGTTATGTTTTCAGAATTTAGTAGTTCTCATGGTGACAAGAAGCTACAGAAAGCACTAGTGTTCAGAAGAGCAAGTGAGGGTGCAGGGGAATTTACTGAATCCAACATTTGCCAACAGTAGCTAGTAGCTTAGCCTAACTCAGTGCTTCTCAAACCCAAAGGTGCATCATCAGGATCATCAGAGGAACTTATTAAAACATAATTATGTCCCCCCCTCCCCAACTTTTGGAGTTCCTGGTTCTGTAGCTCTGAAGTGGGGCTAGAGAAAGGAGAATTTGCACTACTAAGTTCCCAGATAAAGCTGATGTTACTGTCTGGGGACCACAATTTGGGAACCAGTGGTCTAACTAGTTTTATTTCCTCAGTTGCGGCTGATCCTGTAACCTTGTCTGCATGTTGCAAGAGGTATACATGCAGATAATACCAGATGCATCCTGGAACTAATAACCTAAAGTATTTCTGGTTCTGCAATTGTTTTTGATAAGGAGAAAGAATTCTTATTTAAAAGTATATTTTGGTCAAGTTAGAAAATTTGGAGAAGAAAAGAAAAGCGATCTTACAACAACTGAAAATACTTTTCCAACATGAAGTCTTAAATTTGCACCAGGTTTTATAATCAAATCAAGTAGAGAGCTTGCTTTGCTTATATTTCTCCTTTTGAAACTTGGCTATAGAAGATAAGCACAAGCATAAAATGACTGACAACAACATTTGCCTGTTTCTTAAATTTTTTACTTTTTTGTGCACTTTTCAACAAAAGATGCACCTTAAATCTCAAATATATTTTGCCCTTGGCAGCCTTCAGCTGCAGTACCTCTTGAAGAAATTGGCTTCATAACCCACAGAGAATTGTGCAGTATTCATCACCATCAAGCATCACAGTTCTCACACTTCCGAGTACTTAAAGATCCCCAATTACTAATTTTCTTAAAGGGCTTTGTTGTTTTCTAGCAAAAAAGCATATTATCATTTTACAAACATAGAATTCAATCCAAACTTCATCTCAGCGTATTCCTTGCATCTTTTCCTTCTTGGAGCCGAATACTATCAAGAAGACTGTTTATCATTTGTAACTTTAGTTCTCTTCTCCACATATTTTCAAGAATGTTTCACATCATAATATCAATAAACAAATCTGAGCCACAGAATGCACATCTTGATGGTGTCATGGGATAGTTGCCTCTTGTGTTTTCTCTTATGGCCTTCATTTTATTTACGCCATTAATCAACAAATATAGCATATCTTAATATTCAGAGGATGTTATAATGGGCAGCTATTTACACAAAGAAAAAAATGCTGTGCCACTTTTTGAGAGTTGCAAACAGTAATAGAGAATAAAGGCTTGATTAAAAGGCAAACACACACCTGGTTTGAGGTGTCGTAACACAAGCGTGGAAGGGCAGTGATATGGCTCGGATCGGATTGTTGAAGCATGGGAAAGTTGAAGAAGGACCTCATTGTTAGGAGAGAGGGTACTGTGGGGGAGGGGTAAAAGCAGCCCAACTAGGGATGTCTCAGCCAGCATAGGGTAGGGAGGGTATTGCAGCGGCAAAGGGAGATTCATCACATCCAGGACTATTGATCAAGTGTTATATAAGGCTGATGGGAGTCAGGTTTCTCACTGTTCAAGAAGGCAGTTACAAACATGGAAAATAAAAAACTAGGATAAACTTTGTGGTATTGGATTGAAATTTGATGTATAGGTGCAAACTCATTGTCTTCAATATAGATAGATATGGAAATATAGATGTAAATGTGATGATAGATAGGCAGACAGACAGACAAATATTCCCTACTTCTGTCCACCAAAAGGACTTCAGAATAGTAAGACTGCAATGAGAACAACTGGTCTCCAAAACTTGGCTTCTAAATACGTTTCTTTGCTGGTCAGGACTCTCGGTGTGAGATTTCAGGATTGGGCAAGGAGAAAGTACATGAGCCTGGTGTATCTTACTGCTCCAGGAAGTAAGGAAGTGCTCAAAGCATTATGGGGCTGTGTCAAAAGTATACAGAATCCATCCTAAAAAGACTTCCACTGGATAAATTAAGGATAATTTGAACATTAAAATAATTATGGTAATAGATATAATCCTGGCCAGGCGCGGTGGCTCAAGCCTGTAATCCCAGCACTTTGGGAGGCCGAGGCGGGCGGATCACGAGGTCAGGAGATCGAGACCATCCTGGCTAACACGGTGAAACCCCGTCTCTACTAAAAAATACAAAATCTAGCCGGGCGAGGTGGCGGGCGCCTGTAGTCCCAGCTACTCGGGAGGCTGAGGCAGGAGAATGGCATAAACCCGGGAGGCGGAGCTTGCAGTGAGCTGAGATCCGGCCACTGCACTCCAGCCCGGGCGACAGAGCGAGACTCCGTCTCAAAACAAACAAACAAACAAACAAACAAACAAACAAACAAAAAAACCAAAACAACAACAAAAAAAATAGATATAATCCTGAATTTAAAAAGAAGCCGTGAGTCCATGCTGAATAAATAAACAGATAAATAAAAAGTGTGATGAGGAATGGGAGATTTTCATGGTTTTAAAGTATCTCTTCACAAAAACATTTATTAATTATAAAAAGGAAAATGATAACTTTATATTACAGAAGTCCTGGCAGAAACTTAATTCAAATGATCAAAATGAACACAACTAATCAGGCAAATTGAAATAGGAGCCACTAGATATGATGTGATGATAATAACACATTATTTCTGTGACACTATGGGAAAAGATTCTTGATTATAATCATGAGGAAACACCAGACAAACCCAAATTTTAAAACGTTCCACAAAACAACACCAATTGAGGAACATTCCACAAAGGAATAAACTTCAAAAGTGACAAATAGTGGAAGACAGACAGCTAGGAACATCAATAATCCCTTCCCCTTGAGTTGGGCAGAACCTACCCACTTTTAACCAACGTTTAACTTACTTTTAACCAATAAGATATGGAAAAGTTGACGGGATATCAGTCCCATCATTACATTACGGCATAATTAAGATTCCCTCTTGCTAGCAGAGATGCTAGAAAGACTTCACCTCACTGTCCGTGAAGACATGAATTGCCATAAATGTAAGTGGTCATGTTGGAGAGGTTCACATGACAATGAATTGCAGGCAGCTTCTAGTAGCTGATGGTCATCTCCAGCAAGAAACTGAAGCCTCAGTCTTACAGTATCAAAGAAATACATTTTGCCGACAACCTAAGGGAGCTTAGAAGCAGATCTTTCCCGTCAAGCCTCCGGTGAAATCGCAGCACTGGCTAACCTGTGGATTGCCTGATGAAATTCTGAAGCAGAGAAGCCAGCTAAGACATGCCTGGACTCCTGATTCCTGGAAATAGATAACAAATGTGTGTGTGTGTGTGTGTGTGTGTGTGTGTGTGTGTGTGTTTGTGTGTGAGTTCAAGTTGGTAAGTTTGCAGTCATTTGTTATGCAGCATAGAAAGCTAACATAGTCATGAAAGTCCATGAAAGATTGAGAAATTACTCCACAGTAGAGGAGAGTAAAGAAATGTTACAGGCCAGACAGGGTGACTCACGCCTGTAATCCCAGCACTTTGGGAGGTCGAGGCGGGCAGATCACCTGAGGTCAGGAGTTTGAGACTAGCCTGGCCAACATGGTGAAACCCCGTCTGTACTAAAAAAAAATACAAAATTAGCCAGGCATGGTGATGGGTGCCTGTAATTCCAGCTACTCGGGAGGCTGAGGTAGGAGAATCACTTGAACCCTGGAGTTGCAGTGAGCTGAGATCACGCCACTGCACTCCAGCCAGGGTGACAGAGCAAGACTCCATCTCAAAAAAAAAGAAAAGAAAAGAAAAAGAAATGTTATAAACCAATGGAATGTGTGATTCTGAATGGGATCTTTTTGGATGTTATTGGGATAATTAGAAAAACTTGAACATGGTCTGAGAATTAGAAGGTAGAAATAAATTAGTGTTATTTTCCTGATTTTGATGGCTGCTTTGCAATTATGTGGGAGATTATCCTTGTTACTAGGAAATAAACACTAAAGCGTACAAAGGTGATAGGGCATCAGGTTGGCAACTTTCAAATGGTTCTGAAAAAAGTTATTTGTATTAGACTCACAACTATTTTGTAAATTTGAGAGATTGCTTCAAAAAAACATTCAAAAAGCACATTCAAAAGCTGTTCCCACCCTTGTCTTCTCCATCTCAATAAATGGCACCTTATTCATCCAGTTGCTCAGGTAAAAATCCTAGACCTCATCCTTGATTCCTCTATATCCTGATATTATTCACTCAATCGCAGAGTGATCCAAGTATCTCTCACCACCTCCACCTTACCTCCTTTGTTCAAGCCAACATCTTCTTTGGCCCTTGTTTCAATAGACTCCTTGTTTCAATAGTCTCTTGTTTCAATAGACTCCTGGCTGCCCTCCCTGCTTTACTCTTGCCCTACAAGTGCCAATTCTCTACACAGTAGCCAGAGTGATGTTTGAAAATTTTAATTTGGAACCTGCCATTCTCCTGCTCAAAATCTCCAGTAGCTGCCACAACACCCCTGTTATGGGCTACCAGCCCCTGTATCATCTAGCCCTGTTCTCTGACTCACCTACCACCCTCCTTCATCATCGCCTTCAGACTCTACAGCCTTCTTGCTGCTTCTTGAGCTCCAGCATTTGCAATTTTTGTTCCCCCAGAGAGCAATATGGCTTCCTCCTTCTCTTCAGTGCGGTCCCTGTCAAGTGCTACCTCCTTAGAGAACTCTTCTTTAACCAATATGTTTAAATGTTTAAAATGCACCCTCCCTTCCATCATAATATACATGTATCCCTCACTCCACCTTATTTTTCCTCATGGTACTTATTATCAACTGAGAGTAAACATTTTCTGCTTATTTACTTATTTTTTATCTGCCTCCTCAATGAGGGCAAGGCACATTCACCTCTGACTCTCCAAGAATAGAATGCTGCATGTTGAATGAGTGAGCACAACAGTACTGACATTCAGTTTCTGAGTAATCAACTTGGCTTACACACTAACTATATATCTTTGTCCACAAGCGTGGCAGTACTCTTGACCAAAGTTCCTGCCTCAGAAAAATAAATTACTGCTGTGCAGAAATGGTAGGTCATATAAAATAGGTAAAACCGTAACCTTCTAATTACAAGAGCCCATTAAAATTAACCTTTGTCTATCCTAGAGAATGTCTTCTGCTTAACACTGATGACAGTGCTGTCTCATTGGCTTCGTGTACCCATGAACTGTATTTGTTGAGTAGAGAGCCCTGAACAAAAAGAAAATCTCTGAAACAGGAAGACAAAAAGACATGAAATTAAGTCAATAAATTAAGGGGGACACAGAACTTGAGGAAAATTCATAGCTGATGGAGACAGAGAGAAAACAAACAAGGAAAGGAAATAGGACTAGAGAATGCTTTACATTCTTTTGACTACTAGAGTAAGAGGGGCCAAGGACACAAAAGGAATCTTAATAAGTAGAATTAAAAATCTTTCTCAAACCTCTTCTTTATATTCCTGGTTAACCTTGCAATAGTTCCCACATTATGGAAATGGCATTGTGATGAAGGAGAAAAAACTCATGCAGATAAAGTAAATAGAGGCAAGACCATTTTAGGTCTGGTTAGCTTGGTCATGGGATGGGGCTATCTGGATAGAAATTTTCAAGAGGTTTGAGCTGTGCAGAATTGTTTCATGAATAGAAAGGATATGAAGGTCATATAATGATCACCTTAAGCATGAGATTTGAAAGAGACTGTGGATGAGCATTTGAGAGCCTCTGGGTACCGCTCACCTGTTACTTCTTCTGTCAACTGTTAAGTCAGTAGTAGGTAATAAATAAGATAGTTGCAGTTCCATGTTACCCTATTGTGTCTATTCATCATTTCTGCCTGGAAGGAAATCCCGGATTAGGATTGCCAAATAAAAGATAAGATGCCCCATAAAATTTGAGTTTTCAATAAACAATTTTTTTTGTTTTTTTAAAATAAACAATTTTAAAATAAAAGTATGTCCCATACAATATTTGGGATACACTTTTAAGGAAGTATATATGGTTTATCTGAAATTTAAATATAACTAGGTGCCCTATATTTGTCTTTGCTAAATCTGGCAATGCTACTCCACATCAGGTACTAAAAACTAAAAAAGGATGGACTTTGGTCTTTCTAGTGCCCTTGGTAGGGATTCAGAGAGCTTGGATGGCTCTCTCTTCTGTATTCACCAGGCCAATGGGTTGGATCCTTCCAGGAAATGATGCTACACTGAAGTTTATATGTCTTCTTGTATTTGTGTTTGCCCATCTATCTCTAAGCCTGCAAGGAGCTGCTATTCATTCATTCTTCCCTTTCCCAAGTATTCTTTTATTCTGACTTATTCTGATTCTAATACAGTCTGCTCAAAGAAGGTCTCCTGGGGCAATGGCATACTTGACTTACTCATTTGTAAATTTCCTGCTAGTGTGCATTTTCATTATTGACAGTTGTGTTGCAGAAGAATTTTTCTTGCAAATGCAGGCCAATTTTTCCATGAATTTTAGGTGACCTCCTATTTATAAATAAAGCCACTGAAAGGGTTTTGTCATTAGTTAATAATGTAACCACAGAAAGAAAAACAAAACACTGGAATCAATATTCCAGGACTGACAATTCTGTGAGAAGAAAAACAGTTGGCAACAGCAAGTCTGAGGAGTGGTAACATTTGCATCCCTACAGATAGACAGAGCTCAGTAATGGGCAACTTAGAGCAAGAATTCTTCAGCTATCCACACAGCAAGAAGAAAGTCAGCGTTTTGGAGATATTTCATTCTTCTAATAAATGTTAAGGTTTTGGGATAAGCAGTGGTAGGAAAGAAGCTTATAAAGAATCCAGATATCACAGCTGGAATATGCTATTAGAATCTCAATAGCATTAGTTTAGAAGTAACTACATAAAGAGAGTCTTTTAAAAATTATTTTATTTTAAATTTTTGTGGGTACATATGAGGTGTATATATTTATAAGGTACATGAGATATTTTGATACAGACATACAATGCATAATAATCATATCAGGGTTAAATGGGGTATCCATCACCTCAAGCATTTATCCTTTCTTTGTGTTATGAACAATCCTATTATACTCTTCTAGTTACTTTAAAATCTATAAATAATGGTATTGTAGTCACTCTGTTGTGCTATCAAATACTAGATCTTATGAGTCACTCCATCTAACTATATTTTTATACTCATCAATCAACCCCACTTCCCACATCAACAAATCCCACTTCCCCCATCAACTAACACCACTCCATCCCCTCCACCCACTAGGGGGTGGGAGTGGTGACCGAGGGGAAGTGGGAATGGTTGAAGGGTACAAACTATAGTTAGATTGAGGGAATAATAGAAACCATCATTCTACTCTCTATCTCCATGAGTTCAAATATTTTAATTTTTAGCTCCCACAAATGACAAAAAACATGCAAAGTCTGCTTTTCTGATACAGATTCTTGATGTTAGGCTATATCAGAATTTTTAAACCTTGGCATTATTGACATTTTGGGCCAGATAATTCTGTTGTGGGGGACTGTCCTATGCATTGTATGATGTTTAGCAGCAGCCCTGGCCTCTATGTACTAAATGCCAGTAGCACCCTCCCAGTTGTCACAACCAAAATTGTCTCCAGACATTAACCAATGTCCTCTGGAGGACAAAAACTACCCCTAGTTAGGGGTAACCACTGGTCTGGAATAGAAGAGTGATGTTTAATCCTGACTGAATGTTAGAAGAACCTGGGAATCTTTTAAAAATAATGATTTTCTGACACCACCCAAAGATTCTGACTTAATTGTTCTGGGAGAGAGCTCACTTTGTTGTTTTCATATGCAAATAGAATTTAAAATTATTGAGCTAGATCTAAAAAAGAAAAAAAAATCCTGTTTGCAAAAGGATCATTCTTGGAAACTTAGACAGAAATGATTCCATAAGTGTGAATGAAATAGCCTCAGCTATTGAAAAGAGACAAAGAGACAAGGGGCAAGGATTGGTAAAGCCTGGGCCTAGAAGATCACATTCACTTTCCCCAGTTTAACTTGTTTTAGTGGCATTTTTTCAAAAACAACATT
>NW_016804595.1:3572835-3575563 GCF_001698545.2 Rhinopithecus bieti | reverse complement strand
CTAGTTAGGGGTAACCACTGGTCTGGAATAGAAGAGTGATGTTTAATCCTGACTGAATGTTAGAAGAACCTGGGAATCTTTTAAAAATAATGATTTTTCTGACACCACCCAAAGATTCTGACTTAATTGTTCTGGGAGAGAGCTCACTTTGTTGTTTTTCATATGCAAATAGAATTTAAAATTATTGAGCTAGATCTAAAAAAGAAAAAAAAATCCTGTTTGCAAAAGGATCATTCTTGGAAACTTAGACAGAAATGATTCCATAAGTGTGAATGAAATAGCCTCAGCTATTGAAAAAGAGACAAAGAGACAAGGGGGCAAGGATTGGTAAAGCCTGGGCCTAGAAGATCACATTCACTTTCCCCAGTTTAACTTGTTTTTAGTGGCATTTTTTCAAAAACAACATTCAAATTTTAGGCTGTAGTTGTATCAGTAAGGTTGCAAGACAGAAAAAGGAACAGTAAAAATTAAAAAGAAATAAGAAATTGCAAACTGGCTTTTCTTATTTTTTTTAAAGGAAGGTTTTACTTACTGGTTTCTTTTTTTTATTTTTTAAAAACCTTCCACTAAGTTTATCTCATGGGACTGTCAATTTGGGAACTTCAGCAGTCATAGGCGCACCTTTGTGGTGATCAAATATTTGAAGGCACGTTATCTTGCATGCCTTTCCTAAATCTTACACAGAATGAGTAGTAAAGAGTTAAAGGACAGCCTGCTGCTTAGCTCTGGGATTCTAATGCAGGCAAGCTTTTACTTCTGTGGAGCTCTTCTAAGAGAGACAGCCTAGAGGTCTTTTAGAGAACGGGTTTGTGTTGCTTACTGTTAACAGTCTTCCTAGGAACATTTGGCAAGGCATAAAATGTTCCTGTCACAGTACAGAGGGGACTTGTGGCCAGAGTGTGCAGATTTAGTGAAGAGACAGGTGGTACCAAGAGGGTCTTTAAAATTAGTGATGCTTACTAATGGCTGAACTGCAGTCACATTCTATCCCTACCATATTTCAAAAGTCCTCATATTTTATATTTATAATGTCACTAAGCCTGGTTTAAATAAATGCTAGATGATAAAGTATGACTTTATAATGAGTAATTGTTAATGTGCTCGCTGTTCTTTGAGGAGCAGGGCTAGTGATTACTGCTTGCTTGATCATTTACACTAAGACTCTCAGATGGACTCAATGCTTCTTGCATATGGACAATGCTTTGCTTTCACTTCTGCTGTAGAAACCTTGAACACCCACTTTAGTTCTACCACTGGGAAAGAACTTTACAATGAAAACTTAGATCTCGAGGATCTTCTTGAGACTCTCCTGCTTCTCAACTCAATGAAAATCAGTGCAACACAAAAAGTAAGTAAATCCAGTGAGGTGTGAGCCAACGACAAGGAGTGAAGTCAGTCCAGAGCACAGAGTTTTGGGGACAGCTTGGGCAGCAGAGATGCAACTGCAGCAGTAGCAGAACAGTAGCAATTATCCAATGTGCAACTGCAGGAGAAAGAATGGAGGCATGACAGAGAAGTCAGAGAAAGAATGAGTGAATTATGAAAGGCTGGGGTGGGGGTGGGGAGAAGAAAGTTTAATCATAAGAGTTTAGAGCCAACAGGGCAAGTAATAATGTGTAATAAGTCCAGGTAATACACTACCCAAGGAACACAGTAAAAACAAATATATCAGTAAAATGAGTCATACTTACTGATAGGAGGAAATGGGTTTTCTTAAATGCTTCCTTGCACCCTTTTTGGAGCTGGCACTTCTAGTACTAAGGTAATTCAGTGGACCCTTTGTAATAGAACTCAACTCTGAAGAAAACAAACATTCTTTCAGCAGCATAAGCTAGCGATTGATCTTCACAACTTGGAAGATCTGATGGTGTGTTACACAGTTCAGTTCTGCCCTGAAACCCAGGCAAGAGGTGCCATTTACCTGTTTCCTGTTCTTTAGAGTGTCTGGAATATAAGAGACTCACCCAAATAAATATATTAAGGACACACAGTTGTCTCTGTTATTTGGGATGCAGTATTCAGCACTGGCACCACTCGACCCACAGTCAGGAACATCTGCTTCCATAACTCACACCAGTCAGGCCCCGGAGAAATGCTCCCCACGCCTCCTGCCCTATGATTCTAAAACAAAAGGCAAGTGCATCTGAATTCTGTGAGGGTTTGTGTGTTGCACCACCACTGAAATCAGAGACAGGCACTGCCTTAGATGGTGGGGAGGGTTTGAGTGACAGAAGCACTTAGGTAAGAGAAAAGACAAATTAATTAACTTGTCAGATCCTTCCTCTCAGATAACATGAATGCAATAGATTCTTGCATAATAAGTATAGTTTCCCAAGAGTACCATGCATCTATTTTTTTGCTTCTCTTCATGTTCCAATTCATAGTTCCAGAGGTACTTCTGAATTAAATCAGTTTTGTAAAATTAAACATGGTTGTTTAAGGACGTTTTACAATATCAAGCATTTCATATTAGTCTTAAATTTGTATGTGTGTGTGTATATATATATATAGGTTTAGTTGTAATGATTTATGTATTGGCAATTAGATGAACACAAAAGACAGGAATTGCTAAAACTTCAATTATCATGAAAATATATACTAAGATTTATTTACATTTCCAAAAAATTAAAAGTTTAGCTTTAATTAAATAACTTTATTTAAAATTTTCATATTTATATGTTGTAATTTGTAAATTTGCTTTTAATATTGAATAAACTTGATAATATTA
>NW_016804595.1:3525963-3571243 GCF_001698545.2 Rhinopithecus bieti | reverse complement strand
TTTATTTTAATTTAAAATTTTAATGAAAATATATCTAAGTTTTGTATGCTTTAAATGTAATTGTTTGATAATTTAATACTTTAGTATTAGTTTTCTATTGTTGCCCTAACAAATTACCATAGTTCAGTGGCCTACAAAACACAAATTTATTATCTTACCATTCTGTGAGTCAAAATTCCAAAATAGGTGTCACTAGGCTAAAATGAAAGACTGCATTTCTTTCTGGAGGCTCCAGGAGAGCTCTATGTCTTACTCTTTTTGGCTTCTAAAGGCTGCCCACATCCCTCGACTAGTGGTGTCCTTCCTTCATCTCTAAACCCAGCAGCAACAGGTTGAATCCTCGTGTCACATCTTTCTTACCTTTCTGTCATCTCACTCGCTGACTGCTGCTGGGAAAAATTCTTCACTTTTAAGGACTCTCATGATTAGACTATGCCCACTAGAAAATACAAGATCTCAGATCCTTAACCTCAATCACATCTGCAAAGTCGCTTTTGCCTCATAAAAGAGTCTGAGGTTTAGACAGAGAGATCTTAAGGGGGCTATTAATCTGCCTATCATAATCATTGAGAATAAGTACAAGTTAAGATTCTAATAGCAACAAAATATACAAATGTGATGCTCCAAAAGAACAACAACAAAAAAAAGGTGAACAGGAAAAAGAAATTGAAAATCTTTAAAAAGGCAGTCTGTTTAAAACTATAAACACTAGAAAAAATGAGAGCGGACAAATATTTGGTAAGCATGACAGACTTAAAATTTGTGACTAGAGCATTACATTTTTTATATTAATATAATGAAGATTGAATTATTGACCAAAACAATTAAAAAGCAAGAGAATTATTCTCATCAAATCTGCAACATGAAAAGGTCAGACAAAATTCCAACAACTTCACATTCTGAATTAAATGAGGACTAATTACCAATTCGAGCAATGAGAATATATGAGGTCCTCCATTTGTACTTTTGCCAGGGATCTGAAAATGTTAAGAGTAAGTCAGCTTTACCCTGAAGCCAGACCATAGACAGCCACTTTCCCCTCCCTTCTCCACCCACAGGTCTTAGGCCCTCATCCTCCCCAGCCTCAGAACTAGACTCCAAAGAAGACAAAAGTTAGAGGAAGGAGTAAATAGTTGAATAGGATGAAGGAGATGTTGGAAAAACAAAAAGAGAGGCTGCAAAAGAGAGGGTCCCAGGGATAACTCTGCTCTTGGAAGGGTGGCCACAGGCATGTGGCCCCAAGAGGCAACAACAAGCTAAGGAAGCCAGAGAAACCAGTTACAATCACTGCTACTCTTGTCAATTCTGTGTTTTTTAAGAAATATCACCCACCAGGAGTTCTCCAGAAACATTCTCCCTGATTCCATGTAGGTGCTCAACCAGTGAATGATAATCCCATTTTGGTTTAGTCTACACCATCCCCTATTCCAAAATAAAGGGAAAAATAGTGGGTTTATATCTTAAATTTTCTACTTTACTAAACTCAGGGGAAATAGCCAAGCAAAAAGAAAAGCTGAGACTCTTGCTAATCATCCTTTCCATAGAATGTTTGCTAAAATTCCTTGTCAAGGAAGGAATGACAAAGCTAGTTCACACTCTGTGTAGGGTGTTTCCAATTAGTTATACTTTAAAGTATAATTATTTAACAACATTTATAAATTTTGTTAATTATTTACTTCTAGTGAAAAATGAGCCATTCTCAAGCAAATCACTTTTTATTACACATTCCAGAGAATAACCATAAAAGGACATTTATTATAACAAAAATAACCACATTTGGATGGAACTTCAATCACCAGCTATTTACTAAATAAATGCCCAGAAAAAAATAGTTTATCTTTAATTTCAGTCATCATTAAGAAAAGCTGAAGTGCCTCTTCAGATCTTTTGATCATTTTCTGTTGGTTTTCTTTTTACTGAGTTGCAAATGCTCTTTATATATTTTGGATACAAAGCTTTATCATGGCATTTTGCAAGTATTTTTTCCAAGTTTGTGTTTTATCTTTTCATTTTCTTGATAATATCTTTCAAAGAACAGGAATTTTATAATTTTTATGAAGTCCATTTATAATTTTTTCTTTTTTGGTTTGGTGGGGATTGGGAGGTTGTACTGGCCTAAGAAATCTTGGCTTAGCTCAACACAAAAAGATTAGTTTCTATATTTTCTTCTGGAAATTTTATAGTACAATCTCAGATCCATTTCAGATGACAAGCGCATAAAAAAAGATATTCATCGTTAGTCATTAGAGAAATGCATATTAAAACCATAATTAAATACTACTATATACATATATTAGATAGGATAAAAAGCAACTGGAATCTCATACAGTGCTAATTGAAATGCAAAATGGCAACTTTAGAAACCACTTTGGAAGCAGCTGTACTGACATGAAATTTTGAGCTGGAAGAATCTTAGAAAAATAATACTTTACTCCCTCCCCCATTCTCTCCACCCTGGGGAACTGTTAAATGAGGAAATTGTGGTTCAAGGAGGAACTTGTCTATATCCTTTCTCAGCTTTCCCGTGGTAATTACCGTCTTTGATAATATAACGTAATGTATGTATGTGTTATCAAAACAATATAATATCTTCATCATATATTTATCATCTTCATAATATTAACTGTCTAGTGGTAACTTTTTTTTGCCCTTTATGGCTTCCCTCTTTTTCCCTTTTTGTTGTTTTTTGTCATACAATTATGATATATGTGTATATATTCTCACTGTAAAGATGTAAACAACACAAAGATTATTGAACAAATCATGAAAGTAACCCTTCGTTCATTCTTACCCTATCCAACCCTCATCTCCTCAGAAGAATACACCATTTTAGTTGATAAATGTTTTCTGGCTCTTTTCAATGTTTCTACCTATATGCATGTAGGTATAATGTATATACATACATACATATTGATATATACATATATAGAGGTGTGGTTTTTTAACTTAAATGGAATTGCATTGTGGATATTGTCCTGTGACTTGCTTTCAACTAAATTATATGTCTTGGAAATACACATATATATTTTAAAAATGTTATGTATATGTAACATATATGTAATATATATTATATAGATATAATAAGGCCTAGGGATGAAATTGCAACCTCTAGTACATCTTCCTCTATATATACTGTACATACATACAACTCATTTTTTTTTTTTTTTTTTTTTTTTTTTTTTTTTTTGAGACGAAATCTCACTCTGTTACCCAGGCTGGAGTGCAGCGGCGCGATCTCGGCTCACTGCAAGCTCCGCCTCCCGGGTTCACGCCATTCTCCTGCCTTGGCCTCCTGAGTAGCTGGGACTACAGGCACCCGCCACCACGCCTGGCTAATTTTTTGTAATTTTAATAGAGACGGGGTTTCACCTTGTTAGCCAGGATGGTCTCCATCTCCTGACCTCGTGATCCACCCGCTTCATCCTCCCAAAGTGCTGGGATTACAGGCATGAGCCACCGCGCACAGTCACAACTCATTCTTCATAAAAGTTGTAGAGTAGTCCAAAATATGGATGGACTACAGCTTTATTACTTATTCTCCTATTGATAGGCACTTTCTAATTTTTATAATTTAAAAATATGCTGCAATTAACAAACATTCTTGTGTATCTTTTTGCAATATGTACGCATATTTCTTCAATATGGGTTTTGGAAGATAAGTTACAAAGGAGTCATAGAATATAAATATTTTTTATTTTGAAAAAATACAGTTGTAATTTAATAACCCACCAAAAGACTCTTAACAGTTTAGATTGACATAAACAGTGTAAGAGCATGTTTGTTTTCCTACACCCTTACCCTCACTGGTTATAATAAATACTTCTAATTAACAATCTTGTGGATGAAGAATACTATCACAATGGTGTTTTAATGTGCATTTTTCCAATTACTAGTGAGATTGAGCATTAAATCTTTTATTTTATGGATCACTGGCTTTTCTTCTTCTGTGAACTACCTGTTCATGTCCTCTGGTTTTCAGTTCTTGAGCTGTTGTCTTTTTCTTATTGATTTATATAAGCTCTTTATATATTCAAGATGGTAATCATTTGTATTTTATGTGTATGGCAATTATTTTCTTCCAAACTAATGCTTGTCTTTTTATCTCTGTTTATGGTATCTTTCATACTATGGACATTTTTATTTTTTATTTTTATGTTTATTTATTCTTCAATTGTATACATGTTAATTATACCTAAGTTATTGTAATACCCTTAAAGCCAAGTTCTACACATATATTTTACTTGCTTTCCCAATAGGTCTCTGAGGAACACATTTTTTTTTAATCACTTTGTTTCATCTTTTTTAGGTGATGATCAATTATTAAGGAGTTTGAAATAATCAGTTAAAAGGAATTCTTCAGATGAATAACGTAAAGACATTTCTCAGGTCAGAGCGCTGGTTGGTTCACATATTCAGGATCAGTGGCCTGGGTGGGCAGGCACTGGGTGAATGGACAGCTGCAGGTGTTGGAAGAGAGTCCAGTTGGATACGCAGTTTCCAAAGATCTTCAAGGCAGACAACTGAAGGGAAACCATGGGAAACATCTGCTTTGGGCCATCTAAGATGAGATGATAAAGTAAGGAAACAGTTGAGCCCAACACAGTGATAGCCAATCTGAAAGCAGGCAGAACTGACAAGACCAAAGAAGGAGGTGGACTGGCAGCAGGCAGCCAGCCACCACAGGGACAGCGTGTACACCAGGGACAAGCTCAAGGCTACAGGTAGTTCAAGGCTACTAGGGTGAGAAGAGCAGGAAGTGGGTTCTATACCAGTGCTTCTCAAAAGCTAATGTGTATCCTAATCACCTGGAATTCTTGTAAAAATGCAGATTCTGATTCAGCGAGTCTGAAGCAGGGCTTAAGATTCTACATGCTTAACAAGATCCTAGTTGATGCTGACACTGCTGGTCCCTGGAGCTCTCTTTGAGTAGCAGGCTTCTGGAAGCCTTGTGTAACTAGGCACAGAGAAGTCTCACTTATCAAATCTGTACCAAAACAGGAAAAATAATGTGAAGAATAATGTGATGCACACGTCAGAGCATGAGGCAGTTACTTTGTCCCTGAGGTTGTGCTCTGGACGGCTTCCTAAGATGGGATAGGCTGATTTTGTGTGTGGGGGTCCTGGAGGCTTAGGCCATAGGAGAGACAGGACTGCAGAGGCTGGGAGACGGGCAGAGACAGAACAGTGACATCCTGCTGCTTTTGAATTTGCACATTCTGTAGAATAATAACAGCAGTAAACTGCTGCACAATATCTGTTCTCAGCATCTTGAAGCCCTTTCACATATTGTTACTTCCATTAATGGGGCCCTTTGCTGCTATTTGTACTTATCTCTTCAGCTATCCACAATATGGCTTTCCACACCTCCATCAGACAGTGGCCAGATGAAATAAAATATGCCAGAATGAAAACTTGTTCATTTGTCTACTTTTTGCCAAGACTAGACAGACAGGAAATTGAATATATTTTACAGAAAAGTTTTCAAATCTTTTCCCCCCTGTGGCTCATTTAGGTAAACTAAAAGGCATAAGACCCATATAAAACATGGGTTCCCACTTTTATTAGAGAAGGAACATAGTACTTTAAAATAAATACATGAAATAATAAAAGGAAAGACAAAGATAATGAAGGCAGTACATGGTACCAAATTTTTGTATCCTGTAATAACACACGAGTAGATCACTATTAAGTAGCTTTTAGTGGTATATAGGAAATATTGAAATCTACAGATATTTGCATTATTTCCTTTTGAAAAGCATCATTTCACAGCCTTTCAGGAGGAAACCCATTGCCCACAGGAACTCACACATTCCATGCTTTGAGGATCACTAGGTCTAAGAAGCCTTCCTTGGAGGTTCTAGCCTCCAACCTTATTTTAATAAAAGAAGCTCCACTTTTATCTGTTTCTATGTCAGACTACCACACAACATTGGGCTTAAAGAAAAGTTTCCAGGACTAAAGCAGACTCTGAGGATCGCTAATTCAGAGTTAAATTTCTGTGTATTATCTCTGAATTTGACTTATTCACACTGGACTATCACTCATAAATATAGATAATACAGAGTTAACTATTTAAATTTATAAAGAGAGTATTTTCCCTTTTTATGAGTAAAACATGCTGCCAATTACTTGGACCACATACTGATTCACAAATACTAAGAGCTTTATAATTGAGAATAATAAATACACACTAATGAAGCATCTCAAAAGGGAAGAGCCACAGGTAATCTGAGAGATTAGGCATTCATGTTAGGTTAGGTTTTGATCATTGTTTGTAATCACAGTTTCATTGCAGTGCATCTATAAATCCATGTCCAGAAGTATGAAGTGGTTCTATAGTAAGAATAAGATGCTATAGATACTGAGACTAAATAAGACACTGTAGGTAATGACATAGACTTCAAGTCTTATTGTTGATGGGAAGAAGTCAATAATGGATGACATAATATACTAGAGCAATGAGAATTATTGAATGTTTTCCAGACTTACTTGTATAATTGGCCATAACAGCAAACAAATAAACAGTTTCTGATAGCAAAATGATATACAGTACTAACAAAGGTGAATCTTGAGGTGAACCTTCTTTAAGTTTGAATAGTTTACGCCCGACCTTTTTCCATAGCAGAACAGCCTGAAAAGCATCTTTCGGTAGGATGCTAGTGCTTATGAGGTTTTTCTTAAGATATCTTTTTTCAATTAAAATTTATTTCACAAAAGACTCACATCCTTGCCAGCCTTCAGGGCGGGAGTTGATTCAGGCTGTGTCCAAAGGCAACGATGAGTGAACTCACCCTCAGAATCATGTGAGCATTCCTGAGATGTTTTATGAAAGTGATACCAACTTCATTATTAGGATATTGAGTCCCTATTTCCTATATTCAATGTCCTTTCAATCCCTAACTTTGTCTGGGTTGAAGGCAAAGATTCAAATAATCACATTTGTCTTTGATAACTGAAACTGGGAGAACTGGGACTGTCTCAAGAGTTCTACATGACTGTAGGTTGCAAGTACTGTGGTTGCATCTCCAAATATTAACCAATCCCAGGTGACAATTCAATGGGGTCTCCTGAACCATGATCCTCATGTCTCCAGTGAAGGAAATGTGTAAAGGGGATTCCCCTTTTGGAGGAATAGGAAACTTCTGCTTTCCTTCCTTTGGTAACATTTGCCATAGAACAAAAGCTCTTTTAGAATGGAGCAACCGGATCCTTTTTTGGGGGAATCAGCTTAAACGTCCATTCTTCTCATACTACTTTTATCTATATGATCCTATTCTTTTTTGTTGTGGATTGAATCATGTCCCTCAAAAAGATAATAAATTCAAGTTCTAACCTGAGATCCTGCGGACGTGACCTTATTCAGTATTAGAATTTTTGCAGATATAATTAAGTTACAACGAGTTCATACTGAGTTAGGGTGGGCTCTAAATTCAATGTGACTGATGCCCTTACAAGAGGAGAAAACTTTGAACACAGAAGCAGACACACAGGGAGAACACCATGTGACAATGGAGGAAGAGGATGCATTTATGCTGCCACAAGCCAAGGAACACCAAGGATTGTCAGCAGCCACCAGAAGCTAGGAGAAAGGCATGGCACTTCACTCCCTCTGAGCCCCCAAAAGGAGCCAAGACTGCCAATACTCTGATCTCAGACTTCTGGCCTGAACAGTGAAAGAATAAGGTTCTGTTGTTTCCAGCTCCCCAGCTTGTGGTATTTTGTTACAGAAGCACACAGAATCAAGTACATTTTCTTTCTCAGCACTTGTGATAATTTCATTTTCTCTTTACTTAGTGGTTTTTCACACCTATTTCCCCATCAGACTGTAAGCTTAAGGAGACCTGGATCTGGTCTGTCTTCACCACTGTTGATTCATTACCAGCACAGTGCCTGGCCCATGGTCACTGAATAAACTTTTGTTGAGAGAATGAATGTGCTTAACCAGAAGTACAATTGATCTTTTAGGCCAAGTTCAAGGTTCCTAACAGCTCAGCTGTGAAAGATACCTCTCCTTTCAGTCATCTTTTACATATGTCCCTGATAGATGTGTTATTTGTGTCTCCTCCTGACCCCCAAGTTTGTTTGAGGGCAGGACCCTTTTTTGTGCATCTGTAGAGCTTCATAGTACCTAACATACTACTTTGCATATATAATAAAGGTTCAATAAATATTCATTAAATAAAGAAATAAATGAAATGACTAAGTTTTCTAAGATGCTACAACTAGATTGAAGATATTTAACTCATTGTTTAATAATAAAACTACGGTTAATTATGGTGTCCTGCGGAAATATGGTTATAGTTTGTTTTGTAATTAATATAAGCATGTGTGTGCATTATCAGTATGCACAATTTGTGGTATGAGTGTTTTGCTCCCCTGCACATAGACCATGGAAATCCTGAGAAACAAACTACCACCCCAGAGCAAGTATCTAACACAGGGACTTTTAATCCTTAAAGCTTTTCTATAACCAAGCAATGATTTTTCAAATGCAATACCACTGATATGCAGACATATTTATTGTCCACTCACAAAGCCATTCCTCAATATCATTACAACATCCCTCTTTGAATGTCATTAAAAACCGATGTCTCAATTTTCTAGGACGAGTTGCCTGAAGTTCTGCTTGAAAACTGGTAATAGAAAATATAATTTCTCAACCCCCTTTGGCCTTTTAATTCTGTTCTACAACCTTGCCAGTTCACTTTCAAAGTCAAGGGATGCATCTTGCAAAACCATGACATCTTTTGAGTAACTCCTTTTGTTCTTAACACTTATTCCCAGGAGCTTAATAAATATTGTTTTTGCAGCTTGTTTAGTGGCAAAATAATGAGTCCTTGGTGTATGCTTATCCTCTGCTTTGCTATTAGAGAAGATATATTCAGACTGCTTTAAACAAAACTCAATTCAAGGGCAGGGAGCAGTCCCAAAACCTGTTAAAATTCAAATATTTGGTCACTGTATGTGCAGCATATGTGTTCTAGAAAGGCCTATTATTTTAAAAGATAAATTGAATCTAGTTGAGAAATTAATGTTATCTGAATATATTAATAACTGAAATGCTCCCAAGTTTACAAAAAGCCCTCAACGAAACTGTGACCTTATATAGACAAGGGCCTGTGGAGGGACAATTTTAAACCATCTCTTTTTTTATTTTCTCATGAGACATACAATGTAAGTGCATTAAAGCTGATGAATGAATTGCAGTGCAACTTTTCCTGCCTTTTTGCCTTTCATTTTTCTATATTTCAAGCTTCAGTGAAGTGATAGATTTTGTGCTTTACCACATTGTCCTCTGATTGCTTCCCTTGGTTCCTCCTTTTCCTAGTGAATCTTTGTTTTACTGGTGGAAAAATCTACGTCTTTGTATCTTGGCATTTTACTTTCACATTATCTCATAGATTTTATTTCAAGTTGCTATAAAGTTATCAACTTTTATTTTTAACTAATATTATTTTTAATAATTAGAAAATTATTGAACAGGTACAGTAGCTCATGTCTGTAATTCCAGCACTTTGGGAAGCTGAAGTAGGAGGATCATGTGAGCCCAGGAGCTCGAGACCAGCCTGGGCAATGCAGGGAGACTCTGTCTCTACAAAATATAAAAATGCATTAGCCAGGTGTGGCAGTGCATGCCTGGGACCCAGCTACTCAGGAAGCTGAGTTGGGTATCGGGGGAAACCCCACCCCCGATATTTAACATGGGTTCTTTTCTATTTCCCTAAGCATCTCAGCTGGTCTGAGAAATACAGGGAACGAGTACAAGAGAGAGAAATTTTAAATCTGGGTGTCCGGGGGAGACATCACATTTCAGCAGTTTCCATGATGCTCCCGAGCCATAAAATCAGCAAGTTTTATTAGCGATTTTCAAAAGGGGAGGGAGTGTACGAATAGGGTGTGGGTCACAGAGATCACATGCTTCACAAGGTAACAAAATATCACAAAGCAAGTGGAGGCAGGGCAAGATCACAGGACCACAGGATAGGGTGAAATTAAAATTGCTAATGAAGTTTTGGGCATGCATTGTCATTGATAGCATCTTATCAGGAGACAGGGTTTGAGAGCAGACAACCTGTCTGACCAAAATTTATTAGGCAGGAATTTCCTCATCCTAATAAGCCTGGGAGCGCTACAGGAGACCGGGGCTTATTTCGTCCCTTCGGCTTCAACCATAAAAGACGGATGCCTCCAAGGGGGCCGTCTATAGACCTACCCTCAGGGCCCATTCTCTTTCTCAGGGATGTTCCTTGCTGAGAAAAAGAATTCAACGATATTTCTCCTATTTGCTTTTGAAAGAACAGAAATATGACTCTGTTCCATCCGGCTCACCGGCAGTCAGAGTCCAAGGCCATCTCCCTTGTTCCCTGAACACTGCTGTTATCCTGTTCCTTTTTTCAAGGCGCCCAGATTTCATATTGTTCAAGCACACATGCTCTACAGTTTGTGCAGTTAACGCAATCATCATAGGGTCCTGAGGTGACATACATCCTCCTCAGCTTATGAAGGTGACAAGATTAAGAGATTAAAGACAGGCATAGGAAATCACAAGGGTATTGATTGGGGAAGTGATAAGTGTCCATGAAATCTTCACAACTTA
This sequence comes from Rhinopithecus bieti, assembly GCF_001698545.2. Lineage (NCBI taxonomy): Eukaryota > Metazoa > Chordata > Mammalia > Primates > Cercopithecidae > Rhinopithecus > Rhinopithecus bieti. The sequence goes on along the minus strand of NW_016804595.1, from coordinate 3,560,646 downwards.
TGTTCAGAGATTGCAGTAAAGACAGGTGTAAGAAATTATAAAAGTATCAATTTGGGAAACTAATAAATGTTCATTAAATCTTCACGATTTATGTTCTTCTGTCATGGCTTCAGCCAGTCCCTCCGTTTGGGGTCCCTAATTTCCCACAACAGGTGGGTGGATCACTTGAGCTGGAGAGGTTGAGGCTGCAGTGAGCAATGATTGCATCACTGCACTCCAGGCTGGGTGACAGAGTGAGACCCTATTTTGAAAAAAAGGAAAAAAAAGATTTTGCTGGCAAGATGGCTGAATAGGAACAGCTCCAGTCTGCAGCTCCCAAAAGATCGATACAGAAGGCAGGTGATTTCTGCATTTCCAACAGAGGTACCTGGTTCATCTCACTAGGACTGGTTGGACAGGGGTGCAGCCCTGGAGGGTGAGCAGAAGCTGGGTGAGGCATTGCCTCACTCAGGAAGTGCAAGGGGTCTCTCTCCTAGCCAAGTGAAGCCGTGAGGGACTGTGCCATGAGGAACAGTGCACTGTGGCCCAGATACTGCGCTTTTCCCACGGTCTTTGCAACCCACAGACCAGGAGATTCCATGTAGTGCCTATGCCACCAGCGCCTGGGGTTTCAAGCACAAAACTGGGTGGTCATTTGGGCAGACACCAAACTAGCTGCAGGAGTTTTATTTTCATACACCAGTGGTGCCTGGAAATGCCAGTGAGACAGAACCATTCACTCCCCTGGAAAGGGGCTGAATCCAGGGAGCCAGGTGGTCTCGCTCAGTGGGTGCCACACCCACAGAGCCCAGCAAGCTAAGATCCACTGGCTTGAAACTCTTGCTGCCAGCACAGCAGTCTGAGGTCAACCTGAGATGCCCGAGCTTGGCATGGGAAGGGGCGTCCACCATTGCTGAGGCTTGAGTAGGCAGTTTTACCCTCATGTGGTAAACAAAGCTGCCTGGAAGATCAAACTGGGCAGAGCCCACCACAGCTCACCAAGGCCACTGTGGCCAGACTGCCCTCTAGATTCCTCCTCTCTGGGCAGGGCATCTCTGAAAAAAAGGCAGCAGCCTCAGTCAGGGGCTTATAGATAAAACCCCATTACCCTGGGACAGAGCACCTCAGGGAAGGAGTGCCTGCGGGCACAGCTTCAGCAGATTTAAATGTTCCTGCCTGACAGCTCTGAAGAGAGCAACAGATCTCCCGCACAGCGTTCAAGCTCTGCTAAAGATCAGACTGCCTTCTCAAGTGGGTCCCTGACTCCCATGTCTCCTGATTAAGAGATACCTCCCAGTAGGGGCTGACAGACACCTCATAAAGGAGAGCTCCAGCTGGCATCTGGCAGGTGCCCCTCTGGGACGAAACTTCCAGAGGAAGGAACAGGAAGCAATCTTTGCTGTTCTGCAGCCTCTGCTGATGATACCCAGTCAAACAGGGTCTGGAGTGGACCTCCAGCAAACTCTAGCAGACCTGCAGCAGAGGAGTCTGGCTGATAGAAGGAAAATTAACAAATAGAAAGGAATAGCATCGACATCAACAAAAGGACATCTACTCAGAGACCCCTCCAAAGGTCACCAACATTAAAGAGCAAAGGTAGATAAATCCATGAAGATGGGGAGAAACCAGCGCAAAAGGCTTAAAATCCAAAACCAGAACGCCTCTTCTTCTCCAAAGAATCACAACTCCTCGCTAGCAAGGGAACGAAACTGGACAGAGAATGAGCTTGATGAATTGACAGAAGTAGGGTTCAGAAAGTGGGTGGTAATAAACTCCTCCAAGCTAACAGAGCATGTTCTAACCCACGCAAGGAAGCTAAGAGCCTTGACAAAAGTTAGAGCAATTGCTAGCTAGAATAATCAGTTTAGAGAAGAACATAAATGACCTGATGGAGCTGAAAACACAGCATGAGAACTCAGTGAAGCATACACAAGTATCAATAGCCAAATCGATCATGTGGAAGAAAGGATATCAGAGATTGAAGATCAACTTAATGAAATAAATTGAGAAGATAAGATTAGAGAAAAAAGAATGAAAAGAAATGAACAAAGCCTCCAAGAAATATGGGACTATGTGAAAAGACCAGATCTACATTTGACTGGTGTACCAGAAAGTGACGGGGAGCATGGGACCAAGTTGGAAAACAATCTTCAGGATATTATCCAGGAGAATTTCCCCAAGCTAGCAAAATAGGCCAACATTTAAATTCAGGAAATACAGAGAACACCACAAAGATCCTCCTTGAGAAGACCAACCCCNCAAGGGTATTGATTGGGGAAGTGATAAGTGTCCATGAAATCTTCACAACTTATGTTCAGAGATTGCAGTAAAGACAGGTGTAAGAAATTATAAAAGTATCAATTTGGGAAACTAATAAATGTTCATTAAATCTTCACGATTTATGTTCTTCTGTCATGGCTTCAGCCAGTCCCTCCGTTTGGGGTCCCTAATTTCCCACAACAGGTGGGTGGATCACTTGAGCTGGAGAGGTTGAGGCTGCAGTGAGCAATGATTGCATCACTGCACTCCAGGCTGGGTGACAGAGTGAGACCCTATTTTGAAAAAAAGGAAAAAAAAGATTTTGCTGGCAAGATGGCTGAATAGGAACAGCTCCAGTCTGCAGCTCCCAAAAAGATCGATACAGAAGGCAGGTGATTTCTGCATTTCCAACAGAGGTACCTGGTTCATCTCACTAGGACTGGTTGGACAGGGGGTGCAGCCCTGGAGGGTGAGCAGAAGCTGGGTGAGGCATTGCCTCACTCAGGAAGTGCAAGGGGTCTCTCTCCTAGCCAAGTGAAGCCGTGAGGGACTGTGCCATGAGGAACAGTGCACTGTGGCCCAGATACTGCGCTTTTCCCACGGTCTTTGCAACCCACAGACCAGGAGATTCCATGTAGTGCCTATGCCACCAGCGCCTGGGGTTTCAAGCACAAAACTGGGTGGTCATTTGGGCAGACACCAAACTAGCTGCAGGAGTTTTTATTTTCATACACCAGTGGTGCCTGGAAATGCCAGTGAGACAGAACCATTCACTCCCCTGGAAAGGGGGCTGAATCCAGGGAGCCAGGTGGTCTCGCTCAGTGGGTGCCACACCCACAGAGCCCAGCAAGCTAAGATCCACTGGCTTGAAACTCTTGCTGCCAGCACAGCAGTCTGAGGTCAACCTGAGATGCCCGAGCTTGGCATGGGAAGGGGCGTCCACCATTGCTGAGGCTTGAGTAGGCAGTTTTACCCTCATGTGGTAAACAAAGCTGCCTGGAAGATCAAACTGGGCAGAGCCCACCACAGCTCACCAAGGCCACTGTGGCCAGACTGCCCTCTAGATTCCTCCTCTCTGGGCAGGGCATCTCTGAAAAAAAGGCAGCAGCCTCAGTCAGGGGCTTATAGATAAAAACCCCCATTACCCTGGGACAGAGCACCTCAGGGAAGGAGTGCCTGCGGGCACAGCTTCAGCAGATTTAAATGTTCCTGCCTGACAGCTCTGAAGAGAGCAACAGATCTCCCGCACAGCGTTCAAGCTCTGCTAAAGATCAGACTGCCTTCTCAAGTGGGTCCCTGACTCCCATGTCTCCTGATTAAGAGATACCTCCCAGTAGGGGCTGACAGACACCTCATAAAGGAGAGCTCCAGCTGGCATCTGGCAGGTGCCCCTCTGGGACGAAACTTCCAGAGGAAGGAACAGGAAGCAATCTTTGCTGTTCTGCAGCCTCTGCTGATGATACCCAGTCAAACAGGGTCTGGAGTGGACCTCCAGCAAACTCTAGCAGACCTGCAGCAGAGGAGTCTGGCTGATAGAAGGAAAATTAACAAATAGAAAGGAATAGCATCGACATCAACAAAAAGGACATCTACTCAGAGACCCCCTCCAAAGGTCACCAACATTAAAGAGCAAAGGTAGATAAATCCATGAAGATGGGGAGAAACCAGCGCAAAAAGGCTTAAAAATCCAAAAACCAGAACGCCTCTTCTTCTCCAAAGAATCACAACTCCTCGCTAGCAAGGGAACGAAACTGGACAGAGAATGAGCTTGATGAATTGACAGAAGTAGGGTTCAGAAAGTGGGTGGTAATAAACTCCTCCAAGCTAACAGAGCATGTTCTAACCCACGCAAGGAAGCTAAGAGCCTTGACAAAAGTTAGAGCAATTGCTAGCTAGAATAATCAGTTTAGAGAAGAACATAAATGACCTGATGGAGCTGAAAAACACAGCATGAGAACTCAGTGAAGCATACACAAGTATCAATAGCCAAATCGATCATGTGGAAGAAAGGATATCAGAGATTGAAGATCAACTTAATGAAATAAATTGAGAAGATAAGATTAGAGAAAAAAGAATGAAAAGAAATGAACAAAGCCTCCAAGAAATATGGGACTATGTGAAAAGACCAGATCTACATTTGACTGGTGTACCAGAAAGTGACGGGGAGCATGGGACCAAGTTGGAAAACAATCTTCAGGATATTATCCAGGAGAATTTCCCCAAGCTAGCAAAATAGGCCAACATTTAAATTCAGGAAATACAGAGAACACCACAAAGATCCTCCTTGAGAAGACCAACCCCAAGACACATAATCATCAGATTCACCAAGGTTGAAATGAAGGAAAAAATGTTAAGGGCAGCCAGATAGAAAGGTCGGGTTATCCACAAAGGGAAGCCCATCAGACTAACAGCAGATCTCTCTGCAGAAACCCTACAAGCCAGAAGAGAGTGGGGGCCAATATTCAACAGTCTTAAGGAATAGAGTTTTCAAGAATTCAAAAACAGAATTTCATGTCCAGCCAAACTAAGCTTCATAAGTGAAGGAGAAATAAAATCCTTTACAGACAAGCAAATGCTGAGAGATGTTGTCAACAGCAGGCCTGCCTTACAAGAGCTCCTGAAGGAAACACCAAACATGGAAAGAAACAACCAGTACTAGCCATTGCAAAAACATGCCAAATTTTAAAGTCCATTGACACTTTGAAAAAACTGTATCAACTAACAGGGAAAATAACCAGCTAGTATCATAATGACAGGATGAAATTAACACATAACAATATTAACCTTTAATGTAAATGGGCTAAATACCCCAATTAAAAGACACAGACTGGCCAATTGTGTAAAGAGTAAAGACCCATCAGTGTACTATATTCAGGAGACCCATCTCACATGCAAAGACACACATAGGCTCAAAATAAAGGGATGGAGGAATATTTACCAAGGAAATGGAAAGAAAAAAAAAAAGCAGGTGTTGCAATTCTAGTCTCTGATAAAACAGATTTTAAACCAACAAAGATCAAAAGAGGCAAAGAAGGGCATTACATAATGGTAAAGGGATCAATGCAACAAGAAGAGCTAACTATCCTAAATATATATGCACCCAATACATGAGCACCCAGATTCATAAAGCAAGTTCTTTGAGACCTACAGAGACTTAGACTCCCACACAATAATAGTGGGAGACTTTAACACTCCACTGTCAATATTAGACAGATCAACAAGACAGGAAATTAACAAGGATATTCAGGACTTGAACTCAGCTCTGGATCAAGTGGTCCTAATAGACCCCAAATCAATAGAATATACATTCTTCTCAGCACCACATCACACTTATTCTAAAATTGACCACATAATGGGAAGTAAAATACTCTTCAGCAAATGCAAAACAACGGAAATCATAACAAACAGTCTCTTAGATCACAGTGCAATCAAATTAGAACTCAGGATTAAGAAACTCACTCAAAACCACACAACTACATGGAAACTGAACCTGCTCCTCAATGACTACTGGGTATAACAAAATGAAGACAGAAATAAAGAAGTTCTTTGAAACCAATGACAACAAACACACAATGTACCAGAATCTCTGGGACACATTTAAAGCAGTGTTAAGAGGGAAATTTATAGTACTAGATGCCCAAAAGAGAAAGGAAAGATCTAAAACTGACACCGTAACATCACAATTAAAAGAACTAGAGAAGCAAGAGCAAACAAATTCAAAAGCTAGCAGAAGACAATAAATAACTAAGATCAGAGCAGAACTTAAGAGGAGAGAGACATGAAAAACCCTTCCAAAAAATCAACGAATCCAGGAGCTGGTTTTTTGAAAATATTAACAAAATAGATAGACCACTAGCCAGACTAATAAAGAAGAAAAGAGAGAAGAATCAAATAGATGCAATAAAAAATGATAAAGGGGTATCACCACTGACCCCACAGAAATACAAACTACCATCAGAGAATATTATAAAACAACTCTACACAAATAAACTAGAAAATCTAGAAGAAATGGATAAATTCCTGGACACATACACCCTCCCAAATCTAAACCAGGAAGGAGTCGAATCCCTGAAGAGACTAATAACAAGTTCTGAAATTGAGGCAGTAATTAATAGCCTATCAAAAAAAATTAAAAAGCCCAGGACCAGACAGATTCACAGCCAAATTCTATCAGAGGTACAAAGAGGAGCTGGTACCATTCCTTCTGAAACTATTTCAATAGAAAAAGAGGGAATCCTCCCTAACTCATTGTATGAGGCCAGCGTCATCCTGATACCAAAACCTGGCAGACACACAACAAAAACAAGAAAATTTCAGGCCAATATCTCTGATGAACATCGATGGGAAAATGAATCCAGCAGCACATCAAAAAGCTTATCCACCAGGATCAAGTCGGCTTCATCGCTGGGACGCAAGGCTGGTTCAACATACACAAATCAATAAACCATCATTCTCAGCAAAATATGGCAAGAACAGAAAACCAAACACCACATGTTCTCACTCACAAGTGGGAGTTGAACAATGAGAACAATTGGACACAAGGAGGGGAACATCACACTCCAGGGCCTGTGGGGGGGTTGGGGGATAGGGGAGGAATAGCATTAGAAGAAATACCTCATGTAGATGATGGGTTGATGGGTGCAGCAAACCACGATGCAATGTGTATACCTAGGTAACAAACCTGCATATTCTGCACATGTACCCCAGAACTTAAAGTATAATAATAAAAGGTGCTGCCTCAGGATGTAAAGTGTAACAGAGGGGCCAGGGTGGGCAATGCGGGCCTGTGAGACCTTTGGTTGCCCGTGTCCCAGCTCCCCCCGCAGGCGGCTTGGCAATGGTCCGCTCTGTCTGCTGCCTGCGGATTCGGGTTTCAGACTGAAGGCTGCGTGTTCTCTGCAGCTTATTGTGGCCCCTGACAGGCCAAGTTTACTTTAGCAACTGCCAGAGAAGCCTTTGCGCTATGGAGGAGCCTGGGGCTACCCCTCAGCTGTATTTGGGGCTGGTCCTGGAGGAGCTAGGCAGGGTTGTGGCAGCACTGCCCCAAAGTATGAGACCAGACTCTAATCCTTATGGTTTTCCATGGGAGTTGTTGATATGTGCAGCTGTTGTTGGATTTTTTGCTGTTCTCTTTTTTTTGTGGAGAAGTTTTAGATCGGTTAGGAGTCGGCTTTATGTGGGAAGAGAGACAAAGCTTGCTGTAACGCTTTCTGGACTAAGTGAAGAAAAATGTAAACTACTTGAAAAATGTAGCCTTGTTCGGAAAGAGTATGAAGGCTATGAAGTAGAGTCATCTTTAAAGGATGTCAGTTTTGAGAAGGAGGCAGCAGAAGCACAAAGTTTGGAGGCAACCCGTGAAAAGCTAAACAGGTCCAATTCTGAACTTGAGGGTGAAATACTCGTCTAGAAAGAGGTAAGAGAAATCTAAACATTCTGAACAAGGTGAATTGATGGTGGATATTTCCAAAAGGATACAGTCGCTAAAAGATGAGTCAAAATCCCTCAAATCACAAGTAGCTGAAGCCAAAATGAACTTCACCATATTTCAAATGAATGAAGAATGACTGAAGATAGTAGTAAAAGATGCTTTGAATGAAAATTCTCAACTTCAGGAAAACTAGAAACAGCTTTTGCAAGAAGCTGAGGCATGGAAAGAGCAAGTGAGTGAACTTAATAAACAGAAAATAACATTTGAAGACTCCAAAGTACACACAGAACAAGTTCTAAATGATAAAGAAAATCACATCAAGACTCTGAACGCTTGCTAAAGGTGAAAGATCAGGCTGCTATGCTTGGAGAAGACACCGCAGAAGTTGATAACTTGGAATTAGAAATGAACAGTGAATCAGAAAATGGTGCTTACTTAGTTAATCCTCCAAAAGGAGCTTTGAAGAAACTGACTCATGCTGCTAAGTTAAATACTTCTTTAAAAACCTTAGAAGGAGAAAGAAACCAAATTTATAGTCAGTTATCTGAAGTTGATAAAACAAAGGAAGAGCTTACAGAGCATATTAAAATTCAGACTGAACAAGCATCTTTGCAGTCAGAAAACACACATTTTGAAAGTGAGAATCAGAAGCTTCGACAAAAACCTAAAGTAATGATTGAATTATACCAAGAAAATGAAATGAAACTCCACAAGAAATTAGCAGTAGAGGAAAATTACCGGTTAGAGAAGGAAGAGAAACTTTCTAAAGTGCACGAAAAGATCAGCCATGCCACTGAAGAGCTGGATCTATATAAGCGAAGAGCTGTTCTGAAAAGCTGGATCTATAGAAAGCAAGCCAAAGATCTTGAAGAAGAATTGGAGAGAACTATTCATTCTTATCAAGGATGGATTATTTCCCACAATAAAAAAAGCACATAAGGCCTGGCGCGGTGGCTCAGGCCCATAATCCTAGCACTTTGGGAGGCAGAGGCAGGCGGATCACAAGGTCAGGAGATCGAGACCATCCTGGCTAACACGGTGAAACCCCATCTCTACTAAAATACAAAAAATTAGCCAGGCGTGGTGGCGGGCGCCTGTAGTCCCAGCTACTCGGGAGGCTGAGGCAGGAGAATGGTGTGACCCTGGGAGGCAGAGCTTGCAGTGAGCCGAGATCGCACCACTGCACTCCAGCCTGGGCGATAGAGCAAGACTCCATCTCAAAAAAAAAAAAAAAAAAAAAAAGCACGTAATAATTGGTTGGCAGCTTGGACTGCTGAAAGAAACCTCAATGATTTAAGGAAAGAAAATGCTCACTACAGACAAAAATTAAGTGAAACAGAGTTTAAATTTGAACTTTCAGAAAAAGATTCTTATGCCCTTGATGTTCCAATTACAGCATTTGGTGGAGAGCATTCCCCGAATGGTCCCTCAACATAGGGTCGGCCTTCATTCAAAACAAGAGTTTTTCTCTATTCTCCAACCTTGTTGGAGGGTCCACTCAGACTCTCATCTTTGCTTCCAGGGGGAGGAGGAAGAGGCTCAAGAGGTCCAGGGAATCCTCTGGACCATCAGATTATCAGTGAAAGAAGAGAATCAAGATGTGATAGGTTAACCAATCATCATAGGGCTTCTTTTGACACTGGGTCTCTGTCACCTCCATGGGAACAGGACCGTGGGATGATGTCTCCTCCACCAGGACAATCATATCCTGATTCAGCTATTCCTCCTCAAAGGCAAGACAGATTTTATTCTAATTCTGGCACACTGTCTGAACCAGCAGAACTCACAAGTTTTAATATGACTTCTTTGGATGAAATGAATGGGTCAATGCTTTCAGAAATGGAATCCAGTAGAAATGATACAAAAGATGACCTTGGTAATTTAAATGTGTCTGATTCATCTCTCCCTGCTGAAAATGAAGCAACTGGCCCTTGCTTTTTTCCTCCACCTGTTGCTCCAATCAGAGGTCCATTGTTTCCAGGGAATACAAGGGGCCCATTCATGAGAAGAGGACCTCGTCTCCCCCCACCTCGTCCAGGAACCATGTTTGGAACTTCTTGAGATTATTTTCCACCAAGGGATTTCCCAGGTCCATCACATGCTCCATTTGCAAGGAGAAATGTCTACACCGAGGGGTTTTCCTCCTTACCTTCCCCCAAGACCTGGATTTTCCCCCTAACCCCCACATTCTGAAGGTAGAACTGAGTTCCCTTCAGGGCTGATTCTGCCTTCACATGAGCCTGCTACAGAACATCCAGAACCACAGCAAGAAACCTGACAATATTTTTGCTCTCTTCAAAAGTAATTTTGACTGATCTCTTTTTCAGTTTAAGTAATTGCTGTTACTTAAGTGATTACACTTTTGCTCACATTGAAGCTTAATGGAATTATAATTCTCAGGATAGTGTTTTCTAAATAAAGATGATTTAAATATGAATCTTATGAGTAAATTATTTCCATTTTATTTTATTCTAGATAGTATAGCTACTTTAATTTTATTAACTAATCCACTATTATATAACAATAATGGGAGTTTTATATATGTAATCTTGCAGGTAGGGAGGCTTTAAATTATAAAGACTGTATCTTTATGCCAAGAACTGTATTTACTGTGGTTTTAGAGAAATGCAAAAGTAATTTTATCCTTAATTAAATAAATTTTGGTTGATTTTTTAAAAAAAGGAAAAAAAGAAAATGATTAATCTGTCATTGAGGTGCATTATCAATTGTTTAACCATTCCTCTCTTATTGAACATTGGGTTGTTTAAAAAGTGTTGCTATTTTTGAATCATGGTTCATTGAACAATTTTGGACATACAACTTTTTTTCTGATGAGTTATTTCCTAAGGATCCAGCTCAGAAACTCAGCACATGAACCTAATAAGAAAAAAATAATTTGAAGTGGCTAATCTCTTACTCCAATAAAATTGTTGTATTTACGTTTGGATTTAGATGCCTTTCAATGGTCATACCTTCACCTAGCTTTTATGGATTCTACTTTTAACATGTAGAGTGACTGTTTAAATCACCTACCCCCACTGAGTTTTAAGTTCCTTTTTATTCGACAAGACTGGATTGTGTGTTCCAGCTCCTCAAACTTAGTTATCAACCACTATCCTAGAGAATTGAATTCACATGAGGCCTATCCAGAAGAACAATCTCCCTTTCAGTGTCCTCACACATGCAGTGACCAGAGACCAACCTTGATAAATTATGGAAAAAGTACAGCACATTCTGGAAGAGCCATGGAAGATCCAGATCATCTGGTGCTGGATAAGAATATTAATGGACAAGCCCGGCGTGGTGGCTCACGCCTGTAATCCCAGCACTTTGGGAGGCCGAGGCAAGTGGATCACGAGGTCAGGAGATCGAGACCATCCTGGCTAATATGGTGAAACCCCGTCTCTACTAAAAATACAAAAAATTAGCCAGGTGTGGTGGCAGGCTCCTGTAGTCCCAGCTACTCGGGAGGTTGAGGCAGGAGAATGGCGTGAACCCAGGAGGCGGAGCTTGTAGTGAGCTGAGATTTCGCCACTGCACTCCAGCCTGAGTAACAAAGTGAGACTCTGTCTCAAAAAAAAAAAAAAAATTAACGAACAAAAAGGTTAATGAAAGAACATATTGAAGAATCCAATTATGTGGTATCTACTCAAATGAGGAATCAATAAGATCAGTCAGTTAGCAGTCAAGATTTATAAAAGAGATGATGGCCTTGGGAAGGGCTGCCCTACTCAACTTTTTGATCACTAGAAGCTATTAAGGGCTCCAGCCAGAACCCTTCAGTAGGATTCAGTGAGGATCCCAATTTGGGGTCCAGAAGTAAATGGATAACTCCCAGGAACCATTCAGAATAAAAATGAGGGAGCATTACTGTGAATTTATACTATCCAAGTCTGAGGAAAATTAATGTTAAGGAAGCTTTGCAAAAGTCTAATCTTTACACTGAATTCCAGGGCACCATGCTGTAAGACAAAGCACTCTTGTCCTGCCCCTCTCCCTTCCTCATGTTTTTTGGTTCTTGGGATCCTTAAGTTTCAATGTTATTCTTAAAATATAGAGCATCTGGGAAACTAAAAAAGTGGAAGATATTCAAATTCTAATGAATATACTGGCAGTATTGTAGATCATGAAGTATAACATAAAGATAAGAATCCCTAGCCTCTTCCAGCCATACTTTACTGAAGACCTTATTACGGGACATGGGATGTAATGGTAAGGAGAAAGGATAGAATTTTGAGAAGTCTGGGAAGACAATATATGATAACATCTGGAGAAGCTTTGCATAGGTTACTTTTGTTCAAGCTTAAGAAAAAGCTAGCTTGCCCCTGCACTGTCATCAGGTATCATGAAAGTAAATAAAACCTTTAAAGGTTATTCAAGCCAGACAGACTTCTGTCTTCTCTATACTATCCTGTGATCCTAAAGTCTTAACAGTTACTACATATAATTTCCCTACATTTGCTACTAGTATTTTATTATATGTAATATTACACTCTTAATATTTCAAAAGTGGATGATTCATCTCCCAAAGAGACTGCAAAATTCATGAGTTAAGATTTGAGAATTTTATTTTAGTCAAGATTTAGTCAGATTTTAGCGAGTTAGAATCTTTGTTTTCTCTAACAATACTGCTTGTCTTTTGTATATTAAGGAATTTTTGTCTATCAAAGATTGTATGAGGTAGACCAGAAGATAACTTGCCTTGAAAATATCTGGAATGTAAAATGGCAACAGTAGTATTTGGCGACTTCATAGGGGATGGCCAATATACACCCATTCTTAGAGGTACTGATGATATAATGTATAAGACAAAATCAAGTGGTCTCCATCACCATATAATGTTTAGAATGGCAAAGAGGGAGCAGAACAAACATCCTTTCAAATATCTTCATAGAATCTACTGTAATAAACTTATACTTGCTTAAAGTGTGTCTCTTCAGTGGTCTTATTCACCACTACTTTGGGGAAAATGAGGCTGCTTAAAAGATTAACAGAAATTACATTTTACATATCTGTGTCAGAGAAAACACTATGTAGTCACCAAACCACTTCTTTTCCTTCCCAGACACTCAGGAAGAGGTCATTTCTTTGTCCCTTTTCATCTAATTGAGGTGCTGTGACTACTTTTAGACAGGCAATGTGAGCAGAAGGTATGCACACCACATATAGGCCTGGTATTTAAAAATCCCTCGACATGATCCTCTTTTCTCTTTCATGGACAAACTGGAGGCCGTGTAATAAGGATTGTGGGGATCCAAACTGAAAGAACCTGGATTTCTGATTTACTGTTTTGAGAAGAGTTCACCAGGGAAACAGCTTGACCAGGAAAATATGCACAGGACCCTGTGTGAACAAGACACAAAGATCTATTACATGGGGCCATTAAAGTGAGAGTATTGTGTTTATAGTATCCAGCATTAATTACCCTCACTACTACAACTTCTTTGTATCCATCATGTGGAAAAGTGGAGTGTTTAATACATGATTATTGAGTTTATTACATTTTTATATTCCAAATTCCAATCACTGCTAATTCTGCTTTACCTCATTTCAAGACAAAGGTGACCAAGGGCTAAAGCAGTGCTACCCAAACCAAGCCAGACATCAAAATCATGCAAAACCTTTAGAAAACACAACTTTAAAGACGCCATTCCCACATATATTTATTCAGTGGGTTTTCAGATGGAACTCTGGAATCTACAGTCTTTAACAAGGCTTCCCAAGTTATTGTGATATACAGCAGGCAAATCTGAGAACCACTGGACTAAAGCTTTAACAAAAAGAAAATAAAGGCTATACCTTTCGGCACCAAGGACAATGCCTTAAACATAGAATGTATTCAATAAAAGCTTGTAGAAAGGTAGGTTTGTGAACAGGTGCAGGGACTAGCCTCGAGCAAATGAACAAGGGCAGCAATGTTTTTCCCTGAAACCACTATTCCCCCTATTTTATTTCCTCTGGGGCTCTGTGTTTCCTTTCTCCTATCAAAATCTATTCTAAGGTTGAAGGTTGGGGGTATCCCTTGCCTACTCCACACAGCAAGGAATAAAATTAGTGTTTCTCAAACTATCTGTGACAACAGACCCATTGAAGGCCAGTACTTTTGTAAAATGCAATAATTAATTTCTAGAAAATGAAATTTAAAAATCACAGACATTCAAAATACAAATTCCAATTTTTTATTGTTAACTGTAAGAAATTTAAAATTAAATCTCAATAAATAAAATTAAAGCAAACATAAGATAGAAAAAAGTAAGCATTATGGATTGGCTCAGTCTGCAAACTACATACACTTTACCAAACACAGCCATAAATTACTAAGAAGCAAAATCTTCCATCGGTAAACATTTCCATTTTCATTGACAATATATGTGAGGGAAAGGAGGGATGCTTTTGTTTTAGAGTGCCAGGCATCAGCTAACAAGTGACAAATATGTATTGAGACTGAGATCTCCCAAGCCCCTCAGTAGTCAGCATGAACATGTTGAGGCCTGTGTTTTTGACTAAAAAATTGGCCAGAGCATGGGCAACATGTGTAGGTCCTGAATGAAAAAAATATCAGCAGCAGAAATTTAAGAGAATGTTCACAGCTAAGCCACAGTAAATTCTCAAGCCCTTCATCACAGAAGCCACTGTGGGTCCTCATTTATGCCTTTGTTTTTATTAAATTGGATGTGATCATAAGATTCTTCTGTCAAAATTCCACCAGCATGTGAAGGCACCAAAAGTTTAAAATGTGGAGAATGTAAAATGTAAAATTAAGCCAAGTTAAGCAATTCCATTCAGTGGCAGATATATTTGTTATTACACGAGAAGAAAGTTAATGGGGAGCTAAGATTGATGTTACTGATAAGAAACAGAAACAAGACTTTAAAATTAAATAAATGAGTTATTTGTTTAATAAGAACCAATTGACAGATTCTCAATAAAGACTGTGAGATGTCTTAAAACATTATACGGTATGGAGATAACATTTGTAATTTTGACAATTTATATGATGAGAAAAATCAAGGAATTTTATTGTTTATTGGCAAAGTTCTAGAATTATAACTCCATCATTCTCTTTTGGGGACCTTTCCCTTAAAGTAAATTGATAATAGGGCTTGAAATGGTACACTTCAGCATTTTGTTTATAAAATTGTGGAATAGGTAAGGTCTGCATTGTAACTGAACCCAGGTTCAGCTGCTTGCTGCTCTAAAGCTAGACATACGGAGGAAGGTTGGTGGGAGGAAAAGCAATTTTAATTGGAGAAGCAGCAAACCAAGAAGACTGTGAACTATAGTCACAAGGACTATCTTAAATTTTAAAATTTACCATAGAGTTTTCAAAGGAAAACTTGGTATGGGAGGCATGCAGGAGGGGTGCAGGGGGCAGGGTCTCTGTGTGTCTTGTTCCAATGGCTATCTCAGATAGTCACCCATCTGGAAGTCTAGTTGGTATTATTCTGAATTCAGCCCAATGGTGGTGGACTAATTGTTAGTGACTCCTCACTAAGCAGGAGGATTCTGCACTCAGGGCTCCATGCATGGTTTGTTTCAACATTGCCCTCTGGAATTTCTCAAGAACATAACTAAATAAGCAGGCATTGCCAGAGGGGAATGTCTGGAGAGGAAAGGAATGAAAGGATGAAAGGAAAGTGGGTGGTTAAACTATATTTTAAAACTGAGGTTCCCAGTTATAGTATGTTTCTCATGCTCCCCAATTTTAGCACCCCAACAGAATTTAGTAATCTCCTCATCTTGTCCTCTACTTCAGGTCCCCTATCTGTCCTTGTACTCTCTAAGGTTTCCTTTTCTTCCTCATGACCTTCCCTCCCTGCAATTTTATAAGCTATTCCTATCCCAGTGATTTAGTTTCAGCTTATAAAACTGTGTCTTTGCCATTGTAATCAAATTGAAGGGCCTCTGCTTCATGGTTGGATTCTGTGACCAGGAGACTCTTACAAGCAGTTGGCCAGGTCTCTGTTAGGAAAGTAAAAAAGAACAATGGAGGCAATTATCCCATTGATTTCAGCTATCAATCCTATTTTGCCTGAATTGTCTGAATGATGAGTATTCTGTGAAAATGCTGCTCTCTAGTGCAACAGAACTGCAAATAATGCACATCTATTTCTTATAATCTCATCCAACATACCCACAGAGATACAGATCTAACAAAACAGAGGTGATTTGGTTATTGAATCATAATATAAATATGGGGAAGAGGAGGGAAATGTCAAGCCTGAGGACACTGTAGTAGGAATAAGTATGCTGTGTTTAAGAGGTCACAGGTAAAATTAATATTACCAATTCATCAATAGGCAATTACTAATAGCTTACTACACACACAGGAATAAAATGTGAAGACAGAGGAAATGTAAAATGGGGCCGCCAACTCTACGGAGTTGCTTGCAATTTGGTCTGATAGAAGGCTATGAAATAAGGAAGTACATGATTGAGAGCTAGAGAATGTGGCACAGGCTCTGAACACACACTGTTCAATGTAGTAAGCTCTGGCAACACTGGGCACTTGCTATGTGGCTTGTCCAAACTGAGATGTGCTTTAAGTCTAAAATATAAACCAGATTTCTAGGACTTAGAAAAAAATGGAAATATCTCATTAATAATTTTAAGTTTATTACAGGTGGAAATGATAGATTAGATTAAATAAACTATATTGTCGAAATTCATTTGACCTGTTTCTACAGTACAACATAAACTTACTTGTGTGGTTTGCATTTTATTTCTACTGGATAACATGGCTTTAAAAATGGTATTTTAGAGGAAAGACAGCTTGGTAGAGAATGGACTAATCCAGGTCCCTGGAAGAAATGGAACTTGACTGGGTTTTGCTGACTTGGAGAGGCAGACAGAGAAAAAGAAAAGTCAAATATAGGGAATTGGTTGATAAAACGAAGGTGAGGGGAGAAGGAACGGAGGGAGGAAAAGATCCAGTTTGAGGGATATTACAGAGAGCAGCCTGAGAAACAAGGGTAAGAAAGGAGAGAAGGAATGCAAGGAAAGTAAACCTTTAAAGCCAGGCAGAAGTTTCTGGGTTCCTCAGCAGCCAGAAAAGAAGCCATTGAAAAGATCTGAGTAATGGAGATTCTGGATGAAAACTGAAGTTATGGCAGGGAAGTTTAGACATGGGTTATTAAACTCTTTAGCGTATTAGAAGTTTCTTATATAATCACTAAATTCAGATCCTGAAATAATACCACAAGAACCATGCAGCTCAGCCACCCAATTCAATAAGAAGTTACAGCACTATCTCACGCACATCCAATTAACCTTGGCCTTTAGGTCAACGTCTGGGTTCTTTTTGTCATTTTCAAATGCTATCACCCAGAGGTGCTATGATTTTTATTGGGGAGGGGAGTAAAAGAAAATAAAGTAAGTAGGCGATATGGAAAAGCTTTCAGATGATTCCGTCTGAATTAACAGCCCTCTTTAGTTGCCTAGGAAAGAAAATGCTTTTTCTTGAAAGTGCTTTGAAATGATGATGTGCTTGTTAATAAACATCAATTATTTTCAAATTGTAATGTTTGCAAATTTGTCTTCCTCTAGCTCACCCTTTATGTTGGTCCAGAATATGATTGTCACAAATATGTGGGTGAGCAAGACTATGAAATGTGGTCATAAAGTAAGTGATTATTTCTAAACTCATCTTCGTCACATTGTAATGCTTCACAAAGCACCTTTCCCTGGGCTACAATTCGTTTTAATTGATCCCATCAGCACTATATCTGTATCCTGAGTGACTTCACAATACCCTCTATTTCAAGAGAAACCAATCAGGTTATGGGTTTGTTAGTAATAAAAATTACCAAGGAACAGTTTGTGGATGGTAAAAGCAATGCAAATTCTAAAGAGAAGTAATAAGAGAAATAATGAGCATCCTCCTCACTTTTTGGAAGTGAATAATTCCAAGCTCCCTGAAGCAACACTTAACCTATCATATTAAACAATAATGGACAAATATTAGAAATGCTGATGTCAGCTTTCAGAATCTGTTGGCATCAAAACATCACTTAAGTTCTCCAAAGTATTCTCTGTCAAGTTTCCTTCCACAGTATTCTTCTCCTACTAAGACAGAGCCTTAAACCCCAGAAGGATATTTTTTTCTGTGTGTATTAATTACTTGTTTAGTGGTTCATTCCAGAGTGTGAGCTGGAAAAATGGGGAAGTGTCATAAATAGTTTTTTATGGCCCATGGCTTTTCTACTATGTCACTATTGGTAGCACTTTCCACTGCAGGATCTATTTGCAAAGACTAGGAAATTAGCATTAAGCAAGCTGCTATGAAGACTTCAACACTAACTAGACCACAGGCCTCACACATTTTTCCTCCACCCCAGCCTCCTCTGGAGGGTACCTGCTAAGCCTTTGTGACACATAACAAAGCAAAGAAAGTGATAGAACAACAGCCCCAATTACACAGGCAGATCCTTGTTTCTTCTCTCTCTAAAGAATTCCTTGGACTGAAAAGCAGTTTATTTTGGAGGAGTGAGAAAGTGGTGATAGAATTAGAAGGACCTGGGAGGGTTTCATTTTAGGAGACAGTTTTAGGCTGAAAAGAGATTTCATGAGTGTGATTTACTTGAGGTGACCTTTGGGGCTCTTATAAAAGAAAGTTCATGCTGAATAGGAGGTGGCTTCTAAGATGCAGATTCTGGTGAGCTAAGAGGGCTTGGTAAAGAGGAGGCAGGAGTTAAGTAGTGTCAAATACGTAGTAGCAGCCTTCTTCCTCCCTTGCTTGAGGCAGTTCATCGCAACCCTTGGCAATAAAGGGGTCCAGGAACCACTAAGAATGAATGGGCATTTGTACTCAAGGTGAAACCCATTTGTTATAACTGCTTGGACTTTAAGCTTAAAATAAAAGAACCACATATTTCCCTTTTCAGCTTTATTTATCTAATTTAATTTAAAAAAAAAAACGTTGTTATCCCGTCACCTATTTTTTTTTTTTTTTTTTTTTTTGGATGAAGAGACTGGGACTCAGAGAAGACAAGTGATTTTCCCAAAATCAGAAAACACAGAAGTTGCAGAGCTGAGATGACTACTCTGGTCTTCTGATTCTAAATTCCAAATTCATTCTTCTAAGCGATTTCCCAAAGTGGGAAAAGGGTTTATCTTCTATTTTGGGAACTGATAGTGGTATTCTATTTAGAGAACTTATATGGAAATCTTACTTTAAAATAAATAACATTTCATAAAGTAAGCTTAATTTAAAGAAAATAATTAAGAAAGTTTGGTATATTTCTATAAATATACCAAATTTAAACAAATATACCAAATGACCTTGCTCTAAATACATCTACTTTCCAGCAAGCCAAAACAATTTGAAATGAGTGGCATTTACTGACCATTCCTTAAAGTTCACACAAAAGAGGTAGTACTCTAACTTAAACATACAAGGTGAAGAAATAGCTTACTCAGCCTGTTGGGCTTCCTCTTCTACACTCTTGGGAAACTCCCTCTGTGTTAATCCAGCATTGTCAGGCCTTGGAGGGAGTTGTCTATTCTCAGTAAACTGAGATTGCATTTGGGAAATTAAGAGGTATCTGTCCTGCACTTCATTCCCTTAAGGTCAGGATCTGTGCTTTTAATAGTGACAATTAGCTAACATATACAATTAAGCCATGCAAATAAAGTAAGAGAAAGCTAGAGGAGAAATTCAGGAACCAGTTTCCTTTTCCAGACATCTTGTACAAATAGTGTTCAAAGGACTGATTCAAAAGATGGTCCTTTGCTTGAACCCAGGAGGCGGAGTTTACAGTGAGTGGAGATTGCTCCACTGCACTCCAGCCTGGGTGACAGAGTGAGACTCCATCAAAAAAAAAAAAAAAAAAAAAAAAAGATGGGATTATTTTTTAAAAAATAAATTTTACTGTGTATTTTAAGGTATACAGCAACATGATGTTATAAGATGGATATAGATAGTAAAAGGTAACTGTAGTGANAAAAAAAAAAAAAAAAAGATGGGATTATTTTTTAAAAAATAAATTTTACTGTGTATTTTTAAGGTATACAGCAACATGATGTTATAAGATGGATATAGATAGTAAAAAGGTAACTGTAGTGAAGCAAATTAACATATTCATCATCTCACATAGTTACCTTTTATTTCTTTTGTTTTGATGGGATTTTTAAGACAGTAAAAAGGAATGGTAGACAATAGGGTAAACATTTGAGGGAAAGTGGGGCTGTGTAGAACTTCTAAAATGACATGACGCACAAATGTCCCCATTACCTCTAAAGGGTAACTTGTTCCTACTTCCAGGGACAGCTGATGGACATCAATGTAAATTTCTAAATGACTTCCTGAGTGTTTTTATTTTTATTTTTTGCACTTTAGAGGAAATTATAATAACATCAAGCCATCTGTGGACCATATCGCTGCTGATATTATCAGCAAATGGCACTATTCCTAAATCCTAAAATGCACTTTTCCCTTCACATTTCAACATTTCTGAAACTGGATTGTACCTTACACCTGATTGCATATACAATGTAGTCTTTCCTTTTCCTTTGTCGTTGCATCTTACGCCTGATTTCTCCTTGGAATTGAGTTAATACAATGCTTACATGTGTTAATAAGAATTGAGGTCAGTCATAATTTTTGAAATATGCTACTAAATATAAGCCTTTCTACATATTGTTGACTTTGAAGTCATTTCTTTTTTTAACTACTAAACAATAACACTTTTGTTGAGAAAATTGAATATGAACAAGAGACCAAGCAGGTAGAGAGAAAAATACTCAAGAGAATGTTACTGTGTCCCAAAGGCTAAAGTCACCTTACTATCAAGAGAGAAGGACAAGAGCAGAAAGAACCAGGTAAATTACAAATAGAAAATTCCACTGTTCATTTATCTTTATTTTTAATAATTCCATTTGTGTGAGTGTGTTAGATCACAAGGTCATAATGTTACTCTTCATACTGACTTCTCATGTAAATTATAAATAAGTTTTTATGCTAATGATTTATGGGGTAAGCTGTTCATCTTTCCGACAGAGAGTTACCTACAAAGAAATAATTGCTCTACCTCTGAGATGAAATATCATGAAAGGAGTGGTTTCCAGATATTTTGATTTTTAAAAGCTTAAAGAATATATTTAATATAAAATTCTAAAGCAGACAAAATTAATCCTTTTAGCAATCAAGATAGTGGCTATTTTTGGTGAGAAGGACAAGGTAGTGATAGAGAAGGGGCTCAAGGGTCTTTCCTGAAGACAGTGAGGTGGGCAATGGTATTTTTGTTGACCTGGATGGTGACTAAACAGATGTGTTTACTTTGTGATAATTGACTAGGCTGTGCACCTATGAATTGCATACTTTTCCACATATGTACTGTATTCTTATATTTAAAAAGAAGTTTAAGAAATAGATGCAACAGATATAGGACTTCCTATATTACTTGTTGACCAAAAAAATGGCTTCTTTTTTATTTCAGGTAAAATGTACTAGTGGCTTTAGTATTATATTGACTAAGGGATAAATGTTTACCCTAGGAACCTTAATCTTGATGTTCTCCAAAGTCATTATCTGTTCTTTCTGATTATCAGAATAGAACATATCTCCATATAAATGACAATTTCTGGTCTTTCTCAAAAAATAACACTAAGCATGAAAATCAGAAATATTGATCTTGTGTTGTAATGATGCTTCTATTGATGTGAAATAGTTTCTAGTAGAGTTGCTGTCCTAACACACAAATGAAATTGCACTATTTGGAAGACACAACTGGGAATGACTTTCTTCAGTAAGGAGTTTCCAACGTGATGGTTTAGGGATGGAGGTGCTGGATTCCTCTGTCTCCAGTTACCCAGGTTATTGAGGACAGGGAAGTCAATAAGTAACGCCCTCCTCCCACCCACAGCACAAAACAGAGTGGGGGTTCAGTGAATAGGTAGGGCTTTGGCCAGGGTGGTGAGGAGACTTACATCCCAGTTACATACGTTTCAGAATGGGGGCACTGAAAACAATGTTTTAAATTCTAGCACCCAGCAACATATATGTGAAGATTAAATTTACTCATGTGCTAAATTCACTTGTTCCATCACTGAATTTGGGTGGTGTCTGTTAAAGATGGGAACAAAGGCATTCAGGTCCTGGTATCTTTTACCACTCCCAGCATGAATAGACTCATGTCAGTTGGTAAGGGCTAGTATTTCTCAAGAAGGCTCTGAACTCTCGTAGTGGGTCAAATAATGGCCCCCCACTTAAAAATGTCCATGTCCAAATCCGTGGAAGCTGTGAAAAAGGGTTTTTGCACATGTAATTAAGTCAAAGATCTTGAAATTAGGTCATCCCGGATTACTTAGGTGGGCCCTAAATTTAATGACAAGTATCCTCATAACAGACAAAAGAGAAGGTGATGTGAGATTTGGAGCAGCAGCGATTGGAGTGATGTGGCCACCAATAAAGGAAGCCAAGGACTTCCAGCAGCCACCAGAAGTTGGAAGAGGCAAGGAAGGACTCTTCCCTAAAGACTTTAAAGGAGCACAGCCCTACTAACACCTCGCTTTTGGACTCTGGCCGGCAAAACTGTGAAAGGATACATTGCTGTTATTTGAAGCCACCAGTTTGTAGTAATGTATTACAGCAGGCCTAGAAACTAATACAACTCCTAAATACACCCTTAGCAACACTGCTCAACAAGAAGTAGGCAATTTCCTCCTGATTGAAAAATATTGATACTGTTATGGGATCCTTGGGGGAGTTGCTCTTCTGTCCAGATACCTCTGTGCCGTGGCACCTTTGCGTGAGTTTTGCTCAGGTCCACTGGGCCCACTCCTCCTGGCAGGCTGCGCTCAGTTCACACTACTGGCCTGGATCCCATGCTTCCAAAGAGACTAGAGTGAAGCAGTGAGAGATGTGTGAGGGAGTGAGCATGGGGTCTGGCCACTGCACACAGTCAGGCTCGCTGGCTGCTACAGCGGGGTGGGCAGCTTCAGGTGCTGGCACGGGTGCTGGCTCACTGCAAGGCTGCAGCTGCACCAAGCCGCAGCTGGCACCACGGAATGCGTTGGTGCCTGGAAACTTGGAGACTCCAGGAACCGCAGGGCTGCAAAGGGCAAATCACAGCCCTAGCTCCAGGAGCTCCCAAGTCTGGGGTGCCCAAAGGGCTGCAGCTCTTCTCTCCTCTCTCTTTCTCTCTTCGCTCCTCCTTGTTGCCTATAAACAGCAAATTCAACCTTCCAGTTTTCAGACTAGGAATGCTGGAGTTGTCCTTGATTACTCTGAATTGTTTACTCCGCATATAGGCACTGAGGATACATTGATGAACTAAACGGACAAAAGGATAGAAATTCCTGTCAAGATTACATTCAATAGGGATGAAGCAGGCAATAATGAATAAGCACACTAAGTTGAATATGACTATTTAAGTATATATAACACATATTACTTGTATTATATTAAATATTTTAAGTTTTTAAAATTCTTCACTTCATAGATTTTACATTAGAGTAGAAGAGGCATTTTGTTGTTGTTTTTGTTTTGGACTCAGGAAGTACATGTGCAGGGTTGTTACACGGGTATATTGCATAATGCTGATGTTTGGGACACAGATGGTCCCATCACCCAGGTGGTAAACATAGCATGTAATAGGTGAATTTTAAGTCCGTGCTTCCCTCTCCCATCTAGTTGTCCCGAGTGTTTATTGTTGCTACCTTTATGTCTATGTGTATTCAATGTTTAGCTTCCACTTAAAATTGAGAATATGCAGTACTTAGTTTTTTGTTCTCATGTTAATTTGTTTAGGATAATGGCCTCCAATTGCATCCATGTTGCTACAAAGAACATGATTTCATTCTTTTTATGGACGTGTAGTATTTCATGGTGTATATGTACCATGTTTTCTTTATACAATCCCACTGTTGATGGGCACCTAGGTTGATTCCATTGCTGTTGTCAATAGGGCTGCAATGAACATACAAGTGCATGTAATCTTTTTGATAAAATAAATTTTATGTTTGGATTACCCAGTAGGATTGCTGGGTTGAATAATAGTTTTGCTTTAAGTTCTCTGAGAAATCTCCAAACTGCTTTCCACAGTAGCTGAACTAATTTACATTCCCACTAGCAGCGTATAAGCGTTCTCTTTTCTCCACAACCTCACCAGCATCTGTTATGTTTTGGCTTTTTAATAGCCTTCTGATGACTGTGAAATGGTATGTCATTGTGGTTTGGATTTCCATTTCTCTAATGATTAGTGAACGCTGAGCATTTTTTTTATATGTTTATTGGCCGCTTGTATGTCTTCTTTTGATAAGCGTCTGTTCATGTCCTTAGCCCATTTTCAATTAAAATATTTGTTTTTTGCTTGCTGATTTAAGTTATTTGTAGATTCTGGAAACTAGATCTTTGTCAGATGCATAGTTTGCAAATATTTTCTCACATTCTGTAGCGTGTTTACTCTGTTGGTAATTTCTTTTGCTGTACAGAAACTCTTTAATTAGGTCCCTCTTGCGTATTTTTAGTTTTGTTGCAATTGCTCTCTGGAACTTAGCCATACATTATTTGCCAAAGCCAATGTGGAGAAGGGTATTTCCTGGGTTTTCTTCTAGGATTTTATAGTTTGAAGTTTTACATTTAAATATTTAATCCATCTTGAGTTAATTTTTGCAAAAGGTGAGAAGTAGGAGTCTAATTTCATTCTTCTGCATAGGGCTAGCTGTTATCTTGGCACCATTTATTAGATAGAGAGTCCTTTCATTATTGCTCATTTTTGTCAATTTTGTTGAAGATCAGATCGTTGTAGGTGTATGGGTCCATTTCTGGGTTTTCTATTCTGTTCTATTTGTCTTTGTGTCTGTTTTTGTACCAGTACCATGCTGCTTGGTTACTGTAGCCTTTTAGTATAGTTTGAAGTTGGGTAATGTGATGTCTCTGGCTTTGTTCTTTTTGCTTAGGATTGCTTTGGGTATTCAGGCTCCTTTTTGGTTCCATATGAATTTTAGAATATTTTCTGATTCTGTGAAAAATGACTTGATATTTTGCTAGGGATAGCATTGGAGTTGTAACTTGCTTTGGACAGTGTGGTCATTTTAATGATATTGATTATTCCAATCCATGAGCATGGAGTATTTTTATATTTATTCAGTCATCTTGATTTCTTTCAGCAGTGTTTTGTAGTTTGCCTTGTAGAATATTTAACTTCCATGGTTAGATATATTCCTATTTTGTGTTTATTTAAATGGCATTTTTTTTATTTGGCCCTAAACTAGAATGTTACTGGTGTATAGAATTGCTACTGATTTTTGTACATTGATTTTGTATCCTGAAACTTTACTGAAGTTATTTATCAGTTCTAGGAGCCTTTTGAAGAAGTCTTTAGGGTTTTCTATGTATGAAATCATATCATCAGCAAAGAGAGACAGTTTGACTTCTTCTTCTTCTTGGATGCCATTTATTTCTTTCTCTTGCCTGATTGCTCTGACTAGGACTTCCAGTGCAATGTTGAATAGGAGTGGTGAGAGTGGGCATCCTTCTCTTGTTCCAGTACTCAAGAGAAATGCTTCCAGCATTTATCTGTTTAGTATGATGTTGGCTGTGGTTTGTCATAGGTGGATCTTATTATTCTAAGGTACATTCCTTTGATGCCTAGCCTGTTGAAGGTTTTTAATCATGAATAGATATTGAATTTTATTGAAGGTTTTTTCTGCAGCTATTGAGATGATCATATGGTTTTTGTTTTTTCATTCTGTTTATGTGGTGAATCACACTTATTGATTTGTTATGTTGAACCAGCCTTGCATCCTGGGAATAAAGCCTACTTGATTGTGGTGAATTAACTTTTTTATGTGCTTCTTGATTTAGTTTGCTAGTATATTGTTGAGGATTTTCATGTCTATGTTCATCAGAGATATTGTCCTGAAGTTTTCTTTTTTCATTGTATCTCTGCCAGATTTTGGTATCAGGATGAGGCTGGCATTGTAGAATGAGTTAGGGAGGAGCCCCTCTCCTTGATATTATGGAATAGTTTCAGTAAGATGACTATCAGTTCTTCTTTGTATGCCTGGTAGAATTCAGTTGTGAATCCATCTGGTCCAGGGCTGTATTTGGTTGGTAGGTTTTTTATTACTGATTCAATTTTGGAACTTGTTATAGGTCTGTTCAAGTTTTCACTCCCTTCCTGGTTCAATCTTGGGAGGTTGTATGTTTCCAGGAATTTATCCATTTCCTCTAGATTTCCTACTTTTTGTGCATAGAGGTGTTCATAACAGTCTCTGAAAATCTTTAGTATTTCTGTGGGATTGGTTGTAATGTAATGTTTGTCATTTCTTGTGCTTCTTTGGAACTTCTTTTTTTCCTTGTTTTTCTAGCTTGCAGTTTATCAGTCTTGTTTATTCTTATAAAAAACCAACTCTTGGTTTCACTAACCTTTTATGGACTTTTGCATCTCAATTTCATTCTCTGATTTTAGTTATGTCTTCTCCTCTGCTAGCTGTGAGATTGAACTGTGCTCTTTTTTTCTAGTTCTTCTAGTGGTATGTTAGATTGTTTAGTTTAGATCTTTCTAACCTCTTTATAAAGGCATTTTAGCACTATAAACTTTCCTCTTAACACTGCTTTTGCTACATTCCAAAAATTTTGGAAAGTCGTGTCTCTATTTTCATTAATTGCAAATAATTTTTTGATTTCTGCCTTCATTTCATTGTTCGCCCAACAGTTATTCAGGAGCATGTGGCTTAATTTCCATATTTTTGTGTAGTTTTGAGACATCTTCTTGTTATTGATTTCTATTATTATTTCACTATGATCTGAGAGTGGCCTTTGTATGATTTTAAAGTTTTTTAATTTATTGAGACTTGCTTTATGACTAAGCATGTGGTCAATCTTAGAATATGTTCCATGTGCATATGAGAAGAATGTATATTCTTTCATTGTAGGCTTGAGCATTCTAGACATGTCTATTAGGTCCAACTGGTCAAATGTCAAGTTTAATTCCAGAATTCCTTTGTCAGTTTTCTGCCTCAGTGATCTGTTTAATGCTGTCAGTGGAGTGATAAAGCCCCCACTAATATTGTGTTGCCATCTATGTTTTATTGTAGGCCAATAATTTGTTTTATGAATCTGGGTGCTCCAGTGTTGGGTGCATACATATTTAGAATAGTTAAGTCTTTTTGTTCAATTGAACCTTTTATCATTATATAATGCCCTTCTTTGTCCTTCCTGGTTGTTGCTGGTTTAAAGTATGTTTTAATCTGATTTAAGAGTAGCAACTCCTGCTCTTTTTTGTTTTTCATTTGCATGGTACATCTTTCTTCATTCTTTCACTTTGAGCCTGTCATTCATGTAGGATGCATCTCTTGGAAACAGTAGACAGTTGTGTCTTCTCTTTTTATCCAGCTTACCACTCTATGCATTTTAAAGGGAGAGTGTAGACTGTTTACATTTAGTGTTAGTATTGACATGTGAGATTTTGCTTCCGTCATTGTGTTGTTGGCTGGTTGTTTTGTAGACTTCATTGTGTAATAAGCAGGTTTCATCTTTCATTTCCATGTTTAGCAATCACTTATGGATTTCCCGTAAGGATCATTTGGTGGTAATGAATTTCCTTAGTGCTTGCTTGTCTGAGAAGGATTGTATTTCTCCTTCACTTATGAAGTTCAGTTTGGTGGGATATGAATTCTTGGTTGAAATTTATTTTCTTTAATAATGCTGAAAATATAGCCCCCTTCCCCACTGCAATCTCTTCGGGCTTCTAAGGTTTCTGCTGACAGAACTGCTGCTGGCCTGATGGGGTTCTTTTTGTAGGTGACCTGACCTTTCTCTCTAGCTGCCTTAACAATTTTCTTTTGCATTAACCTTGGTGAATCTGATGACTATGTGACTTGGCAATGGTTGTCTTGTATAGTGTCTCACAGGAGTTCTCTGTATTTCTTGAATTTGCATGCCCACCTCTCTGGTGAGATAGGGGAAATTTTCATGGACTGTATCCTCAGAGATATGTTCCAAGTTGCTTACTCTCTTTCTCAGGAATGGCAATGAGTCATAGATTTGGTCTCTTTACATAACCTCATAAATCATGAAGATTTTTCTCATGTTTTAAATTCTTTTTTCTTTTCGGTTGCCCAACCAAGTTGATTCAAAGGACTGGTCTTCAAACTCTGAGATTCTTTCCTCAGCTTCATCTGTTCTGCTGTTAATGCCTCTGACTATATTATGAAATTTTTGAAGTTAATTCCTCAATTTCTGAAGTTCAGTTTCGTTCTTTCTTAAAATAGCTACTTCATCTTTAAGCTCTTTGATCATTTTCCTGGATTCCTTGAGTTCCTTGTATTGGGTTTCAATGCTCTCCTGGATCTTGATGTGCTTCCTTGCCACCCAGATTCTGAATTCTATGTATGTCATTTGAGTCATTTCAATCTGGTTAAAATCCTTTGCTGGAGGACTTGTGTGTTTGTCTGGAGGTAAGGGGACACCAGCTTTTTTGAATTGCTAGAGTTCTTGAGCTGACTCTTTATCATATGGGGGCCGGTGTTCCATTAACAGTAGTGTACATTGAGTATAGTCAGTTGGCTTCATTCTGAATGCTTTCAAAGGGCCAAAGCTCTGTACAGTATCTTTATTTGTGAGTAGATTTTTGCTTTAGGTATCACATGTGCTGTATATTGGAAAAATGTTTTTGGTGTTGTAATTTGGGGTGCAATCCAGTAGGTGGTGCTTAAGAGTGGTGGCTGGCAGATAGGCTCTTACTCAGCCCACAGCTCTTTTGTATTTTGGTGGAGTCCTCAGTAGTGCTCTGTGGTGGTAGGGAGAGATGACCAAAGATGGGCCTTGGAGGAGCCCTCTCTTATTACTGGCACTGCATCTGCATTTCATTTATTAGGTGTCCTGGGCTGCAGGGTGCCCTCAGGCAGAGGCTGTGGCTGGAAAACAGTCCATACCCTTCCATGGCTGGCCCTGAACAAGGAGGCACACCCTGTTCCTGAGCCAGTGTTCTGAGAGTAGGGTCTCCTCAGCTGCTTGAGTACCATGAGTCCCTCCTGGCTAGAGGCAGTGGAGGTAGGTATAGTCTCTCAACCCACTGTCCAACTGCTTCCCAGGGTAACAGAGAGCTGTACCTGACCACAGAGCTCAGGCAAAGGCCAGGTCATTGTGCTGGAAGCTGACACTGAGCCTTGTCTGGTGATAGGGAGTGAAGCAATGTAACAGCTTGCTAGTACTGTAATTGTGGCCTCTATCAGGCTATGGCAGCCGCCATGAGACTGCTCCAAGGTCCAAGGCCTGTGGGAGTTCCTGGGGACTTGAGTTTTGCTCTGCAAGCACTCCAGCAACTCTCTATATCAGTCTAGAGGTCCAGGGACAGGAATCAGGAATTGGGATGAGGGGGTTCTCCAGTTCTCAGGATTTCAAAGGTCCCTGTGGAAAGTGAGGATCCCCCAGGGGCTCTCACTCACTCACCCTTTCTCTATGCTGGGGAGCTTCTCCTGGCTCCATGCTCATCTTGGGTGACCAGCTGCCCAGCTTCACTCTTCCCTGTTCTCTGTGTCCCCTCACTCCCTTAATCAATCCTGATATGGTTTCTTAGATGATCTACTTGCAGAGTCAATATTTACTCGCCACTTTGTTTTTTCTCTGTGAGAGTAGCACACACTAGCTGCTTCTCATCTACCATCTTGAATTCTTCCCATCTGAAAAGATTTCAACTGCAATCACAATTAAAGAAATGCAAAAACAATAGCACTCTAAGTTACAATTTCTCATCTATAGACTTCAAAAACATCCAAATGATTAACTAAATATTTGTTTGGCAGATCTGTGGGAAAACGTGAATTGCTTGTGAATTATTAGAGAAAATGAAAATGATGCAACCCTTATGGAAGAAAATTTGGGGATTTTTTTGGGGGGAGGGGACACATATATTTAAATATTTAAATATTTTTATTTAAATTAATTTTTAAATTAAATTAAATTTAATTTAAATTAATATTTAAATATATTTAAAACTATAAATGCATTTATCCTAGCAATTATGTGAATGGGGATTTATCTTAGGGTACACCTGCACACTTAGGAAATAATGTATGAAGTCATTCATTACAGAATTGTTTGTAATAGCAACAGCCTGAAAAGCAACTCATATATCCATCCCATAGGGACTGGTTTCATGACTATGGTTCACGAATACTCTGCAGCCCTTAAAAAGAATGAGGAAGTGGGCAGGCACGGTGGCTCACATCTGTAATCCCAGCACTTCAGGAAGCCAAGGCTGGCGGATCATGAGGTCAGGAGATCGAGACCATCCTGGCTAACACAGTGAAACCCCGTTTCTACTAAAAAAATACAAAACAATTAGCTGGGCATGATGGCAGGCACCTACAGTCCCAGCTACTCGGGAGGCTGAGGCAGGAGAATGGCATGAACCCGGGAGGCAGAGCTTGCAGTGAGCCGAGATCGCACCACTGCACCCCATCCAGCCTGGGCGACAGAGCAAGACTGCACCTAAAAAAAAAAAAAAAAAGAATGAGGAAGTTCTCTATGCACTGACATGGAAGGAAGACAGATGGTTGAATGAAAAAAGTGCAGAATTAGCCATAAAGTATAAGACTTTTTGTCTAAAAAAGAAGGGTGATATAATTGCATATTTATATTTTCTTCCACTTATATCAAGAGATAATAAAGATATACAAATTGGCTAGAATAAAGTGGTTTCCTATAAGGGGTAAGAGTTATTGAGTGGATGAAGACTAGGGTTGGGGATAGACTTCTCAGTGTATTCATTTTAATATATGCATTTATTTTATATATATATGATTTTTATATATGTATTTTATATTTTGATTTTGTTAACATATAAATATATTATTCCTTCATAAAATTAAACTTGATACATGTTTGATTACTAGATATGTAGAAAGCATTATGTTCAGTACCATAGTAATACTTTCAAACCAGCTACAATTAGTATTTATGAGCATCTACGTGCCAGACATTGTTCTGCATTGGTTGGTGGGGGTGGAGGAGGAAAGGAATTCATGGCTTACATTGGAGTGGAAGTCCCATCTTTCACTTTGTACCTCTCTCCTTCAGGCTGAGCATAAACATGATCTTAGGGGAGGCAGAACACATATGATAAAGAGATAACTATCAAGAGACAGAATAGTGGCTAAAGAAATACTGAAGGAAAAATTCAGGAAGAGGTAGGAAGGCTATGCCTCATCATTTCCACCTGGTAAGAAAAACTTTAGACATTGTTGCCAGTATTCCTTATTGCCTATCTTTTGAACAAATGCCATTATCCCTAGAGTGAAATGATATCTCATTGTAGTTTTGATTTGCATTTCTCTCATAATCAGTGATATTGAGCACCTTTTCATATACCTGTTTGCCATTTGTATGTCTTCTCTTGAAAAATGTCCATTCAGATCTTTTGCCCATTTTTAAGTAGATTAACACATTTTTTTCCTATTGAGTTGTTTGAGTTCTTTATATGCTCTGGTTATTAATCCCTTGTCAGATGAATAACTTGCAAATATTTTCTCCCATTGTGTGGATTACCAGAGGCTGAGAGGGGTAATAGTGGTGGGAGAGAATAAAAATGATTAATGGGTATAAAAATATAGATAGGAGTAATAAGATCTCGTATCTGATAGCACAACAGGGTAATTACAGCCAACAAAAACTTATTATGCATTTCAAAATAACTAAAAGAGTATAATTGGAATGTCTGTAACACAAAGAAGAAATAAATGCTTGAGGTGATGTGAGGTGATGGATATCTAATTTACCCTGATGTGATTATTACATATTGCATGCTTGCATCAAAATAGCTCATGTATCTTATAAGTAGATACACCTATTATGTACCCATAACATTTTTTTAAAAGAACTTTAAACAAATTAAATTTAACAGAGTTTAATTGGGCAAAGAATGATTTGAGGATCAGGCAACCCCCAGAAACGGAAGAGGGTCAAAGCAACTCAGTGCTGTCACATGGTTGGAGAGGATTTATGGGCAGGAAAGGGAAAGAGAGATACAGAAAATGCGAGTAAGGTACAGAAACAGCTGGATTGGTTACAGCTTGCCGTTTGCCTTATTTGAACACAATCTGAACAGTTGGCTGCCTTTGCTTGACCAAAACTTGATGATTGGTACAAGAGTAGATTACAGTCTATTTACACATCCAGTTAGGTTACAGTTCACTATATATGAAGAAGAAACCTTTAAGCAGAACTTAAAATTTGTAAAGAGGAAGGTTTAGGCTAAACTTAACACACCCAATTATCAAAAAATGAGTAGCTTTGCAAAAGTGGATTTGACTGCTTTCACAGACATTTCTTCTGCATGGGTTGGCCAGAATCAGAAGAGTAATTGTAAGTTTCTGTTCCTGTCCTACAGTTACAAACGGGTTTCACTTTGTAAATGCTCTTTGGATGGCAGGAACCAAGCAGCCATGAAAAGAGGAAACACACCTTTAAAGGAGTCATTACATCATGACTCTCAGGATTGGAACATGGAATACCAAATGGCCTCCTTGGCACAGATAGGCCACCCTTGGAAGGTGTTCCAAGATAGGAACTCACTACCACTGTTACGTTGATGCAACTCTGTGAGAAGTTCTTATCTGGTGACGGAAAATCTCATCTCTTCAACACACTGACTTCTACCAAGCCTCAGAACCCTGTAAACAAGATTCATTCATCTCTAATTGGGTTAAAGTAGTCACTCCAGAAGACTCACCCTGCCTTACATTAGTTTGGAACAAAGCTGTGGGATGGTGGTAGAGGAGGGGAATGAACGAGGATTTTTTACTGTTATTTGGTTCTAAAGAAACTTTTATAAATTTTGCATTTGAAATAATTATGTTTATAACAATGTTTGGATTAATTCAAAATAGGATATTATATCCTATTATATTAAACATACTATTTCATCATCTTGTTGACCAAATGCAACTTAAACATGTAAAATGGTAAATAGTATAATAATTGTCTTCTAAGCCTGCACTATAAAGTATTTTGGTGGCCTCATTATTAAAGGACCAAGATGCCCAAAGAAACAAAATTTTGTAATGATAAACAAGAGACAAACCTACTTCTTTTCCACCAGAGTTCTGGCCACATTGAAATAAGGTGTTTGAATGCTTAATAAGAATTATTTTGGTCCACACGGTGGCTCATGCCTGTAATCTCAGCACTTTGGGAGGCCGAGGTGAGCAGACCACTTGAGTCCAGGAGTTCAAGACCAGCCTGGCCAACATGGCGAAACCCCATCTCTACTAAAAATACAAAAATTAGCCGGGTGTGGTGGTACATGCCTGTAGTCCCAGTTACTTGGGAGACTGAGGTAGGAGAATCACTTCAACGCGGGAGGCCAAGGCTGCAGTATCGAGATTACACCACTGCACTTCCGCCTGGGCAACAGAGTGAAATTGAGACTCTTTCTCAAAAAAAAAAAAAAAAAAAAAAAATTATTTTGAACAAAGTGCTGTCCCCTAAGTTAGCAAAACCCCAAGCAAGGTTTTCGGCTCTGTAAGGAAAGAATTAGCCTACCCATTTGGAAATTTAGTGGTGTTTATAATGCAGAAAATGACAGTGAGACTGGAAAGGGATTGGCTTTGGGGCTCGTTCTGCTTTATAAATAATAATGAATCTTCTCCAACATGAAGTAATGTGAATTAAAAAAAAAAAAAAACCTCTCCTTAGAGTACAAAATTACCTCATAACCCAATCTGCATTTCTCCACTCCAAGCATATTTTCTGGGAGTTCTACTTAGAGAGTGAAAGCTGCTGTGTGTGTGATAATTAATTTTAACAAGCACTTGGCAAACTGAGCTGGACTCAGTGTAAGCTACCCTAGACCAAGCATGAATTTGAACTGCACTTTTTGTGGTATTTTTTCCACAATGACATTATTTAGGCATTTAAAGTTATCTGAAATGCAATTTTTTGTTCTTTCTTTTTTTTAATTTGACTTTAAAAAAAAAATTACTCCTGAATAAACAGGTAGTTTGTAAAAACTCAAGAACTGTGGTAGATATTGGATCTTTGTGTAGCAAAACTGGAAGGGTGTTAAGTATCAGCTATTTATCAAATGGCCACTTACTTTTCTTTTTTGCCCTGTGTTCAGAAAACAAATGTCCACATCTCCTGATTTATAATGTATTGTTCATTAATGGAAAAAGTGTTTGAGAATTAGATCCTAATGTCATTTCCCATGCAGCATCTTCATTCTTTTCTAAAGCACTATTTGGTGAAAACAAGTG
Source organism: Rhinopithecus bieti (assembly GCF_001698545.2). Classification (NCBI taxonomy): domain Eukaryota; kingdom Metazoa; phylum Chordata; class Mammalia; order Primates; family Cercopithecidae; genus Rhinopithecus; species Rhinopithecus bieti. Next base: position 3,526,778 of record NW_016804595.1, on the reverse strand, counting down.
ATAGTCCTCAGATGTGATCAGCAATGTTTGAGTACTATTCCCCTTTTATATCCTGCACATGGAGTATGGACAGGCAAACAACAAGTCGTTTCCAAGTAAGAAAATAAATTTTGAGAGAGTTAATACTATAATTTGAAAGTAATAACCTCCTATTTATCCATCTAGTTTGTTGTTCTATACTAAATTATTTATGCATGTCTCTGTGTCTATAATTTACGTGAAACTTTGCACAATCTTAAATAAGACAAAATAGACATTCTGTAATTTCCCAGGCAAGCTATTTATCTCTCTACATATTTGAGATGAAAAACAATAACATGAAAATCCATCCCTTCTTATGTTTTTGTAAACAGACTTACTATCTGTGACTCAGTTTTGTTCTCACAGGGTACTAATTAATCTTTTACGATAATAACTTGTCAAATTCCATTACTTCTGTAAAGGCAATACTTTATATTCTTTTGTGTTGAAATTTTAAACTGATGTTAAATGCCACGGGTGCAACTGCAGGTTAGAAATATGTGTTTGACTACCATCAGAGAATACTATAAACACCTCTACGCAAATCAACTAGAAAACCTAGAAGAAATGGATAATTTCCTGGACACTTACACCCTCCCAAGACTAAGCCAGGAAGAAGTTGAATCCCTGAATAGACCAATAGCAGGCTCTGAAATTGAGGCAACGATTAATAGCCTACCCACCAAAAAAAGTCCAGGACCAGATGGATTCACAGCTGAATTCTACCAGAGGTACAAGGAGGAGCTGGTACCATTCCTTCTGAAACTATTCCAATCAATAGAAAAAGAGGGAAT
>NW_016804595.1:3497865-3524005 GCF_001698545.2 Rhinopithecus bieti | reverse complement strand
TTTATTGCAGCACTATTCACAATAGCAAAGACTTGAAATCAACCCAAATGTCCATCAGTGACAGACTGGATTAAGAAAATGTGGCACATATACACCATGGAATGCTATGCAGCCATAAAAAAAGGATGAGTTCGTGTCCTTTGTGGGGACATGGATGCAGCTGGAAACCATTGTTCTCGGCAAACTATCACAAGAACAGAAAACCAAACACAGCATGTTCTCACTCATAGGTAGGAATTGAACAATGAAATCACTTGGACACAGGAAAGGGAACATCACACACTAGGGCCTATTGTGGGGAGGGGAGTGGGGGTGGGATAGCATTAGGAGATATACCTAATGCAAATGACGAGTTAATGGGTGCAGCACACCAACATGGCACATGTACACATATGTAACAAACCTGCATGTTGTGCACATGTACCCTAGAACTTAAAGTATATAAAAAAAAAAAGGAAGCCGTCCACTCTTTCTTAATTCAACTGCAAATTCAGTATTGTGTTACAAACAAGACCACTGAATAAACAACGCTGCAAGAACACAAAGGTTATTAAAAAAAAAATAAAAAAGAAAAGAAAAAAGAAATATGTGTTTGAATCTCTTATCCTTTTGCTTGGCAGTGTATGAAATATCTGCTCTTTCTAGAAATCTTGATGATGAAGTGGCCTGTTGTTTTGTCACCTAAAAATGCAGTAATGTTTAAATTAAGCTTTTCTTTATTAACATCACTTGGTTGTATGCCATATTTAGAGCTTAGTGAAATTTTGCAACATTAAGTCTACAACTGATTAAAGACATTTTATTAATTTATTCTTGTTTCTAATGGGAACTTTCTTAAATTAAATTACATCCAACATTTATTAAAGAGCTAAATCATAGGCCATTACTGTGCTTAGAGGCAAAGGGCAGACAAAAGTGAATCCGACAAGTTCCCTGCCCTCAGGAAGCTTTCAGTCTAGAGATAAGAAAGACTTATACACACCTTATGTTGAAAAAAAAAAAAAAAGCTCTTACCTGGTTACTGGCATATGAAGTTGTTAGTTACAGATATGCCCCAAACTAAAGGTATCACCTTGAGCAATTCTCTTTCTCTTTCTCTTTCAATCTCTTCATCTATAAACTAGGGGTTGGGAATAGATTTATTAACAAACACAAATTGAGCATCTACTATGTGATAATAGTAGCTAAACTTACTGAGTAATTACCATGGGGCAGGTATCAAGATAAACCCTTTATGATGGTAACCTCATTTAATCCTCAAAGCAATTCTGTTTTCAACAGGGGGAAATTGAGGCTCAAAGATGTTAAGTAACTCCCCCAAGGATGCAAAGTGATTGAGCCAGAATTCAAGACTAGGTTGGTTTGACTCCAAAACTCACGACATTAAACCCTAATGTGTCACTGCAACCAACTCTAATAGCTTCTAATTATTAGTTCTATTAATATTGCATTACCACTATTTGCCCCCAGAATGTAAAATGCAAGTATGAAGAGTTTAGTTTTTGTATTACTAGTGGAGGTTAAAGGTGCACAATGGAATTATTCCAACTGGGAAAATACAGGAAAATTTCATGGAGGTGGCAGCATATGGCTGCAGTTAATAAGGTTTGCTCTCACAAAATGGAGAGGTAAGGCCATTTCAGGCAGAGAGTATTATATGAGAGGTTACAGAGCAGTAAACAGTCATGCACCTGCAAGATCAAAGGGAAAGGGCGGTAAGAGAGAAGCTTGAAAGTCAAGTGGAGCCAGATTGTGGAAAAACTACAGAATCATGCTAAGGACCTTGACATGTAGAAAATGGGAAGCCCCTGAAAGTTGAAGAACATGAGAGTGAAATGATTAGTAACTTTTTGGTTTAGGGCTTGTTTCTTTTGTGTTTGGTTTCTTGTTTTGTGTTGTTTGTGATTTTTTAAATTTACAACCAATAAGAATATTTAGCAAGATTTCCAAATACATGATGAACATATAAAACTGGCCTGGCTCAAGGATAACAATTCTGGGTAGTTGGAGTGAAGTTTCAATCAGCTACGTGGCATTTGCTAATCATCTGATATGAGCTAAAAATAAAGGAGTTAACAAATAAGCTGTCAGCCTACAGTCGGGGTCTCAAATAGCATGTGACATAGTTGAGAAGCAGTTTTCCATATCATACATGAAATAATTGAAGAAACTACTTACAAAGCACTCTACCAGTAGGTACAATAAAATACAACTATACATACAAAATAATGCTGAAAGCTGCAAGTAGAGGGGTAAAGCTAGGCCAAACTGCTCAGGGAGTCATTCTGAAGTGGATTTGGGAAGTATGTCTAGAAGGGGAGCCATTGCTGTGAGAGTGCTGAGGCTCACCTGCTACTAGTCCCCCATTACTCAGGTATATGGTAGGTCAGCACCAAAACCATCACTGTGCACTGTTCTTTCCATCTAAATTCTATCAAATTATGACCAACCGACCAAGGTACTACTTCAAATTCTCTCTTCCTCTATAAGCTAGTGGTCTTGTCTAAAATTTAAGAAGATCATACTCATCTTCCTACTTCTTGTTCTCTTTCTTCTGTGTTTTATGAGGCTGCAATGAACTAGCAACTTCCTCTCCCCCAGAACTCTGTATTCCAGGCCTTAGATCACTCAAAAGTGTTGCTTATAAGTGCAGAGAATCAACAAAGAAGGAACAGAGGTTAATGTCTGGTCAAAGATGTGATTCCTCTTGTTGAAAGTTTATTAACTTACTTATAGAATCGTTAAGTCCCAGGAAAAACCAAAAGGAAATATATATTGGATCCTAATGATATTTTCTTTTCTTCTTTTTTCTTTCCCCCCTACTCTGTTGCCCAGGCTGGAATATAATGGCATAGTCTCGGCTCATTGCAACCTCCACCTCCCAGGTTCAAGGGATTCTCCTGCTTCAGCCTTCCTAGTAGATGGGATTACAGGCATGCACCACCACACCTGGCTAATTTTTTTTTTTTTTTTTTTTTTTTTTTTTTTTTGTAATTTTAGTAGAGATGGGGTTTCACCATGTTGGTCAGGCTGGTGTTGAACTCCTGACCTCAAATGATCCACCAGCCTCAGCCTCCCAATGTGCTGGGATTACAGGTGTGAGCCACTGCACCCGGCCTGATATTCTCTTGCAAGGGCATTGCTTACATTGTGTATCATTAGAACTATAGCGTGTTGGCTCCAGACACAGAACCCCTAGAGTTTTCTAAACCATTTATATCACACTGGCAACCAGGAGTAACTTTATATATTCAAGAATCAAGATTTCACCTGGAAGTACCTCAGGTAGGTGTTGGTTCATTCACATTCCAACCAAACGATAATGTACCATGAAGTGCATATGGCTAAGTCTGCAATGACATAAAATCTCAACCACATAAAATCTCATTATCTAAAAGAAATTAAGGTCAGGTGTGGTGGCTCATGCCTGTAATCCCAGCACTTTGGGAGGCCGAGGTGGGCAGATCACCTGAGGTTGGGAGTTCGAGACTAGCCTGACTGACATGGAGAAATCTCATCTCTACTAAAAATACAAAATTAGCCGGTCGTGGTGGTGCATGCCTGTAGTCCCAGCTACTGAGGAGGCTGAGGCAGGAGAATCGCTTGAACCTAGGAGGAGGAGGGTGCGGTGAGCCGAGATCACGCCATTGCACTCCAGTCTGGGCAACAAGAGAGAAACTCCATCTCAAAAAAAAAAAGAAAAAAAGAAAAGAAAAGAAAAACAAAGAAATTAAATGCACTGTGGTTTATGGAGCAGCATTCGTCTCCCATGTCCTACATCAGATCTTTCACATGCCAGTCACAGTTAAATCTAATTTGCTGTAATCTGGATAAATGGAAGCTAATCAACAAGCTCTCAGCTCCAGTTCTGAATCAGCAGCACATACTGCATTTTTGAAATACACTAATGGCAAGAATGGAGAAAAGGCTTCCTGACAACAACTGGCATTTGTGACATAGCAGGAAGGTTATCTGGATTCTGATATAATAGTTATTGGAATCATACATAGGCACATAGTTTAAAAGGCTAATAAGTCATTTGTCATTGCTTTTATTATCCCTGCATAGTTACTAAAATTGAGATTAGAACCACTTCTTGAATGTACTGTTCTAAATCCTTAGCTTACTTGATGACACATGACCCTCACAATGATCCTAAGAGATCATTCATTTGCATGTCATTTTGTAGCTGAGGAAATTGAGGCACAGAGAAATAGAGTACTGCCCAAAATGTCATAACTAATGAAAGGCAGAGAGAATACTCACACCAGCTCTGATTCCAGAGCCCACTCTCTTCACCATATGCTTTTCTGCTTCCCTAGTTGTAGAGTTTTTTTATATGACTGCATTAATTATATGTGAATAGTTTAAAATTTTCTATATAAGGTCTTTAAGGGTGTCATTCTGGTTGAAAATGGAGGACTAGGGTTCTCATTTGAACATATATTTCTGTAGAAAAACCTATTTTCACTTAGATGCTACAGTTACTTGAGGTGGTTAATAAACCAGTTAACAGAGTTTGAAAAGGATTAGGGTTAAAGCCCTCCCAAGCCATCTTTCATGCTGCTAATATGAATCACATTACTAGATACTTAATATCATTTTCTCTTTGGTTCCCAGAAGACTAGATATATGCTAGAATATTTGTCTTCCTCTTTTACCCTATCAGGCAATAAAGTATTTTGGACCACTGTACTATGCTATAATTATTGTTTCCCTCCTGATTTTTTTGCTCCAATCTAATGAAAGACATACAAGCTACTGTACTGCTACACAATGACTAAATACCTGTTGGATTAGATGGGAGGAGGATACACATTCACTGGCTAGAAAGCATCATGCACACAGAGCCACTTTCACCATATATTTTATTTCTCATGATCATGTAGAATTTAGGCTTTGGTGTTGATTACTTCTCTCTTAGGAAACACAGTTGTTTTAGGGTCGATATCACAAAAAAAAAAAAAAAAAAAAAACAAGAAAAACCTATTAGAGAAAAGGAAAATTATTTGTCTGTTGGCCAAATTTTAAAGTAGGAAAACCTGCTTTTGAAGTTGTATTCCCCTCCCAGGCACTTAATCCAAGTCCCAGTCATACTCTAAACTGGCAATGCTAGAATTAACCACCATAGGAGTTATCTGAGATGAGTTGTCATCAACTTGGTACCAGGTTGTTTTCCTCAGGACTCAGTGAGCTCTAGAACTGCATGAAACTGGCCTAATTTATCAAAGTATGTAGCCTTGGGTAAATAATTCAATCTCTCAGAGGTCCAGTTATCTCCTCTGTAAAACACAACTACATCCTAGGGATGACAATATCTACATCCTAGAGATGTCAGGAGGATTAAGTGTAATTTTTTTAATTGTATGTATTTAAAGTGAGCAACATAACATTTTGATATACACATGTGTAGTGATTACTACAGTCAAATTAACATATCCATCATTTCATAGCTACCTTTTATGCACATGATAAGATTATCTAAAATCTATTCTCTTACCAAATTTCCAGTATAAACTATTGATATGGTTTGATCCATGTCCCCACCCAAATCTCATGTTCAATTGCAATCCCCAGCATTGGAGATGGAGCTTGGTTCGAGGTGATTAGATCATAGGGGTGGCTTCTAATGGTTCAGTAACATCCCCTCTTGGTACTGTATAATGAGTAAGTTCTCATGAGATCTGGTTGTTTAAAAGGGTGTAACACCTCCCCACTTTCCCTCTCTGTCTTCCTCCTGCTCCTGCTATGTGAAGTGCCAGCTCCCTCTTTGCCTTCTGCCATGATTGTAAGTTCTCTGAGGCATCACCAGAAGCTGATGTTGCCATGCTTCCTATACAGTCTGCAGAACCATGAGTCAATTAAGCCTCTTTTCTTTATAAATTACCCAGTCTCAAGTATATCTTTATAGCAATGCAAGAATGGACTAATACAGAAAATTGTTACTGAGAAGAAGGGCATTGCTATAAAGACACCTAAAAATGTAGAAGTGACTTTGGAACTGGCTAACACACAGAAGTTGAAACATTTTGGAGGGCTCAGAAGAAGATAGAAGATGAGAGAAAGTTTGGAACTCGCTAGGGACTTGTTGAGTGGTTGTGACCAAAATGCTGATAGTAATATAGACAGTGAAGTCCAGGTTGAGGAGGTCTCAGATGGAAATGAGAAATTTATTGGGAATGAGTAAAGGTCAGGTTGGCTATGCTTTAGCAAAGAGTTTAGCTGCATTGTTCCTCTGCTCTAGGGATCTGTGAAATCTTAAATTTAAGAATGATGATTTAGGGTATCTGGCAGAAGAAATTTCTAAGCAGCAAAGTGTTCAAGAAGTAACCTGGCTGCTTCTATTAGCCTATGCTTATATGCATGAGCACAGAAATGATCTGAAATTGGAAATTACATTTAAAAGGGAAGCAGAGCATAAAAGTTTGGAAAATTTGCAGCCTGGCCATGTGGTAGTAAAGAAAAGCTTATTCTCAGGAGAGGAAGTCAAGCAGGCTGCATAAATTTGCATAACTAAAAGGAAGGCAAGGGCTGATAACCAAAACAATGGGGAGAAAGACTCATAGGACTAATAGGCATTTTAGACTTTCATGGTGGTACCTCTCATCACAGGCTCAGAGGCCTAGGAGGACTGAATCATTTCCTGGCTCAGGCCTAGGGCCCCTGCTCCCTCTTACAGCCTTGAGACACTTCTCCCTGAATCCCAGCTGCTCAAAGGGGCTCAGGTACTGTTAGAGTAGGTAGCTAATCAGGCATGAGTGGGGTAAGAGAGGGGTCCCCACCACCCACCAGGAATATCAGGCAACCAACAGGTGATGGTCAGGCAGTTGTCATACTGCCTCTCTAAAATATTAATAGGTTGCAGCCAGCACCAGGGAGAGGCAACTTCTCAATAGATGGAAACACCTGAAATTGGTAACTGGCAGCTTCCAATAAGATCTCAGGAACGGGGAGAGTGGGCTTAACATGCACATTAAGAGGTAAAATGGTGAAGTATGACCTTTGGGGACATTCCACTGGAAAAGGGAAGAAAGCCTCAGGTAAGCATGTACAGAACTACACTAAACACACTGCACATGGTCACCTTCCAAGTGCAAGCAGGGCACAATGCATGCAGGAAGCTCACCCTTAGGGAAGGACCAAGGGAAAGGGGCACAAGATGTCAGAAGTATGCCAGTATATAAAATCCTAGGTTTAAGGTCAAACAGGGCACTTGACCTCCAAGGTGCCCACTTGGGCCTCTTCCAAATGTACTTTCCTTTCATTCCTGTTCTAAAGCTTTTTAATAAACGTTTATTCCCGCTTTGAAACTTGTTGCAGTCTCTTTTTCTGCCTTATGCCTCTTAGTCAAATCCTTTCTTCTGAGGAGGCAAAACTGAGGTTGCTGCAGACCCACATGGATTTGCAGCTGGTAACTCAGATAACTTCCACCAGTAAGAATATAGTTCAGGCTGCTGCTTCACAGGGTGCCAGACATAAGCCTTGGTGGCTTCCATAAGCCGTGAAGCCTGCGGGTGCACATAATGCAAGAGTTGAGGCTTGAGAACCTCTGCCTAGATTTTAGAGGATGTATGGCAAAGTCTAGATGTCCAGACAGAAGCCAGTTACAGGGGTGGAACCCTCATGCAGAACATCTACTAGGGAAGCGAGGAGAAGAAATGTGGGGTTGCAGCACCCACAGAGCGTCCCCTGGGGCACTGCCTAGCCCAGCTATGAGAAGGCAGCCACCGTCCTCCAGACCCCAGAGTGGTAGATTCACCAATAACTTGCACCCTGCAGCCTGGAAAAGCTGCAAGCACTCAGTGCTAACCCATGAGAGCAGCTGTGGGAGCTGAACCATGGAAAGCCACATGGGTGGTTCTGCCCAAGGTTTTGGGAGCCCACTCCTTGCATCAGTGTTCCCTGGGTGTGAGTCAAAGGAGATTATTTCAGAAATTTAAGATTTAATGACTGCCCAGCTGGCTTTCAGACTTGCAATGGGGCCCTATAGCCTCTTTCATTTGGCTGATTTCTCCCTTTCCGAATGGCAGTATCTGCCCAATGCCTATACCCCGATCATATCTTGGAAGCAATTAACTTGTTTTTGATTTTACAGGTTCATGGGCAGAGGGGACTAGCTTCGTCTCAGGTGAGACTTGGGACTTCGGACGTTTGAATTAATGCTGGATTGAGTTAAGACTTTGGGGAACTGTTGGTAAGGCATGACAGTATTTTGCAATATGAGAAGGACGTTAGATTTGGGAGGGGCCAGAGGTAGAATGACATAGTTTGGATCTGTGTCCCCACCAAATCTCATATTCAACTGTAATCCCCCATGCTGGACATTGGGCCTGGTGGGAGGTGATTGGATTATGGGATAGCTTCTAATGATTTAGCAACATCCCCTCTTGGTACTACATAGTGAGTTCTGACAAGATCTGGTTGTTTAAAAGTATGTAGCACCTCCCCCACTTCTCTCTTCCACCAGCTCCTGCCATATGAAGTCTGGGGTCCCTCATGCCTTCCATCATGATTGTAAGTTCCCTGTGGCCTGCCCAGGGGCTGATCTAGCCATGCTTCTTGTACAGCCCGCAGAACCACGAGCCGTAAAACTTTTCTTTATAAATTACCCAGTTTCAGGTTACATCTTTATAGCAGTGTAAGAATGGACTAATACAATTATTAACGTTAGTCCTCATGTTGTACATTCAATCTCTAGACGTATTAGACATAACTGCAACTTTGTACCCTACCCTACAACTTTCTTTCCCCCAAACCCCCCAACCAAGGGTCTACTCTGTTTCTATAAATTCAATTTTTTTAAATTCCACTTATAAGTGAAGTACAACTCAGTGCAGAAACTTGGTAAATGCTAACTACTTGTTATAAGCTGCCTGTAAAAATAAAAATACAGAGATGAATCTCTAAGCAATTTATTTGGGAAGAAAGAATTGCAATTAGGGCATACGTGTAGATCAGATGGTCTTCCGTATATCCAACAACAAAGAAAAGGTGGGAGGTTTCGTTAAAAAAGAGAAATGTTACATAGTACTTTTAGAGAAAATTCATTGGCACTATTAAGGGTCTGAGGAGCTGGTAAGTTTCAATTGGTGAGTGATGGTGGTAGATAAAATTAGAGCTGCAGCAGGTCATTTCAGCAACTATTAGATAAAACTGGTCTCAGGTCACAGCGGGCAGTTTCAGCAGCTGGACTTGAAAGAATTACACTGCGGGAGCAATGTCATTTGTCCTGCATGCTTTTCTACCCCTTACCCCCACTTTTTTAGTTGGGTATAACAAGAATGACCCAATTTGTATGATCAACTTTCACAAAACATAGAACAGTGGGAAAAGGGTCTGTTTCTGCAGAAGGTGTAGACGTTGAGAGCCATTTTGTGTATTTATTCCTCCTTTTCTTCATCGGTGAATGATTAAAATGTTCTGTATGATTTTTAGTGATGAGAAAGGTTAAACGCTACTCATCTGTACTAACTGTAATCTACACACTTGTAGACCAAAAGGCACAAGGTTTAAAAAACCTTTGTTTTTTTACACATCAGAGTGGTATAAATGCTACTCATCTGTAGTAAGTGGAATCTATACACCTGCAGACCAAAGACGCAAGGTTTCAAAAATCTTTGTGTTTTTTACACATCAAACAGAATGGTACATTTTCAAAAGTTAAAAAAAAAAAAAACAATTCATCCACATATTACGACTAGCAAAAATGACATTCCCGTGTGAAAATCATGCTTGAGAGAATTCTTACATGTAAAGACAAAATTGCAGTGACTTTACAAGGGACCTGGGGATTCCCGCCCACAGTGGAGTTTTGAATGTACTTAACAGTGTCTCACGGTAAAAACAAAACTTCATCCACCAAATATTTGTTGAGCGCCCACTGCCTGCCAAGCACAAACAAAACCATTCAAAACCACGAAATCGTCTGCACTTTCTCCGGATCCAGCAGCCTCTCCGATTAAGGTTTGCACACGCTATTGCGCCAACGCTCCTCCAGGGCGCGTCTTAAGATAAAAGAATGGGACAAGTTGCCCCTCCCCCTTTCGCGGGCCTCGTGCGTCAACGCCATCGCATATAGAAAACAGACAAACGTAACCTACGGTGTCCCGCTAGGAAAGAGAGGCGCGTCAAACAGAGACAAGTTCCGCCCACGTAAAAGATGACGCTTGGTGCGTCAGCCGTCCCTGCTGCCCGGTTCCTTGTCTCTGGGGGCAGGGCCTAGCTAGAGCAGGTGTGGGTTTAGGAGGTGTGTGTTTTTGTTTTTCCCACCCTCTCCCCTCTACTTGCTCTCACAGTACTCGCTGAGGGTGAACAAGAAAAGACCTGATAAAGATTAACCGGAAGAAAACAAAGAGGAAAACAACTGCAACCTGAGCGGGGAGGGACGCGCTAGGCTCCGGCCTGGGCGTGCGGCCCGGGGCGGGGTCCCGGGGGCGGGTCGGGGTGGGGCTGTGGTGGGCCCTGCGCCGGCGGCGGCCGGCGGCGGCGGCGGCGGCGGCGGAGGCGCAGGCGGTGGCGAGTGGGTGAGTGAGGAGGAGGCGTCCTGGCCGGTGTCTGTTTGGGGTCCGGTTACCGGGAAGAGACGCGGGTAGCAGCCGGGGCTCTCCTCAGAGCTCGACACATTTTTACTTTCCCTCTCATTTCTCTGACCGAAGTCAGGTGTCCGGCTTTCGCCTCTAGCGACTGGTGAAATTGCCTGCATCTGGGCCCCGGGCTTCGCGGCGGCGCAGGGACGAGGGATGGGAATCTGGCCTCTTCCTCGCGTTCCCGCCTGCAGTGCGCTGCCCGAGCTGTTTCCTTCCCGGGAACCTGCTGGGAGCGCTGCCGCTGCAGGCTCGAGAGAAAGGAGCCTCGGGCACTGAGAGGCCTCGCCTGGAGGAAGGCCGGAGGGCGGGCGGCGCGCGGCTCCTGCGGACCAAGTCTGGGTTTTCTGGGAACCCGAGACGGTCCCCGATGGCGAGGAGATCATGCGGGGTGCTGTAGGGGTGTGGAGACGTCTGCAGAATTTTAGCCCAAGCTCCTAAGGAGTGCTGATGACTTGCATATGAGGGCAGCAATGCCAGTCGGTGTACTCCCTATTCTGTGGGACATGATTTGGTTGCTTCACAGCTCCGAGATGACACAGACTTGCTTAAAGGAAGTGACCATTGTGACTTGGGCATCACTTGACTGATGGTAATCTGTTGCAGAAAGAAGTGCACAGATTACATGTCTGTGTCCACACTGGGTCGGTCTGGCCACGAGAAACACCACAGGCTTTTTATTCAGAAACAGGAGGGAGGTCCTGCACTTTCCCAGGAGGGGTGGCCCTTTCAGATGCAATCGAGATTGTTAGGCTCTGGTAGAGTAGTTGCCTGGTTGTGGCAGTTGGTAAATTCCTATTCAAACTGTTGCCATGCGTCACCAGTTAACAACAAGGGTACACAATCTGTCTGGCATTACTTCTACGTTGTACAAAGGATCAAAAAAAGATACTGTTAGATATGATTTTTCTCAGACTTTGGGAAACTTTTAGCATAATCTGTGAATATCACAGAAGCAAGACTCATATAGGGGATATTAATAACCTGGAGTCCGAATACTTGAAATATGGTGTCATTTGACACGGGCGCTGTTATCACCACCTTTGCCAAGCCCTGTCACTTGAGGAAAACCCTCAATCAGCTGGAAACTGCCTCATGCTGACAGTACATCTGAAACAAAAACGAGAGTAGTTACCACATTCCAGATTGTTCACTAAGGCAGCATTTATCTGCTCCAGGAAAAAATTACAAGCAACTTATGAAGTTGATAAAATATTTTGTTTGGCTATGTTGGCACTCCAAAAGTTGCTTTCAGAGAAACAAAGTAAACCAAGGAGGACTTCTGTTGTTCAAGTCTGCCCTTGGGCTCTATTCTACGTTAATTAGGTAGTTCCCAGGAGGACTAGATTAGCCTACCTATTGTCTGAGAAACTTGGATCTGTGAGAAATGGGCAGATAGTGATATGAACTTCACCTCCCAGTCTTTCCTGATGTTTAAGATTGAGAAAGTGTTGTGAACTTTCTGGTGCTGTAAGCAGTTCACTGTCCTCACAGTGGTCCTGGGCAGCTCCTGTTGTGGAAAGTGGACCGATTTAGGATCCTGCTTCGCTTTGGACTGGGAGAAAATAAACAGCATGGTTACAAGTATTGAGAGCCAAGTTGGAGAAGGTGGCTTACACCTATAATGCCAGAGCTTTAGGAGGCAGAGTCAAGAGGATCACTGGAAGTCAGGAGTTCAAGCCCAACCTGGGCAGCCTAGACCCTGTCTCTACAAAAAATTAAAAACTTAGCCGGGCGTGGTGGTGTGCACCTGTAGTCCTAGCTACTTGGGAGGCTGAGGCAGGAGGGTCATTTGAGCCCAGGAATTTGAAGTTACAGGGAGCTATGATCCTGCCAGTGCACTCCAGCCTGGATGACAAAACGAGACCCTGTCTCTAAAAGGCAAGAAGTGAGGGCTTTATGATCGTAGAAATTTTGCTTACAGTAGCAGTGGACCAACCACCTTTCTAAATACCAATCAGGGAAGAGATAGTTGATTTTTAACAAACGTTTAAAGAAAAAGCAAAACCTCAAACTTAGCACTCTACTAGTTTTAGCAGATGCTAATTAAGGTAATCATGTCTGCATATATGAGATTATTTTCAGAAAGTGTATTGGGAAACCTCTCATGAACCCTGTGCAACCCTGAGCAAGCCACCGTCTCACTCAGTTTGAATCTTGGCTTCCCTCAAAAGACTCTGTGGCTAATGTTTGGTGACTCTCTGGAGTAGCCAGCACTGCATGTACATAGGATAGGTACATAAAACAATTATTGGTTTTGAGCTGATTTTTTTCAGCTGTATTTGCATGTATGGGTTTTTCTCACCAAAGACAATGACTTCAAGTGTTAATAAAATAATTGTACAGCTCTCCTAATTATACTTCTCTGTAACATTTCATTTCTCAGACTATTTCTTTCGGTAGGATTTAAAACTAAGCAATTCAGTATGATCTTTGTCCTTCATTTTCTTTCTTATTCTTTTTTTTTTTTTTTTTTTGAGACAGAGTCTCCCTCTGTCGTGCCATCTCAGCCCATTGCAACCTCTGCCACCTGGGTTCAAGTGATTCTCCTGCCTCAGCCTCCTGAGTAGCTAGGATTACAGGTGCCCGCCACCACACCCAGCTAATTTTTTGTATTTTTAGTAGAGGTGGGGTTTCACCATGTTGGCCAGGCTGGTCTTGAACTCCTGACCTCAGATGATCCACCTGCCTCGGCCTCCCAAAGAGCTGGGATGATAGGCGTGACCCACCGTGCCCGCCCTATTTTTTTTCTTATTCTGTTAGGAGTGAGAGTGTAACTAGCAGTCTATAATAGTTCAATTTTCGCAACGTGGTAAAAATTTTCCCTGTAATTCAACGAGATTTTGCTTCAGGTCTCAGTTTTGTTTTAGGAAATACTTTTGTTTTCAGTTTGATGATGAAATATTAGAGTTGTGATATTGCCTTTATGATTATCTACCTTTTTAACCTAAAAGAATGAAAGAAAAATATGTTTACAATATAATTGTATGGTCGCGTGTTAACTTAATTCATTACGTTGGCCTCCAGTTTGCTATTGTTAGTTATGACAGCAGTAGTGTTATTTCCATTTCAATTCAGATTACATTCCTATATTTGATCATTGTAAACTGACTGCTTAAATTGTATTAAAAACAGTGGATATTTTAAACAAGCTGTACTGCTTATATCCAGTGCTGTCTCCTAAGACTATTAAATTGATATAACATATTTAAAAGTAGATATTACCTAAATGAATTTTTGAAATTAAAAATACACGTGTTAAAACTGTCTTTGTGTTCAACTATAATTGTACATAGTTAGAGTTAACTGTTTTGCCAGGCTCTGTGTGCCTACTCATAATGTGATAAAAGCACTCATCTAATGCTCTATAAATAGAAGTCAGTGCTTTCCATCAAACTGAATACTCTTGACAAGATGTGGATAAAATTATTTAAGTAAAATTGTTTACTTTGTCATACATTTGCAGATCAAATGTTAGCTCCCAAAGCAATCATATGGCAAAGATAGGCATATCATGGTTTGCCTATTAGCTGCTTTGTATTGCTATTATGATAGATTTCACAGTTTTAGATCTGCTTAGATGAAAATGTAATTCTTTTTACTTTCAGTCTTAGATACAAGTCTTCAATTATAGTACAATCACACATTGCTTAGGAATGCATCATTAGGTGATTTTGTCATTATGCAAACATCATAGAGTGTACTTACACAAAACTAGGTAGTACAGCCTTTACGTACGTAGGCCATATGGTATAGTCTGTTGCTCCTAGGCTACAAATCTGTACAGCTGTTACTGTACTGAATACTATAGACAATTATAACACAGTGGTATTTATTTATCTAAATATATCCAAACATAGAAAAGGTACAGTTAAAGTATGGTATAAAAGATAATGATATATACCTGTATAGGCCACTTAACCGTGAATGGAGCTTGCAGGACTAGAAGTTGCTCTGGGTGAGTCAGTAAGTAAGTGGTGAATGAATGTGAAGGCCTAGAACATTACTGTACACACTGTAGACTTTATAAACACAGTATGCTTAAGCTACACCAAGTTTATCTTTACAGTTTTTCTTCAATAAAAAATTAACGTGAGCCTACTATAACTTTTAACTTTGTAAACTTTTAATTTTTTAACTTTTAAAATACTTATCTTGAAACACAAACATGTATAGCTATACAAAATATTTTTTCTTTATATCCTTATTCTAGAAGCTTTTCCTATTTTAATTTTTTTTTTTACTTGTTAGTCGTTTTGTTAAAACTAAAAACACACACTTTCACCTAGGCATAGACAGGATTAGGATCATCAGTATCACTCCCTTCCACCTCACTGCCTTCCACCTCCATATCTTGTCCCACTGGAAGGTTTTTAGGGGCAATAACACACATGTAGCTGTCACCTCCTATGATAACAGTGCTTTCTGTTGAATACCTCTTGAAGGACCTGCCTGAGGCTGTTTTACATTTAACTTAAAAAAAAAATGAAGGAGTACACTCTAAAATAACAATAAAAGGTATAGTCTAGTGAATACATAAACCAGCAGCATAGTAGTTTATTATCAAGTGTTATATACTGTAATAATTGTGTGTGCTATACTTTAAGTGACTTGAAAAATTGTACTAAGACCTTATGATGGTTACGGTGTCACTAAGGCGAGAGCATATTTTCAGGTCCATTGTAATCTAATGGGACCACCATCATATATGCAGTCCACCATTGACTGAAATGTTACATGGCACATAACTGTATTTGCAAGAATGATTTGTTTTACATTAATATCACATAGGATGTACCTTTTTAGAGTGATATGTGTATGTGGATTAAGATGTACAAATTGAGCAAGGAGACCAAGAGCCCTTGGTTCTGTCTTGGATGTGAGCTTTTATGCTCTTCTCATCATGTCTGTTTTCTCATTAAATTCAAAGGCTTGAACAGGCCCTATTTAGCCCTTCTGTTTTCTATGTGTTCTAAATAACTAAAGCTTTTAAATTCTAGCCATTTAGTGTAGAACTCTCTTTGCAATGGTAAAATGCTGTATTGGTTTCTTGACTAGCATATTAAATATATTTATCTTTGTCTTGATATTTCAATGTCATTTTAAACATCAGGATTGGGCTTTAGTATTCTCATACGCAGAGAGTTCACTGAGGATACAGGACTGTTTGCCCATTTTTTGTTATGGCTCCAGACTTGTGGTATTTCGATGTCTTTTTTTTTTTTTAACCTTTTAGCAGCTTTAAAGTATTTCTGTTGTTAGGTGTTGTATTACTTTTCTAAGATTACTGTAACAAAGCACCACAAACTGAGTGGCTTTAAACAACAGCAATTTATTCTCTCACAATTCTAGAAGCTAGAAGTCCGAAATGGAAGTGTTGACGGGGCATGATCCTCAAAAGAGAGAAGACTCTTTCCTTGCCTCTTCCTGGCTTCTGGTGGTTACCAGCAATCCTGAGCGTTCCTTTCTTGCCTTGTAGTTTCAGCAATCCAGTATCTGCCTTTTGTCTTCACATGGATGTCTACCCCTTGTCTCTGTGTCTCCAAATCTCTCTCCTTATAAACACAGAAGTTATTGGATTAGGCCCCACTCTAATCCAGTATGACCCCATTTTAACACGATTATACCTATTTCTAAACAAGGTCACATTCACATATACCAAGGGTTAGGAATTGAGCATATCTTTTGCAGGGACTCAATTCAACCCACAAGTGTCAGTCTCTAGCTGAGCCTTTCCCTTCCTGGTTTTCTCGTTTTTAGTTGCTATGGGTTCGGGGCCAAATCTCCAGTCATACTAGACTTGCACATGGACTGGAGATTTGGGAATACTGTGGGTCTATTCTATGATCTTTAGTATGTAACATTTAATATCAGTGTAAAGAAGCCATTTTTTCAGTTCACCGTTTCTTTGAATTTCTTAATGTATGCCCTGAATATAAGTAACAAGTTACTATATCTCATAAAATGATCATATCAACAAACATTTAATGTGCACCTACTGTGCTAGTTGAATGTCTTTATCCTGATAGGAGATAACAGGCTTCCGCATCTTTGACTTAAGAGGACAAACCAAATATGTCTAAATCATTTGGGGTTTTGATGGATATCTTTAAATTGCTGAACCTAATCATTGGTTTTATATGTCATTGTTTAGATATCTCCGGAGCATTTGGATAATGTGACAGTTGGAATGCAGTGATGTCAACTCTTTGCCCACCGCCATCTCCAGCTGTTGCCAAGACAGAGATTGCTTTAAGTGGTGAATCACCTTTATTAGCAGCTACTTTTGCTTACTGGGACAATATTCTTGGTCCTAGAGTAAGGCATATTTGGGCTCCAAAGACAGAACAGGTACTTCTCAGTGATGGAGAAATAACTTTTCTTGCCAACCACACTCTAAATGGAGAAATCCTTCGAAATGCAGAGAGTGGTGCTATAGATGTAAAGTTTTTTGTCTTGTCTGAAAAGGGAGTGATTATTGTTTCATTAATCTTTGATGGAAACTGGAATGGGGATCGCAGCACATATGGACTATCAATTATACTTCCACAGACAGAACTTAGTTTCTACCTCCCACTTCATAGAGTGTGTGTTGATAGATTAACACATATAATCCGGAAAGGAAGAATATGGATGCATAAGGTAAGTGATTTTTCAGCTTATTAATCATGTTAACCTATCTTTTGAAAGCTTATTTTCTGATACATATAAATCTTATTTTTAAATTATATGCAGTGAACATCAAACAATAGATATTATTTATTTTGCATTTATCCTGTTAGATACAAATACATCTGGTCTGATGCCTGTCATCTTCGTATTAACTGTGGAAGGTAGGAAATGGTAGCTCCACATTACAGATGAAAAGCTAAAGCTTAAACAAATACAGAAACTTTTAGATCCTGGATTCTTCTTGGGAACCTTTGACTCTAATACTTTTTGTTTCCCTTTCATTACACAATCCTGTCTTTCGCTTACTACTGTGTGTAAGTATAACAGTTCAAAATAATAGTTTCATAAGCTGTTGGTTATGTAGCCTTTGGTCTCTTTAACCTCTTTGCCAAGTTCCCAGGTTCATAAAATGAGGAGGTTGAACCGCATGGTTCCCAAAAGAATTCCTTTTAATTTTACAGAAATTATTGTTTTCCCCTAAGTCCTATAGTTTAATATATAATGATATTTACATTTCAGTATAGTTTTGATATATCTAAAGAACACATTGAATTCTCCTTCCTGTGTTCCAGTTTGATACTAACCTGGAAGTCCATTAAGCATTACCAATTTTAAAAGGCTTTTGCCCAATAGTAAGGAAAAATAATATCTTTTTAAAAGAATAATTTTTTACTATGTTTGCAGGCTTACTTCCTTTTTTCTCACATTATGAAACTCTTAAAATCAGGAGAATCTTTTAAACATCATGTTTAATTTGAAAAGTGCAAGTCATTCTTTTCCTTTTTGAAACTATGCAGATGTTACATTGACTATTTTCTGTGAAGTTATCTTTTTTTCCCCTGCAGAATAAAGGGTGTTTTGATTTTATTTTGTATTGTTTATAAGAACATGCATTCGTTGGGTTAATTTCCTGCCCCTGCCCCCATTTTTTCCCTAAAGTAGAAAGTATTTTTCTTGTGAACTAAATTACTACACAAGAACATGTCTATTGAAAAATAAGTAAGTATCAAAATGTTGTGGGTTTTTTTTTAAATAAATTTTTTCTTGCTCAGGAAAGACAAGAAAATGTCCAGAAGATTATCTTAGAAGGCACAGAGAGAATGGAAGATCAGGTATATGCAGATTGCATACTGTCAAATATTATTCTCATGGCATGTATCTGTGTAAGGTTGGTGGCTACATTTGTGAAGGCCTTGGGGACCTACAGAGTAAGCCTTAATGGAGCTTTTATGGAGGTGTACAGAATAAACTGGAAGAAGATTTCCATATCTTAGACCTGAAGAGTTAAATCAGTAAACAAAGGAAAGTAGTAATTGCATCTACAAATTAATATTTGCTCCCTTTTTTTTTCTGCTTGCACAGAATAATTTTTGGATAACTTGTTCATAGTAAAAAATTTAAAAATTGTCTGTGATATGTTCTTTAAGGTACTACTTCTCGAACTTTTCCCTAGAAGTAGCTGTAACAGAAGGAGAGCATATGTACCCCTAAGGTATCTGGGGTATAGGCCCATGTCCAAACAATATTTCTTTTAAGTCTTATGTTGCATCTTTAAGACTCATGCAATTTACATTTTGTTCCATGATACAACTATTTTAATATTAAAATTTGTCAGTGATATTTCTTACCCTCTCCTCTAGGAAAATGTGCCATGTTTATACTTTGGCTTTGAATGCCCCTGAGGAACAGACACTAGAGTTTGAGAAGCATGGTTACATGGGCGTGGCTTCCCCTGCAGAAATAAGTACAGACTATTTCAGTGTAAAGCAGAGAAGTTCGTTTGAAGGGTATCTCCAGTGAAGAAAGGGTTCTTCACTTTTACTTCCATTTCCTCTTGTGGGTGACCCTCATTGCTCCTTGTAAAACTCTGATATTTTAAACATGGCTGTTTTGCTTTTCTCTGGTTCTTTTTAGCATGAATGAGACAGATGATACTTTAAAAAAGTAATTAAAAAAAAAAAGTGTGAAAATATACGGCCATAATACAGAACCCTATGCAGTGATCTCCTTTACCAAATTGTTGTGTTTGTACTTTTGTAGATAGCTTTCCAGTCCAGAGACAGTTATTCTGTGTAAAGGTCTGACTCAACAAGAAAAGATTTCCCTTTACCCAAAGAATGCCAGTCTTTATTTGCTGGTCAATAAGCAGGGTCCCCAGGAAAGGGGTAACTTTCACCACCCTCTAACCCACTGGTTATTAGTAAACTAATTAAGTAGACTTATCTCAAGATGAGGAAACTTAAAACCAAGTAAAATTCTGCTTTTACTGGGATTTTGTTTTTTGAAACTGGAAACGTTTACTTAAGTTGACTACTATTAATGAGTTTTGGTCTCTCTTTTAAGTACTCTTCTTAAAAATGTTATCCTACTGCTGAGAAGTTCAAGTTTGAGAAGTACAAGGAGGAATAGAAACTTGAGAGATTTTCTTTTAGAGCCTCTTCTGTATTTAGCCCTGTAGGAATTTTTTTTTTTTTTCCCAAGATTATTCTTCGTGAAAAGGAGGAGTTGCGTTTTGATTGAGTTCTTGCAAATCTCACAATGACTTTATTTTGAACAATACTGTTTGGGGATGATGCATTAGTCTAAAACAACTTCAGTTATAGCTGTCATCTGATAAAATTGCTTCCCAGGGAAGGAAATTTAGCACGGATCTAGTCATTATTCTTTTTAGATTGAATGTGTTAATCATAATTGTAAACAGGCATGATAATTATTACTTTAAAAACTGAAAACAGTGAATAGTTAGTTGAGGTTACTAAAGCATGATTTTTTTTTAAATAAAACTTTCAGCATTTTGCAAATGGGCATATGGTTTAGGATAGAACTTCTAGAGGTAGCATCACATTTAAATTCTCAAGCAACTTAGTAATACGAGGCTCTGAAAAACTGGTTAAAGTTACTCCAGAAATGGTCCTGGGTCTGACAGAGATTCTAACTTAAAGATGCATATGAAGACTGAATAAAATCATTTCATAAAATAAGTAAGGAAAACCAACTACTATTGAATTCATCTTAATGTATGATTTTAAAATATGTTTAGCTAAAATTCATAGACATTTGACAATTTCATTTATATCTCAAAAAGTTGACTTACCCAAGTTGATCACAAAACTGATGAGACTGGTGGTGGTAGTGAATAAATGAGGGACCACCCATATTTGAGCCACTTTACATTTGTGATGTGTTATACTGAATTTTCAGTTTGATTCTATAAACTACCAATTTCAAAATTACAATTTCAAGGTGTAATAAGTAGTATTGAAATAGGTCTAAAGGGAACTTTTCTGTTTTAAAAGATTCTTAAACTATATGTGCTGATTTTGATTTGCGTTTGGGTAGATTACACTCTTATGAATACGGAGGTTAGGTATTGATTCAGGTTTTCCTTACCTATTTGGTAAGGATTTCAAAGTCTTTTGTGCTTGATTTTCCTTGTTTTAAATATGAAACATATTGATGACTTTTAATTAACAAATGTTTTATCTCCAATAAATTTTAAAGGAGATCTTTTCTAAAAGAGGTACGATGACTTAATTATTGCATATAACAGTAGATGATAAACCAATGATTCCATACTCTCTAAAGAATACAATTGAGCTTTAGGGCCGGGCATGGTGGCTCATGCCTGTAATCCCAGCACTTTGGAAGGCCGAGGCGGGCGGATCACCTGAGGTCGGGAATTCGACACCAGCCTGGCCAACACGGCAAAACCCTGTCTCTACTACAAATACAAAAATTAGCTGGGCATGGTGGCAGCCCCTGTAGTCCCAGCTACTTGGGAGACTGAGACAGGAGAGTCACTGGAACGCGGGAGGCAGAGGTTGCAGTAAGCTGAGATCACACCATTGCACTCCAGCCTGGGCAACAAGAGCAAAACTCCACCTTAAAAAAAAAGAATAAAAGTGAGCTTTGGATTTTGGATTGCATATAAATCCTTTAGACAAGTAGTAGACTTGTTTGATATTGTGTTTGAACAAATTACGAAGTATTTTCATCAAAGAATGTTATTGTTTGCTGTTATTTTTATTTTTTATTGCCCAGCTTCTCTCATATTAATTATGTGATTTTCTTCACTTCATGTTACTTTATTGTGCAGGGTCAGAGTATTATTCCAATGCTTACTGGAGAAGTGATTCCTGTAATGGAACTGCTTTCATCTATGAAATCACACAGTGTTCCTGAAGAAATAGATGTAAGTTTTTATATTTTTAAATGACAGCAATTATACCCTTTATCAGTTTTTTGGGGTTATATTATTATTATGTATATTATTAATATTCTAATTTTAATACTAAGCACTTCATCATACGTACTATCCACATGCAGTATTAGCCACTTTAACAGATAAGCACACACAAAATCCTGGAATTTATGACAAAACAGGCATTTTTGATCAGTGATGACAAAATTAAATTTATTTTGTTTATTTCACTACTTTTATAATTCCCAAAAGTGGGAGGATCCCAGCTCTTACAGGAACAATTAATATTTAATGCAGTACCTTTTGAAACAAAACTGTGTGCCAAAGCAGTAGCCATTAATGGAAGTTGACTTATAGTCACAAATTTAGTTTCCTTAATCATTTGTTGAGGATGTTTTGAATCACACACTCTGAGTGTTAAGAGATATCGTTAGGAAACTATTCTTGTTGTTTTCTGATATTGTTATTTAGGTTATTCTCCTGATTCTGACAGCTCAGAAGAGGAAGTTGTTTTTGTAAAAATTGTTTAACCTGATTGACCAGCTTTCACATTTGTTCTTCTGAAAGCTGATGGTAGTGCACAGAGATTGTTTTATGGGGAGTCTTGATTCTCAGAAATGAAGGCAGTGTGTTATATTGAATCCAGACTTCAGAAAACTTGTATATTGAAAGTGTTTTTTCAACACTATGTTATAGCCAGACTAATTTTTTTATTTTTTTGATGCATTTTAGATAGCTGATACAGTACTCAATGATGATGATATTGGTGACAGTTGTCATGAAGGCTTTCTTCTCAAGTAAGAATTTTTCTTTTTGTAAAACCTGGATGAAGCATATGTTCACCTATGACAAGATTTGGAAGGAAGAAAATAGCAGACTGTCTACTTAGATTGTTCTAGGGACAACATTGCATATTTGAATTGTTGCTTAAATTTGTGTTATTTTTCACTCATTATATTTCTATAATATATTTGATGTTATTCCATTTGCTATTTAAAGAAACTGAGTTTCCATAGTTCCCAGACAAGAAATCATGGCCCCTTGCTTAATTCTGGTTTCTTGTTTTACTTCTCATTAAAGCTAAAAGAACCTTTTCAAATTAAGTTGTACTGTAGATGAACTTAAGTTATTTAGGCCTAGAAAAAAAATTATTCATATTTATACTGATCTTTTTCCATCCAGCAGTGGAGTTTAGTACTTAAGAGTTTGTGCCCTTAAACCAGACTCCCTGGGTTAATGCTGTGTACCCGTGGGCAAGGTACCTGAATTCTCTATACACCTATTTCCTCATCTGTAAAATGGCAATAATAATAATAGTACCTAATGTATAGGGTTGTTATAAGCATTGAGTAAGATAAATAATATAAAGCACTTAAACAGTGCCTGGAACATAAGAACACTTAATAATAGCTAATAGCTAGCATTTTCTATTTACATTTCTTCTAAGGGAAAGGATAACAGAAATAGCCAATATTTGTTGAGTGCCTACATGTTAGTTCCTATACTAGGTGCTTTACATGTATTATCTTATATTCTATTTTAATGTTTCTTCACAGTTGCAGATTATCATGAAATTTTATTTTTAAGAAAAGAGAAGTAAAAGGATAAAGTATTCACTTTTATGTCCACAGTCTTTTCCTTTAGGCTCATGATGGAGTATCAGAGGCATGAGTGTGTTTAACCTAAGAGCCTTAATGGCTTGAATCAGAAGCACTTTAGTTCTGTATCTGTTCAGTGTCAGCCTTTCATACATCATTTTAAATCCCGTTTGACTTTAAGTAAATCACTTAATCTCTCTACATGTCAATTTCTTCAGCTATAAAATGATGGTATTTCAATAAATAAATACATTAATTAAATGATATTTTACAAACTAATTGGGCTGTTTTAAGGCTCAATAAGAAAATTTCTGTGAAACGTCTCTAGAAAATGTAGGGTTCTACACAAATAAAAGATAATATTATGCTTATATCTTCGGTGTTTATCATGTAAAGCTATTCTGAGTTATTTGAAGAGCTCACTTTTTTTTGTTTTTAGTTTGTTAAATTGTTTTATAGGCAATGTTTTTAATCTGTTTTCTTTAACTTACAGTGCCATCAGCTCACACTTGCAAACCTGTGGCTGTTCCGTTGTAGTAGGTAGCAGTGCAGAGAAAGTAAATAAGGTAGTTTATTTTATAATCTAGCAAATGATTTGACTCTTTAAGACTGATGATATATCATGGATTGTCATTTAAATGGTAGGTTGCAATTAAAATGATCTAATAGTATAAGGAGGCAATGTAATCTCATCGAATTGCTGAGACAACTTGTGGCAACAGTGAGTTTGAAATAAAGTGAATAGGAGTCACTTATCAGTTTATTTTGATAACTTGTAAATACCAGTGTCAGATGTGTATAAATGGTTTTGAGAATATATTAAAATCAGATATTTAGGCCGGGCGCGGTGGCTCAAGCCTGTAATCCCAGCACTTTGGGAGGCCAAGACGGGCGGATCACGAGGTCAGGAGATCGAGACCATCCTGGCTAACTCAGTGAAACCCCGTCTCTACTAAAAAATACAAAAAACTAGCCGGGCGAGGTGGCGGGCACCTGTAGTCCCAGCTACTCGGAGGCTGAGGCAGGAGAATGGCATAAACCCGGGAGGCGGAGCTTGCAGTGAGCTGAGAACCGGCCACTGCACTCCAGCCCGGGCGACAGAGCCAGACTCCGTCTCAAAAAAAAAAAAAAAAATCAGATATTTAAAAAAATATTACTCTTCTATTTCCCAATGTAATCTTTAACAAATCTGAAGGTAGTCTTGTACTTTCGGTACTAGTTCTGAAGAAATGTTATTTGTTTATTCATCTTGATTTCATTGTCTTGGCTTTCCTTCTAAATCTATCTCTTCTTGGGAGCTATTGGGATTAAGTGGTCATTGATGATTATACTTTATTCGGTAATGTTTCTGACCCTTTCCTTCAGTGCTACTTGAGTTAGTAAAGGATTAATGAACAGTTACATTTCCAAGCATTAGCTAATAAACTAAAGGATTTTGCACTTTTCTTCACTGACCATTAGTTAAAAACAGTTCAGAGATAAATACATGTATCTTTCAATTTTAGCAAACCTAATTTTTTAAAAGAAGTTTTACATAGAAAATATGTTGGAAATGATTATTTACTTTACAAAGATATTCATAATTTATTTTTTCTGTAACTAGCTACTTTGTATATTTACATGAGCCTTAATTTATCAAAATTATATTTCTCATATAACCATTTATGAGAGCTTAGTATACCTCTGTCATTATATTGCATCTGCAGACTAGTGATCTTATTACTTCTGTCACCTCAAACAGGTGGCTTCCCGTCTGTGACCTCCAAAGCCTTAGGTTCCACAGAGTGACTGCTGAGCTGCTTTATGAAGGGAGAAAGGCTCCATAGTTGGGTTTTTGGTTTTGCTTTTGTTTTGTTTTAACATTTTCCTATCCTCCATCCTCTTGAGGCAGAATAATCTTACCTTTTATCTTGTTTTAATTTGAGAAAGAAGTTGCCACTGCTCTACATTGAAAACCACTGCTTTAACATAATAACTCTGAATATGGTTTGAATTTCAAGATAGTGAATGCCTTTTTATTTTTACTAATAGAGCTGTAGGTCGAATATTATTAGATTTCTAAACCCCACCCAATGACCTCCTTATTTTAAATCAAATTCTATAATTAATTGTCTTCTTATTGGAGGATCTGGACATTCTTTGATGTTTCTTACAACAAATTTCACATGTAGACCCACTAAACAGAAGCTATAAAGGTTCCATGGTCAAATAAGTCTGAGAAAGTCTGCATATTATATAATTCACCTGAAGAGTCACAGTATGTACCCAAATGTTAAAGGTTTTGAGATGCCATACAGTAGATTTACCAAGCATTTTCTAAGTTTATTTGACCACAGAATCCCTATTTTAAGCAACAACTGTTACATCTCATGGGTTCCAGGTGACTAAAGAATACTTATTGTTTAGGATATGTTTTATTGATAATAACAATTAAAATGTCAGATATCTTTCATAAGCAGATCAGTGGTCTTTTTAAAACTTCATATTTTAATGCTAAAATCTTTTCTTTTGTAGATAGTCAGAACATTATGCCTTTTTCTGACTGCAGCAGAGAGAAAATGCTCCAGGTTATGTGAAGCAGAATCATCATTTAAATATGAGTCAGGGCTCTTTGTACAAGGCCTGCTAAAGGTATAGTTTCTACTTAACACAAGTGAAACCAATTTTCTAAAATCATTTTTGAGACTCTTTGTAGACAAATGTTAAATATTAGCATTTAATGTATCTCATATTGACATGCCCAGTGACTGACTTCCTTTACACAGTTCTGTGCATAGACTATATGTCTTACGGTTTATAGTTAGTATCATCAGTGTAACACCAGAGAATACCCTTTGTTTTCCAGGTGGGTCCCTGTACCTACATGTCTAGCATCAGGTGTTTTGTTTTGTTTTGTTTTGTTTTTTAACACATGCTTAAATCAGGTTGCACATCTAAAATAAGATCATTTCTTTTTAACTAAATAGATTTGAATTTTATTGAAAAAAATTTTAGAACATCTTTAAGAAGCATATAGGATTTAAGCAATTCCTATGTATGTGTACTAAAATATATATTCCTATATATAATATATATATTTCTATATA
>NW_016804595.1:3440289-3497545 GCF_001698545.2 Rhinopithecus bieti | reverse complement strand
AATATATATATTTCTATATATAATATATATTAGAAAAAACTTGTAGTTTTCTTTCATTTGAGTCTACTGTTCAAGGAGCAAAACAGAGAAATGTAAATTAGCAATTATTTACAATAATTAAAGGGAAGAAAGTTGTTCACCTTGTTGGATCTATTATTGTTGTTTTAATTATAGTCCCAAGTCGTGAAGAAATAGCTTTCCTAATGGTTATGTGATTGTCTCATAGTGACTACTTTCTTGAGGATGTAGCCACAGCAAAATGAAATTTAAAAAATTTAAAAATTGTTGCAAATAAAAGTTATATTAGGCTTTTGTGCAATTTCAATAATGTGCTGCTATGAACTCAGAATGATAGTATTTAAATATAGAAACTAGTTAAAGGAAACACGGTTTCTATTTGAGTTATACAAATCTGTAAATTAGAACTTCTCCTGTTAAGGCATTATAAAGTGCTTAATACTTTTGTTTCCTCAGCACCCTCTCATTTAATTATATAATTTTAGCTCTGAAAGGGACCTATACCAGATGTGTAGAGGAAATTTCAAAACTATGATCTAATGAAAAAATATTTAATAGTTCCCCATGCAAATACAAATTATATAGTTTTCTGGAAAATACCTTTGACATACAAAGATGATTATCACAGCATTATAAAAGTGATAAAATGGAAATAGCCTCTTTCTTGTGTTCTGTTCACAGCATATGGCACAGTACCTCATATGCAGTAGGTTATTATTACCTGGTAACTGGCAACCCCAACTGATTAGGAAAGAAGTAAATTTGTTATTTATAAAAATACATGTTCATTGAGATGCATAGAATAATTAAGAAATTAAAAGACACTTGTAATTTCAAATCCAGTGAATACCCACTGTTAATATTTGGCATATCTCTTTCTAGTCTTTTTTTCTCTTTTGCATGTATTTTCTTTAAGACTCCCACCCCCACTGTATCATCTCTGCACATTCTAATCTGCTTTTTTCACAGCAGATTCTAAGCCTCTTTGAATATCAACACAAACTTCAACAACTTCATCTTTAGATGCTAAATAATAAATTCATTTTTATTAACCACTTCCTTTGGATGCTTAGGTTATTCTGATGTTTTGCTATTAAAACCAATGCTATACTGAACACTTCTGTCACTAAAACTTGAACACATTCATGAATAATTTCTTAGGATAAATTTTTAGAGATGGATTTGCTAAATCAAAGACCATTTTTAAAAAATTGAAAAACAATTATATCGTTTGGCATGTAAGACAGTACATTTTCCTTTTATTTTGACAGGATTCAACTGGAAGCTTTGTGCTGCCTTTCCGGCAAGTCATGTACGCTCCATATCCCACCACACACATAGATGTGGATATCAATACTGTGAAGCAGATGCCACCCTGTCATGAACATATTTATAATCAGCGTAGATACATGAGATCCGAGCTGACAGCCTTCTGGAGAGCCACTTCAGAAGAAGACATGGCTCAGGATACGATCATCTACACTGACGAAAGCTTTACTCCTGATTTGTACGTAATGCTCTGCCTCCTGGTACTGTAGTCAAGCAATATGAAACTGTGTCTTTTACGAATAAAAACAAAACAGAAGTTGCATTTAAAAAGAAAGAAATATTACTAGCAGAATTATGCTTGAAGTAACATTTAATCAAGCATTTTTTTCTTAAATGTTCTTCTTTTTCCATACAATTGTGTTTACCCTAAAATAGGTAAGATTAACCCTTAAAGTAAATATTTAACTATTTGTTTAATAAATATATATTGAGCTCCTAGGCACTGTTCTAGGTACTGGGCTTAATAGTGGCTAACCACACAGCTCCAGCCCCTACATTGCATAGAGTCTATTGTATAACAGTTACTGAATGGACTTACTAACAAAACCAGAGAAGTAATTCTAAATCTTTTTTTCCTTGACATATGAATATAAAATACAACAAAACTGTTAAAATATATTAATAGAGCGTTGTTTTACTTTGCATTTTATATTGTTACTCACTTCATATTTTTAAAAAAAAAGTCTGATCAGGAAATTCAAAAGGAAAAGTAATGATAATTAATTGAGCATGGACCCAACTTGAAAAGAAAAAAAAGGATGATGATAAATCTGTAATCCTAAAACCCTAAGTAAACAGTTAAATGATGTTCTGAAATCAGGAAAAGAATTATAGTGTACTTTTGTGGTTCTCTTTTATTAGTTGAAAAAAGGCACAGTAGCTCATGCCTGTAAGAACAGAGCTTTGGGAGTCCAAGGCAGGTAGATTACTTGAGGCCAGGAGTTCCAGACCAGCCTGGGCAACATAGTGAAACCCCATCTCTACAAAAAATAAAAAAGAATTAGTTGATTGTGTTTCTGTGTGCCTATAATCCTAGCTATTCAGAAAGCTGAGGCAGGAGGATCTCTTGAGCCCAGGAGTTTGAGGTTACATGGAGTTATGATGTGCCAGTGTACTCCAGCCTACAGGACAATGAGACTCTGTCTTGTTAAAAAAAAAAAAAAAAAAAAAAAAGGCCTTGGAATAATATTTGACATATAGAAGGTAACAACAGTAAGCGTTAACTGTGATAACCCAGGTATAAGTGTGTAAGGTAATAGAAAAATTGGGGCAAACAACCCTGACCTGTCTCTCTACAGAACAGGTTTGAGTTTAGGCAACAGACATGTGGAGCACCAGTAATTACACACTAAGTGTTAACCAAAAGCGTTGAATAGTAACATCTTGTTCAAGGGACCCCCAGCCTTGTATATGTCAAGGTGCAGAAAGATGACTTAATATAGGACCCATTTTTTCCTAGTTCTCCAGAGTTTTTATTGGTTCTTGAGAAAGTAGTGGGGGAATTGTTTTAGAAAATGAATTGGTCAAACTGAAATTCCATGTCAGTAAGTTTTTATATATTGGTAAATTTTGGTAGACATGTAGAAGTTTTCTAATTAATCTGTGCCCTGAAACATTTTCCTTTTTCCTGAAGTGCTTAGTATTTTCCCCTTTTTTGACTGGTTGCTTGGGAGCATTTTGAAGAAATTTAGTGAACTGCAGAATGAGTTTGCAACCATTTAGTATTTTTGTTTTGTGTTTTAGAGGAGGTATGTGTATTTTAACATTTCTTAATCATTTTTAGCCACCTATGTTTGTTTTGCTGATTTGACAAACTATAATTAGACAGCTATTCTCATTTTGCTGATCATGACAAAGTAATATCCTGAATTTTTAAATTTTGCATCCAGCTCTAAATTTTCTAAATTTTCTAAACATAAAATTGTCCAAAAAATAGTATTTTTAGCCACTAGATTGTGTGTTGTTAAGTCTGTTGTCACAGACTCATTTTACTTTTCAGTGTATGTTTTACATGTTAATTATGTTTGTCATTTTAATTTTAACTTTTAAAATAATTCTAGTCACTGCCAATACATGAAAAATTGGTCACTGGAAATTTTTTTTTTAACTTTTATTTTAGGTTCATGTGTACATGTGCAGGTTTGTTATACAGGTAAATTGCGTGTCATGAGGGTTTGGTGTACCCAGGTAATAAGCGTAGTACCCAATAGGTAGTTTTTTGATCCTTACCCTTCTCCCACCTTCTTTCACCCTCGAGTAGGCCCTGGTGTTGCTGTTTCCTTCTTTGTGTCCATGTGTACTCAGTGTTTAGCTCCCACTTAGAAGTGAGAACATGTGGTATTTGGTTTTCTGTTCCTGGATTAGTTCACTCAGGATAATGGCCTCTAGCTCCATCTGTTTTTTATGGCTGCATAGTATTCCATGGTGTATATGTATCATGTTTTCTTTATCCAGTCTACCATTGATAGGCATTTAGGTTGATTCTCTGTCTTTGCTATCATGAATAACGCTGTGGTGAACATATACACATGCATGTGTCTTTATGGTGGAACAATTTGTATTCCTTTAAGTATATACAGAATAATGGGGTTGCTAGGGTGAATGATAGTTCTATTGTAAGTTGTTTGTGATATCTTCAAACTGCTTTTCACAATAGCTAAACTAATTTACAGTCCCACCAGCAGTGTGTAAGTGTTCCCTTTTCTCCACAACCTTGCCAACATCTGTTATTTTTTTACTTTTCAATAATAGCCATTCCTAGAGAATTGATTTGCAATTCTCTAATGATTAGTGATATTGAGCATTTTTTCATATGCTTTTTAGCTGTGTGCATATATTCTTTTGAAAAATGTTAATGTCCTTTGCCCAGTTTGTAATGGGGTTGTTTTTGCTTGTTAATTAAAGTTCCTTCCAGATTCTGGATATCCCTTTGTCAGATGCGTGGTTTGCAGATATTTTTCTCCCCTTGTGTAGGTTGTCTTTTTACTCTGTTGATAGTTTCTTTTGCCGTGCAGGAGCTCATTAGGTCTCATTTGTGTTTGTTTTTGTTGCAGTTGCTTTTGGCGTCTTCATCATAAAATCTGTGCCAGGGCCTAAGTCCAGAATGGTATTTCCTAGTTTGTCTTCCAGGGTTTTACAATTTTGATTTTACGTTTATGTCTTTAATCCATCTTGAGTTGATTTTTGTATATGGTATAAGGTGGGGTCCAGTTTCACTCTAATTCCTATGGCTAACAATTATCCCAGCACCATTTATTGAATACGGAGTCCTTTCCCCATTGCTTGTTTTTGTCAACTTTGTTGAAGATCAGATGGTTGTAGGTGCTATGTGGCTTTATTTCTCGGCTCTCTATTCTCCACTGGTCTATCTGTCTTGTTTTTATACCAGTACCCTGCTGTTAAGGTTCCTATAGCCTTTTAGTATAAAGTCGGCTAATGTGATGCCTCCAGCTTTGTTCTTTTTGCTTAGGATTGCTTTGGCTATTTGGGCTCCTTTTTGGTTCCATATTAATTTTAAAATAGTTTTTTCTAGTTTTGTGAAGGATGTCATTGATAGTTTAGAGGAATGGCATTGAATCTGTAGATTGCTTTGGGCAAATGGCCATTTTAACAATATTGATTCTTCCTATCTATGAACATGGAATGTTTTTCCGTGTGTTTGTGTCATCTCTTTATACCTGATGTATAAAGAAAAACCGGTATTATTCCTACTCAATCTGTTCCAAAAAATTGAGGAGGAGGAACTCTTCCCTAATGAGACCAGCTTCCTTCTAATACCAAAACCTGGCATAGATACAACAGAAAAAAGAAAACTTCAGGCCAATATCCTTGATGAATATAGATGCAAAAATCCTCAACAAAATACTCGCAACCAAATCCAGCAGTACATCAAAAAGCTAATCTACTTTGATTAAGTAGGCTTTATCCCTGGGATGCAAGGTTGGTTCAACATACACAAATCAATAAGTGTGATTCATCACATAAACAGAGCTAAAAACAAAAACCACAAGATTATCTCAATAGGTGCAGAAAAGGCTTTCAATACGATTTAACATCCTTCATGTTAAAAACCTTTCAGTAGGTCAGGTGCAGTGACTCACACCTGTAATCCCAGCACTTTGGGAGGCCAAGGCGGGTGTATATCTTAAGCCCAGGAGTTCAAGACTAGCCTAGGCAGCATGGTGAAACCCCATCTCTACAGGGAAAAAAAAAAAAAAGAAAGCTTGGTATGGTGGCATGCAGCTATAGTCCCAGCTACTCAGGAGGTTGAGGTGGGAGGATTGCTTGAGCCCAGGAGGCAGAGGTTGCAGTGAGCTGAGATCATGCCACTGCACTCCAGCCTGGGCAATAGAGTGAGACCCTGTCTCAAAAGAAAACAAAATAATCCTAAACAAACTAGGCATTGAAGGAATATGCCTCAAAAAAATAAGAACCATCTATGACAGACCCACAGCCAATATCTTACCAAATGGGCAAAAGCTGGAAGTATTCTCCTTGAGAACCGTAACAAGACAAGGATGCCCACTCTCACCACTCCTTTTCAGCATAGTTCTGGAAGTCCTAGCCAGAGCAGTCAGGAAAGAGAAAGAAAGAAAAGGCATTCAGATAGGAAGAGAAGAAGTCAAATATTTCTGTTTGCAGGCAGTATAATTCTATACCTAGAAAATCCCATAGTCTCTGCCCAGAAGCTCCTAGATCTGTTAAAAATTTCAGCAAAGTTTTAGCATTGTCTGTACTCCAACAGCTTCCAAGGTGAGAGTGAAATCAGGAACACAGTCCCATTCACAATAGCTGCAAAAAGAATAAAATACCTCGGAATCCAGCTAACCAGGGAGGTGAAACATCTCTACGAGAATTACAAAACGCTGCTGAAAGAAATCAGAGATGACACAAACAAATGGAAATGTTGTTTTTAACACCTTGCTTTATCTAATTCACTTATGACTAAGATATTCATTCAGTGGAACAGGTATAATAAGTCCACTCGACTTAAATATAAGCCTTATTCTCTTTCCAGAGCCCAAGAAGGGGCACTATCAGTGCCCAGTCAATGATGATAAAATGCTGATATGTTTCCCCTTTACTGTTTCTTTCTTCTGTAGTGTGGTACACTCATTTCTTAAGATTAGAAAACTTGAACTACCTTCCTATTTGCTTCTGCACACCCCCATTCTCTTTTTTTGCCACTCCGGTCAGGTATAGGATGATCCGAACTACTTTCAGTTAAAACCTCCTTCCCTTATTAAATGTTCTCTTACCACTCTGGCCTGAGTAGAACCTAGGGAAAATGGAAGAGAAAAGATGAAAGGGAGGTGGGGCCTGGGAAGGAAATAGTCTTGTTTGTCTGTGTGTTTGCTTTAGCACCTACTATATCCTAGGTGCGTTAGGCACACATTATTTTAAGTGGCCATTATATTGCTACATCTCACTCTGGTCATTGCCAAGGTAGGTAGTACTTTATTGGATAGTTGGTTCATGTTATTTATAGATAGTGGACTTGTTGAGGCAAACCCAATGGATAATCGTCTGAGTGTGTTCTCTAATCTCACTCAGATTTTTCTTCGTATTTTTTGGTTTGTTTTGGTTTTTGATGGTGGTGGTTGTGTGCTTATTTTGTTGCTGGCTTGTTTTTTTGTTTTGTTTTTGAGATGGCAAGAATTGGTAGTTTTATTTATTAATTGCCTAAGGGTCTCTACTTTTTTTAAAAGATGAGAGTACTAAAATAGATTGATAGGCACATACATACCCTTATTGGGGACTGCTTATATTCTTTAGAGAAAAAAATTACATATTAGCCTGACAAACACCAGTAAAATGTAAATATATCCTTGAGTAAATAAGTGAATGTATACTTTGTATCTCCAAATATATACATCTATATTCTTACAAATATGTTTATATGTAATACCAATTTATAAGAACTTAAAATGTTGGCTCAAGTGAGGGATGGTGGAAAGTAGCATTATATAGCCATTTCAACATTTGAACGTTTTTCTTCATTTTCTTCTTCAGGAATATTTTTCAAGATGTCTTACACAGAGACACTCTAGTGAAAGCCTTCCTGGATCAGGTAAATGTTGAACTTGAGATTGTCAGAGTGAATGATATGACATGTTTTCTTTTTTAATATATCTTACAATGCCTGTTCTATGTGTGTGTGTGTGTGTGTGTGTGTGTGTGTGTGTGTGTGTGTATATATATATATATTCCCCTGGATCATGCCCCAGAGTTCTGCTGAGCAATTGCAGTTAAGTTAGTTACACTACAGTTCTCAGAAGAGTCTGAGGGGATGTCAGTGCATCATTACATTGGATGCCTCTTGTCCTAGATTTATGTTTCAGGAATTCAGACCTATGTTTACAATATAATAAATATTATTGCTGTCTTTTACAGATAAAATAATAAGATATAAACTTGAGCACAACTACTGTTTTTTGAAACATAGAGTTCATGGTTTACATGTATCAAAGTGAAATCTGAGTTAGCTTTTACAGATATAATATATACATATATATGTATCCTACAATGCTTGTACTATATATGTAGTACAAGTATATATATGTGTGTGTGTATATATATAGAACAAGTGTATGTATATATTACTGGCACTGTAGGATATATATGTTTATATGTTAAAAATATAAATATGTTTTTATATAACATATACATATGTTAAATATATAACATATACTCTGTATATGACAAATAGAGTATAATATATATATATTTTTTTTACATATATAAAACATGATAGAATTAAGAATTAAGTCCTAATCTGTTTTATTAGGTGTTTTTTGTAGTGTCTGGTCTTTCTAAAGTGTGTAAATGATTTTCCTTTTGACTTTTAATTTAATGACTTAACAATTAAGGATGCAGCATTCCATACTTCAAGCAACAAACATTTTAATTCAAGCATTAACCTATAACTCAAGTAAGTTTTTTTTTTTTTGAGAAAGGGAGGTTGTTTTTTTGCCTGAATTGAGTCAAAATATTTTGAAACATCATGTACTTATTTAAATGATAACATTTTATTGTTTCATTCTTTTAAAAAATACTTAATTACACAGTTGAAGGAAATTGTAGATTATATGGAACTTATTTCTTAATATATTACAGTTTTGTTATAATAACATTCTGGGGATCAGGCCAGGAAACTGTGTCATAGATAAAGCTTTGAAATAATGAGATCCTTATGTTTACTAGAAATTTTGGATTGAGATCTATATGGTCTGTGACATATTGCAAAGTTCAAGGAAAATTCGTAGGCATGGAATTTCATGCTTCTCAAACTGAAAATCCCTCCCACTGTCCACCTCATCACATGCACACATTCTCCTCTTACCCACCCACTCCACTCCTTGCAAAAGTACAGATATATGAATGTCTCAAAACCATAGGCTCATCTTCTAGAAGCTTCAATGTTATTTGAAGATTTGGGCAGAAGAAGTTAAGAAATATGAAATAGCTTACATATGAGTTTTAATAGTGAAACAAACATGGATGTATTCTGAAGTAGAATGCAAAATTTGAGTGCATTTTTAAAGATAAATCAGAAAACTTCAAAAAACTATCAGATTGGCCGGATATGGTGGCTTATGCCTGTAATCCTAGCACTTTGGGAGGCCGAGGTGGGTGGATCACGAGGTCAGGAGATCAAGACCATCCTGCCAACATGGTGAAACCCCGTCTCTACTAAGTATACAAAAATTAGCTGGGCGTGACAGCACGTGCCTGTAATCCCAGCTACTTGGGAGGCTGAGGCAGGAGAATCACTTGAATCCGGGAGGTGGAGGTGGCAGTGAGTCAAGATCACACCACTGCACTTCAGCCTGGTGACAGAGCTAGACTCCATCTCAAAAAAAAAAAAAAGAAGTCAGATTGTTCCTACACCCAGTGCTTCTATACCACACTCCTATTAGGTGGCATCAGTGGAAATGGTTAAGGAGATGTTTAGTGTGTATTGTCTGCTAAGGACTGTTAACACTGTCATAGAAACATTGCTGTACAAGTAGAATGTGAGCAAATTATGTATTGAAATGGTTCCTCTCCCTGCAGGTCTTTCAGCTGAAACCTGGCTTATCTCTCAGGAGTACTTTCCTTGCACAGTTTCTACTTGTCCTTCACAGAAAAGCCTTGACACTAATAAAATATATAGAAGATGATACGTGAGTAAAACTCCTACATGGAAGAAAAACCTTTGTACATTGTTGTTTTGTTTCCTTTGTACATTTTCTATATCATAATTTTTGCTTTTTTTTTTTTTTTTTCATTACTTTCAGGCAGAAGGGAAAAAAGCCCTTTAAATCTCTTCGGAACCTGAAGATAGACCTTGATTTAACAGCAGAGGGCGATCTTAACATAATAATGGCCCTGGCTGAGAAAATTAAACCAGGCCTACACTCTTTTATCTTTGGAAGACCTTTCTACACTAGTGTGCAAGAACGAGATGTTCTAATGACTTTTTAAATGTGTAACTTAATAAGCCTATTCCATTACAATCGTGATCGCTGCTAAAGTAGCTCAGTGGTGTGGGGAAACATTCCCCTGGATCATACTCCAGAGCTCTGCTTGGCAATTGCAGTTAAGTAAGTTACACTACAGTTCTCACAAGAGTCTGAGGGGATGTCAGGTGCATCATTACATTGGATGTCTCTTTTCCTAGATTTATGCTTTTGGGATACAGACCTATGTTTACAATATAATAGATATTATTGCTGTCTTTTAAATATATAATAATAGGATATAAACTTGACCATAACTACTGTTTTTTTGAAATATATGATTCATGGTTTACATGTATTAAGGTGAAATCTGAGTTCGCTTTTACAGATATTAGTTGACTTTCTATCTTTTGGCGTTCTTTGGTGTGTGGAATTACTGTAATACTTCTGCAATCAACTGAAAATTAGAGCCTTTAAATGATTTCAGTTCCACAGAAAGAAAATGAGCTTGAACATAGGATAAGCTTTAGAAAGAGAATTGATCAAGCAGATGTTTAATTGGAATTGATTATTAGATCCTGCTTTGTGGATTTAGTCCTCGGGATTCAGTCTGTAGAAATGTCTGATAGTTTCTCTATAGTCCGTGCTCATGGTGAACCACAGTTAGGATGTTTTGTTTGTTTTATTGTTGTTGCTATTGTCGATGTTCTATATAGTTGAGCTCTGTAATAGGAAATTGTATTTTATGTTTTAGTAGTTGTTGCCAACTTTTTAAATTAATTTTCATTATTTTTGAGCCAAATTGAAATGTGCACCTCCTGTGCCTTTTTTTTCCTTGGAAAATCGAATTACTTGGAACAAGTTCAGATTTCACGGGTCAGTCGTTTTCATCTTGTTTTCTTCTTGCAGAGTCTTACCATGTACCTGCTTTGGCAATCATTGTAACTTTGAGATTATAAAATGCATTAGAGAATATATTAACTAATAAGAACTTTTTTTTCAGGAACATAAAATAGTTCCTTGAGTACTTCCTTCTTACATTTCTGCCCATGTTTTTGAAGTTGTTGCCATTTACCTGCAATAGGCTGTAAGGAATAGCAGGAGAAATTTTACTGAAGTGTTATTTTTCTAGGTGCTACTTTGGCAGAGCTAAGTGGTCTGTTTCTTTTGTTTCCTTAATGCATTTGGACCATTCTGCTGGCTGTAAAATAACTGATTAATATAATTCTAACACAATATTGACATTGTAGTGTACACAAACACAAATATTTTATTTAAAACTGGAAGTAACATAAAAGGGAGAATATATTTATAAGAAAGGGATAAAGGTAATAGAGCCCTTCTGTCCCCCAACCACCAAATTTACACAACAAAATGACATGTTCTTATGTGAAAGGTCATAATAGCTTTCCCATCATTAATCAGAAAGATGTGGGCAGCTTGATTTTTTAGACAACCCCTGAACTAGATGACTGTTGTACTGTAGCTCAGTCATTTAAAAAATATATAAATACTATCTCGTAGTGTCCCATACTATGTTTTTTACATGATAGATTCTTATTTAAGTGCTAACTGGTTATTTTCTTTGGCTGGTTTATTGTACTGTTATACAGAATGTAAGTTGTACAGTGAAATAAGTTATTAAAGCATGTGTAAACATTGTTATATATCTTTTCTCCTAGATGGAGAATTTTGAATAAAATATATTTGAAATTTTGCCTCTTTCACTTGTTCGTTCAGAAGAAAATACTATGATATTTGAAGACCGATCAGCTTCTGTTCAGCTGACAGTCATGCTGGATCGAAACTTTTTTTAAATTAATTTTGTCTTTTTCAAAGAAAAAATATTAAAATCCTTTTATAATGTAATCTATGTTTAAAAAAAAAAAACTTTCTGCTTAACTCTCTGGGATTTCATTTTGATTTTTCAAATTATATATTTAATATTTCAAAATGTATAATACTTATTTAGATAAATTGTTTTTAACATACTATATTATAATATTAATATAACCTAACTGAAGTTATTCACTCCCAGTATCTGATACATGTATCCAAAGTAAGAGTCCAAGGAGTCTAAATACTTTCATCTGCAAAGCTAGGAATAGGTTTGACATTTTCACTCCAAGAAAAATATTTTTTTGAAAATACAATAGTTGAGAGGTTTCTTTAAAAGAAGACTAATTGATCATATCACTATGATTCTCAAAGAAGAAACCAAAACTTCATATAATACTATAAATATGAGATAGTTACTTCTGTAGTATATTTCTGTAATGCTACAGGTTAAACAGGTCACTCTTATATAACACTATTTTGATTTTGATGTAGAGTTGCACAAATTGATATTTCTTCTGTGATCTGTAGAGTATAGCTTAAAGTAGCAAAAACAGTCCACCACCTCCAGTTAACACACAGTAACACTATGGGACTAGTATTATTATTTCCATTTTACAAAGGAGGAAACTAAAGCTTAAAGATGTATAATATACAGCCCAAGGTCACACAGCTAGTAAAGGTGGATTTCATCCCAGATAGTTACAGTCATTGCCATGGGCACAGCTCCTAACTTATTAACTCCATGTAACTGGTACTCAGTTTCGTTGAATTGAAAGGAGAGTAAGGAAGCAGGTTTTACAGGTCTATTTGCACTATTCAGAGCCCAAGTGTGAATCCCTGCTGTGCTGCTTGGAGAAGTTACTTAACCTATGCAAGGTTCATTTTGTAAATATTTGAAACGGAATGATAATACGTACTTCACCAGAGGGTTTAATGAGACCTTATAAGATCGTTAGTTCAGTACCTGACCAGTGCTTCATAAATGCTTTTTCATCCAATCTGACAATCTCTAGCTTGTAATTGGGGCATTTAGAACATTTAATATGATTATTGGCATGGTAGGTTAAAGTTGTCGTCTTGCTGTTTTCTCTTTGTTCTTTTTGTTTTCTCCTTTCTTTTGGATTTTTTTTTATTTTACTGTGTCTTCTCTGTTGTCTTATTAACTAGAACTCTGATTTATTTTAGTGGTTGTTTTAGGGTTATACCTCTTTATAATTTATCAGTTTATATACTACTTGACATATAGCTTAAGAAACTTACTGTTGTTGCCTTTTGCTGTTATGGTCTTATATTTTACTTCTACATACATTATAAACTCCACACTTTATTGTCATTTTTTTACTTAAACAGTCAATTATCTTTTAAAGATATTTAAATATAAATGTTCAAAACACCCCAATTAAAAGTTAGAGATTGTTAATGCCACATGATCTCACTTACACGCAGAATGGAAAAACCTGGAACTCATAGAAGCGGAGAGTAAAAACATGGTTACCAGGTGCTGGGGAGAGGCAGTGGGCTGGGAAGATGTTGGTCAAAGTTAGATAGGAGGAGTAAGTTCAAGAGATCTGTTGTACAACTTCTTCAGTTAGGAGGAATAAGCTCAAGAGATCTATTGTGCAATGTGACTATAACCAACAGCATGTATTGTACACTTGAAAATTGCTAACGGTATCTTTTAAGTGTTCTCACTACAAATACATATGTGAGGTAATGTATATGTTAATTAACTTCAGTCATTTCACAATGTATACTTACTTCAGAACATCATGTTGTATGTTATAAATATATACAACTTTTATTTTTTGATTTTAGAAATGTCCTTAAAAAGTCAGAATTTCAGATCAGATAAAAAAGCAAGACCCAACCAAATGCTGCCAACAGGAAACACACCTTAAAAATAAAGGACAAACAGATTAAAAGTAAAAGGATGGTGAAAAGATACATCATATTGAAAATTAGAAGAAGGCTGGAGTGACAATATGAAACAAAATAGATTTCAGAGCAAAGAATATTACCGGGGTAAAAATGATCATTTCATAATGATAAAAGTCAGTTCAACAAAAGGATATAACAATCCTAAATATTTTTTCACCTCATAACTGCATCAAAATACATGAAGCAAAAACTGATAGAACTATAAGAAGTAGACAAATCCACAATTATGTTTAGAGATTTTAATATCCTCTCAGTGTTTAGTAGAACAAGAATACACAAAATCAGTAAGGATATAGAAGATTAGAACAAAACTATCAACCAACTTGACCTAAATGACATTTGTAGAGCACAGCAGTCCCCAACAATAAATGACACATTCTTTCTAAGAGTACATGAAACATGTACCAAGATAGACTGTATTTTGAGCCGTAAAACAAATCTTGATAAATTTAAAAGGATTCAAGTCATAGAAAATATGTTCTCTGACCACAATGGAGTTAAATTATTAACCAATAACAAATATCTGGGAAAACCTCAAAAACTTGGAAAACAATGCTTTTAAAAGATTAAATAATTTCTAAATTACCTGTATTTGGGGGAAAAGGAGAAATGGATTAGAGAGCAAAAAGGGTATCAGAGTGCTGTGGGACGATTTTTATGAAGAGTGGAACAGAATCTGCCTTTGATGTTTCCCTACTACAGCCCATTCTTCACATTGATAACAGCATGATCCTTCTAAAATTAAATCTAATGATCACTTCTGCTTAATGACTCTCCAACTCTTAGAGAATTAGGTCCAAAATTCTAGCACACAGTTTCTGTTGATCTTTGTAACCTTTCTTCCCACAGGTCTAGCTAGTACATATTTCTTTTGTTGTATTTATTATACTATTCCTTTGCTTATCTATCTCCCCACCTAGGCTAAAGAACAAGATTCTTGTCTTTTTCATTTTTGTATCTCAGTGCCTAGCATGGTGCTGGGCACACGGCATGATTCCAGTAAATGTTAACTGGATGGATGTAATGAGTACATTAATTTATTTGTTTTTCCCCAAAAGAATTATTTCCTGCAAATCAAGGAAATTGCTTTCTTTATATAATCAAAACTTATTTTTTCCAGAAGATTATTCATTAAAATTAATGAACTAAAATTAATTCATTAAAATTAAGCCTATGCACAACCTAGCTCTAAAGTTAGAAGATTTTAGGCAGCAATTTTCAATCTTTTGAAGTAATAAATTTCAATCTTTTGAAATTTCTGTTTCTGCATTTGTGCCACACCATCTCATCTCTTGCTGAAATGCTTTTGTTAAATTAATTGCTTGATAAATTGCTAAGTACTTTTCATCAGACCAATTAGGACAATAGTAAGTATCCATCTGTGGAGTACGGACATTCAAGAAACCTGATCCAGTATTTAGAAAGTCATTCCTGAGCTGAGTTGGCTCAAACTGGCACCTTCTGGCATTTGCTTGTGGGTGGGGAATGTGGAATGCCTTGAAAGCTGAATGGGTTTGTCAAGTTTTAAAATTCCCTTATGGCTAAAGGAAAACAACATTCATTGTTTGAAAACACCATTGTTTGTTTTTTCTGCTTTTTTGTTCTTTGGAGCCTGAATCTGCAAAAACACTCACACCCAGCATTTTGCTTCGTGTACCCCTCCTAAGATGTTTTTAGAGATGTGAATAGTGTCTCCACACTACTTTTTATTGTGATTGTTCAGAGTGTTCATAACAAATGGTAAAAAGTCAGTTTTAATGCTCATATTGAGTTTTATGGCGAAGGACCATAATTTATGTTTGTCATTGTAAGTTGATAGTAGAATTTTTGGAAGTTTGGGTCCTAGAACCAGATTTCCAAGGCTCAAATCCTTATTTTCTCACTTCCTAGCTGTGTGACCTTAGACAAGGTATTTAACCTTTCTGTGCTGCCTCAGTGTCCTCATCTATTCTTTAAGAGTAAGAATAGAACCTACCTGATAGAATCACTTGAAGATTAAGTGAGTTAATAAATTCAGAATGCTTGGAACAGTAACTGGCACAGAGTAAGTGCACAATAAAATTGGGTTACAGCTATTATCAGTATTATTGCTGTCATAATCCTCACCATTAAGCAATTAAATATAGAGTTCCAAAATTTGATTATTAAACTACAATTTTACAGCCATGATTCCCAGTGATACCATGTCAGTAACAAGATTATTTTCTTAGCTTGAACCCGTCACTACCTCATTGCAAGTAGCAGTGTGTGTTGCCTTAGGCAAATGTCATTGTAGGGAATGAAAAAACTTGCCTGTGAGCTACTCTCCAGAGGCCTCATCCCGTTTTTCCCATCATCCACTTTACTCCATCTCCACTGCCACTGTTAGGACCTTATCATTTCTTATCCAGATTAATTCAACAGCTTCCTTCATTCTAGTCTCCCATGATTTCACCCACTAGCCATCCCCCCCCCTTTGCCTAATTTTCTCCATTTATGGTAGAGTGATCTTTCTAATATGAAACTCCTGACTTGCCTTAAAAAGCCCTCATTGACAGCCTTCAACCCACAATCCATGGTGAAGCACAGGAGCCTTGGGGATCTGCCCCCAGCACACCTCTCCACCTTTGTCTCTCACTGCTCCTGCCTTCAAAGAGCCCTGATGAAGTATTTGTAGTTCCCCCTGACTCACCTTGCTCTTACTGGGCCTGTGTGCGTGCTGCTCCCACTACCTGCAGTACGCTTACCCACTTCACCTGGATGAACTTTACTTGTCAGTCAGGATTCACCTTAGGTGGGCATCATGTTCTTCCAGGCCTCTCCTCCAACTTTGAGTTGAGAGTATTCCAGACTTTAAGCTCCATGGGATAGGGATCTTGTCTGTGCACCAGCTTATTCCCAACTGCCTGGCACATAATGCATTTATTAAATATATATTGAATTAACTACACTCTACTTGGGGCTCTTGTTTTCTTCTACATTTACAGTTATCTAGTATAGCACTTAACTCATTATCATGCATCATTATTATGGGTTTGTTCTGTCTCCCATTAGACTGTGAGCTCCACAAGGCTGGGTCCTTGTCTTATACATCATTGTATTTCCAATTTCCAGCATAGTGCTTGCCATGACACAGGAAGTCAGTAAGCTCTGAATGAATGAATAGTATCTACATACCATTAATCTGAGGTTTAAAGTTTCCCCAAATTCTGAAGCAAGGGGATTTATGGACTTCCCTGACAATTTTTGGATGTCATCACAATGATACCACTAACATTTTAAGGAACAGCTTGCATATATACATTTTTCTGGATGGCAGTTTTTTTCCCCACAGACTTCATCAGATATTTCTCCATAGCCTTCCTCAGATTCTCAAAGGGGTCTCTGATACCTCCAAAAGAGAAGAAACTGCATCATAAAAAATTATTTCTAAATATCAATTGTTAAATAAAATGTTTGCAAAGCAGCTTGATGAATCATTTCAGGCCACTTGACCCCGATGAGGTAGAGGGTTTGTGTTCTGCGATCTGACTGCCTCCAGCAGTCTCACTGCTGCTGGACTGTGGTGCTTCCAATTGGCAGCCGGGGAAGTTTCTTCCGAATGAATACTGAGTCGTAGGGGTCCCCCTTCTACACATATCTGTAGGAGCAGTTTGAAACTCATATGCATGGTCTTCCTGGTTCTAGGCACATGAGCCATTTAAGCTGCTGCAGCCAGGACCAGTTTGTATGCTAGCCCAGCATTCAGGAAGTTAAAGGGTTTTGGGTCAAAACTGAGAACCTTCTTTGATCCACCTTGGCTAGACATTTTCTCTGGCTTCCATTAATAGCCTCAGCATTTTTTTTTTTTTTTTTTCTGGCCTAGACCCACACGAGCAAGAGGAGACCAGAGCTTCTCTAAGGAGCTAAGGGAAAGCACATTTTAAAAATAACTTGAGCAAATGAATTCATCTGGCAAAAGCAACCCCACTACGTAAAATAAACCTTTTTAGTTTCGCAATAGCAGTTCCTGAAAATGTAAACAACCCCAGGGTCCACATGCACTGAATCATTTGCTGAACAGAAAGAGTCCCTGGTCCAAATTCTGCAAGAATAAACACCTTATAAAACTAGGGGTCAATGACCTTCATATGGGAACAAGGAGGGCGGGGGGGGGGTGGGGGGCAGCAACCCAACCTGAGGACAACGAGAAAGTCTTGTGACTACATATTCAAAATGCTGGCTTTCTAAACCAAAAACTGGAATGAGTGGAGGGAGAAGGGGAGGGTGGGCACAGTCTATGCCTCAGGCTCTTGCTCAGACCCTACCAGGCCCCTGCCTTCCCTAGGGAAAGCCGGAGTTTACTCACTGTCGTGAAGCCAGAGGAAGCCCCTGCAGGTTTCACTGTGTGTTCTGTTGACAAGATAATGGTTCCATTGAAACTGTAATAACATACTTGGCCAACTGAGCCCATACTATCATAGTAA
The DNA here is from genome assembly GCF_001698545.2 of Rhinopithecus bieti. NCBI lineage: Eukaryota > Metazoa > Chordata > Mammalia > Primates > Cercopithecidae > Rhinopithecus > Rhinopithecus bieti. Next base: position 3,479,535 of record NW_016804595.1, on the reverse strand, counting down.
CTTTGTACCCAGTCCTAGTTTTTCAAACATAATGATAATATGTTCTTTCTAATGTGGCCCATACTGTTCTAATGAACTTATGCTGAGTTTTTCTGAGTAGTAGAATATTTTCTTTTCTTTTTTTTTTTTTTTGAGACGGAGTCTCGCTCTGTCGCCCGGGCTGGAGTGCAGTGGCCGGTTCTCAGCTCACTGCAAGCTCCGCCTCCCGGGTTTATGCCATTCTCCTGCCTCAGCCTCCGAGTAGCTGGGACTACAGGCGCCCGCCACCTCGCCCGGCTAGTTTTTTGTATTTTTTAGTAGAGACGGGGTTTCACCGTGTTAGCCAGGCTGGTCTCTGTAAATAACAAACATAATTATTCTCATTTAATATTTGTGTAGCTCTTCTTTAAAGCAGAAAGTATTTTCTAATTCCTTACTAGAACCTTTCTGTGTGAGGAGCACTGAGCTAGAACCCATATCTGAGGATGGCCAGAATTTGGAAAAATTCGGGAAAAGGCACTGGACTCATTTTAAAGACCAGAAAATGCAACCTCTGGAAAAGTTTCAAGAGTTTTTTACTCCCAGAGATGTAGGAAAGATTGGAGTAAATCTTAATATTATATTTCAGGTAAACAAAGTATCACTGTCAAAATAGCATTTATTGAGTAATGGCTATGTGCCAGGTACTTTACAGTTTCACATTTAACCCTCATAATAACCTTGTAAAGTGGATATCCCCACAATATGTGATGAGAACACTGAAGCATAGGTTAAATGATCGTCCAAATTGGATAGATGTTTTTCAAAATCTCCCCCTTTTTTTCTCCTTTCTTATCTGCAAGGCAGATTGCCCTTTCCCTTTCAGTGAAACTTGTGCATGACCACATGACTCTCTTTGGTCAATGAAACATGAACAAGCAGCATATGTCACTTTCAGATGGAAGACTTTGCATGAGCTTTGCCTCCTTTTCACTCTGCCACAGTGTCCACTAACGTTCCAGATAGTGGCACTCTGCAGGCTAGGTCCTACTGTGGGAGCTATGGGCAGAGCCCCCTTTCCCACCCCCATCAAGATGTACATGTTGCATAAGCCATGCGTTAATCTTTGCAGTTTTAAGCCACTAAGTTTTGGAGTTGTATTAATCATTAATCATGGTTCTCCAGAGAAACAGTGGGGGAGTGGCATTCATTATGGGAATTGGCTCATATGATTATGGAAGCTGAGTAGTCCCCCAGTCTGCTGTCTTTGAGCTGGAGAACTAGGGGAGCCAGTGGTATGATTCAGCCCAAGCCTGAAGGCCTGAGAAATGGGATGGGGGATTGGGAGGGTGGGTGTGCTAGGGTAGTATAAGTCCTGAAGTTCAAAGGCCAGCCAGAAGGTGGATGTTTCAGCACCAGAAGAGAGGGCAAATTTGCTTTTCTTCTGCCTTTTTGTCCTCTCTGGGCCCTCAGTGGACTGGATGATGCCCTCCCACATTGGTAAGAGTGGATCTTCTATACTCAGTCTGCTAATCTCTTCCAGAAACATCTTCACAGACACATCCAGAAATAATGTTTTACCAGCTATCTCAGTATCTCTCAGCCTAGTCAACATTTAAAAATTAACGATCACAAGCAGTTGTTTCCATAGCAAAACCTGGGTGACAGACCAAGTGACCCAGATGACTAGAATTTGACCTTCTTTTGTTGCCCATACCATACTCTGAACTAACATGCTGTGCTGCTTTCCAAGCAGAGAATGATGGCTAAAGTATCTTCTACCTAATTTGAGTCGCAGAAAAAGAAAAAGATTATTAACTACAGTGACAAGAATTGTGATTCCCCAGGGGGCAGATCAAGACATAGATAAGAGAAGTGAGGAAGATCTGGAGAATGTCCATTGAAAATTTACTCAGAAGAGAAGAATAATTAATATAATACTATAATAATATATATTGAATTATAATAATTAATATCTTGATGTATTTCCTTTCAGGCAAGTTTAAGTTATAGACTTTGAGTATATTTTCTCAAAGGGGTTCTATATAAGAGACTATTTCTTAATAGAGTTCCTAGCTTGGAATTGCTCACTCTGTTTCAAGGCCTCTCGCTGGTTTAAGCTGAGCTTATTTTCTTACAGACTTCAAAACAGTAACCTTTTCCTTCACTAGTCAGTACACAAGATGGTCTTCATTTCCAGTTTGGAATCCCCCACTGTCAGAGCCTGAGACAAGGACTACTATACGGTTAGTTTATTTGGGAGGTGATTCCAGGAAATGGAAATGAGAGATCAGTCAGCCTGCAACACGAAGAAGGAAAAGTCAATATAAAGATGAATTTGGCAATTGGCCATTTCAGACAACTAGGGCTAAATTTTGCTTGGCTCTCTAAGAAATGTAAAGAATGCTTCCCGTAATTATGCTCACCTCAGGTATTTATTCATTGACTCTCATGCTCCATTGGTTGTCCCTGAGGACTTTAGCCCTCCCTCACTGCAGCACAGACACTGTGCTTTCTCCTAGGCTGAGCAAGCTTCTGCATCTGTGGAAACAGTCCCGCGGCAGATAGTGAAATGATGGCTGCTGCGTGCTTGAGATCTGGGAAAGAGGCCACATCATAAGTGCACTGAAATCAGAGATATGTCAAGAGATGTGACACAGGGCATCTAAGGTGTCTACCGCACCAGCTATAACTTCCTAAATGCTAATCTCAGTTCTTAACAGAGGGGATGGATGCAAGGGAACAGTCATGATTGAGAGCGCCAAAGAAGCTCTGTATGAACCTTAGGCAAGTTTCCCAATCTCCAAAATGAGAGTATTAATACCCGTCATCCAAGATCATGGGGAGGAATAAATATGTGAAAATGTCCAGCACAGGTCCTAACCCATAGTAGGTGCTCACCAAATGTTAGTTCCCTGCCCTCCGTGCTGTGCATATCTGAAGCTGCACTAGATGCTGAGGCAAATGGTCTCAAATGTCCTTTAACACTTAATGACTCTGAGATTTTTTCTGAGCTGCCTACAGGTTATTAACTATATTAATTAATAATAATATATATGAGCACTTCAGGCCACTGGGGATACATTTTGCTTGGATCTCTAAGAAATGTAAAGAATGCCTCCTGTAATTGCTCACCTCAGGTATTTATTCATTGGCACTCATGCTTTATTGGTTGTTCCTGAGGACTTTAGCCCTCCCTCGCTGCAGCACAGACACTCTGCTTTCTCCTAGTTTCTGTGGCACGTGACAGGAGCCCACCTCAAACTAAAGCAAAAGGGACTCCATTGGCTCTTGTAGCTAGGAATTCCAGGGTTGGCACTGGCTTTGGACACTACTGGATGCAGGAATTCAAATGTCTTCAACTCTCTCTTTTGGTGTTTCTCTCAGCTGTGCTTCTCTTGTTGTTTCTTTTTCCCATTTTACAGATAAGTTCATCCATAACTGAGAGAGGTGAAAAGGGGATGGCTGCAGAGAACTCTGGCTTATTTCATTCTTGCTTGCTGACCTCAGGGTCTGTGTATAAATTCTCGGAGAATAAGCCCTCTGGTTGGCGATGCTTGGATCATGAACCTACATTGTGCCCTGGAGGGTGGGTCCCTTGAAGTGGAGCCTGCTGGAACCACATGGGCTGGGGCAAGGTGCTAGGGCCAGAAGAGAGGTAGGCAGGGCTGCTGGCCAGGCACTCTTCACCAAGACAAGGCAAGAGGAGGGGCATGATTGAGGCAGCGACACAGAAAGCAGACAGTAGAGGTCATGGCAAGTGTGCCATTACTTGCTACCTTTGGTTGATGGGAGAGTCACCTTGATAGGCCCCCACAGTTACACCACATTTAGGAGGGGAGAATCCATTTGCCACTTCTGACAATGCCAGAAGAATCACATATTTCATCTGGCAGTTGAATTTGGCCCATGCTGAGCTTCAAAATACAGAGCTGTCTTGGAACAATGGCTCAGTACATTCATTTGGTGTCCAACAAAGCCTGCCTCTGTTGCCTTCCCTCTCTCTGTGTGCCCTTCAAGATCTTCAGTGTGCTTTGAGGAGAGAAAGAGAAAATATCATATCAGGGTAACTCACCCCATGTGTCCTGGACTCAGGAAAAAAGTATCTTATCACCTTATTCTTTTGTTATTATAAAAAATAAAGTTGAATGTTTTCAAGTAAAGAAGTATAGAAAAAATTTTAAATTACCTGTTTTGATTCTACCTAGAGAACCATTGTCAACATCTTGGTGTATGTACTTCCAGATACTTTCCTATGAATATATACAATGTAGATTTTTTAATATTAAAAGGGTATCATATGATACCTGGTGCTTTGTATACAGGCTTTCTTTACTGATATGTAATATCATACGCAGACAGACAAATGCACAAATCCTAAGCCATCAACTCATTGAATTTTTATTCACTGTTTTTAATACCTGCATTGTGTTCCATTGTTAGGCTATGTCACCACGTATTTTATTAAGCCCGTATTGATGAATATTAATTTACTCCATTTGCCAGTTCATTCCAGTCCAACATTTATTGAGTGGCTACTTATGGGCCAGGCACTCTTGTATTCATCAAGACTACCACATTATCTGTATCAGTTATTTATTGCCACACCAAAACTACATAACAAATCACTCCAAAATGTAGCACCTTAAAACTACAACTACTTATTATTTCTCAAGAGTCGATAGGTCAGCTGAGCAGTTCTGCCAATAGGGGTCAAGGTCAACACATTTCAACTAAACTACTTGGAAGGTAAAAAAGAAATGAGTGTCCAGGTAGGTGTATTGTTCCAAAAATAAAACAAGGAATGAGGAAATTGCAGGTAGGATAAGAGGGGTGGATGGCAAGCAAACCCCACAAAAGGCAGAAAAATTTTAAACAAACATAATGCCAGACTTCTTTGTCATCATCCAAGAAGATGCAGTGAAGTATAACCTGGGGGGTATTAGGGTAGGAGTAGGGAGAGCAGAGGAGAAGGAAGGGCGATTGCTTTTAATCACTTTTGGATTCCTTAATAACAGACATGACTGGAAGTATTAAAATTTAACAAAGGATATCTTATTATTTTTCCTGTATATACCACTGGTAATCTTCAACATCTCTCCCTCCCTTCCTCCCTTCCTTCTTTCCACCCTCCCTTCCTTCCTTCTTTCCTCTTTTGCTTTCAACTTCCTTTTCTTGTTTCCTTTTGCTTTCTTTCTCTTCTCCCTTTTTTCTCTCACTCTGGGTGTATATAGTAGTGTAAAAAGATTGACAGAGAAATCAAATATAACAGGAGCAGGGCCCTGAGAAAAGCACCTGGCATCCTGTAGGCAAACCATCGTTTCTAAAAGAAGGGACTGAGAGATTGAGGAGCTCAGGGCATTGCCAAATGAACAAGACAAGCCCATCTATTCAGTACTAACAAACGGAAAATGGCCTTTCCAAATAACTGGCCTATAAAACAGCCTTTTCAGAAGAGTACCATAATTACTGGCCAACAGCAACAATGAAAAACAACTCCCAAACTAAGAAATATTTCTGGATTAAAAGCCATGAGATCTGGATTCTAACAAGCTGTGCTCCTCAAACTACAAGTACAAAATCTGGCTCTACACTAACAAGCTATGAGCCTCAAACTGGTGACTGGCATGTTTGGGTCTCCATCTCCTTCTCGGGGGTTGGGGTCTTAGAGACCCTTTTCCACACCCTGATTCTCTTACTAGTGTGTATGCTTTCCTTTTGACTTCTCATGCTGACCATCTGAGCAGTAGTGAGAAGCAATTTCAAATGAAAACATCATTTATCGTGTGCCGAAAGAAACAAAAAAAGAACACAGGAAAACAAAAAGACAATGAAAGAGAATGAAAATGTAATTCATTTTATTAAAAAGAAGAATTGTTCTTCTGGGACACTGGATAGAAACCTTGATGAGTTACCTAGCCATCAGAAATGCTCTAACAAAGAAGAGAAGAGAAACAAAGAGGGAAGAGGGCAGGATAAGAGAAAGAAAAAAGGAAGGGAAAAATGAAGGAAGGAAGTTTTCTGTTCATTTCTACAGAGACTCTGTTGAGCATTAGACAACAAGACTTGGGAAAAAATTAACTGAAACTTTTCCAAAAATCTTTTCAGAAGGATTTTTTCCCTCTGAAAAGCATCGTTAGGGGCTGTTAAATACCCAAGGCAAACCTCTTTCATATTACTTACTGGACACGAAACACTAACGCAATTGAGGCTAGCCAGAGGCCATTTAGAAATTCAATAATTATTCAACCCAAGGGGCTTTCCAAATGGTGAAGTAGCTTCTTAAGAGGAAATTAATATTGAACAGTATATCAAACCTAATTGGAATCTTGAGAAAATAGTTCTGTGTAGGTAGAACAGCTAGAGGCTAAAGAAGATCAGGTTGGATGATACCTTCATTTTTGTCTCTTGCCTTAATTATGATGTGAAGGGAAAAATCTTGTTTATTTTCTATGCCAGGAGGGTAGGGGTGGTTTGGAGAAGTTCCAAGTTTATCAAAAACTACCTTCAGTCTGGCAGTAAAAAAGTTTACTTCCTTCATTTCTTTCCCACAGACATTCAAAGAGAGCTAAGGAGATACAAAAACCTTTTTTTCTGTATTTGCAATGCAAGGCAGTTGGGAATTAATGACTGATTTGTTGGTGAGGGCAATGGGCATTGATCGCAAAAGCAGTAAAGCTGTGTTTCTCAAAGAGAGAAAGTCTATTTGAGATCTTCATTATTTTACTATTTAGAAGAGAAAGGGGCGTTATATCACGTTGGAAGCATCCAAGACTCACTAGCCTCTTCTCTATCTTTCTATGCCTTTCTGTATTAATTGCTTTGAAAGCACAACATTCCAAACCCATTGAGCACACAGTGGCCTGATTTTTCCATTTGTGAAAGGTGCTGAAGTCTCACAGTAGGATTAATGTCAGGGTCCAGGCTATGGGCTTGTAGATGTGACTCCCTTAGACTTTGGTTCTCCTGGCAACTAACCCTTTTTGGATTATATCTAAGTTGACCTGTTTCATAGTGAGAGAACTCCTCTCCATTACTCAGAGTACTGAGGCAGATCACAAGTGTACCACACCTGGTTAATGTTAAGCCAAAACAGAAACATCAGGCTCATCTCTTGAGAAGAAGGGTCACTTGTTAAAGATACAAACTATTTTTTTTTTTAGATGGGGTCTCATTGTTGCCCAGGTTAGAGTGCAGTGGTGCAATCATAGCTCGCTGCAGCCTCAACCACATGGATATTTTTAAATAAGAAAAAAATACCATCTAATAGATATGAAGGAGCACTGGGTCACTATAAAAACACATTCTAAGTGCAGGAAGAAAGAGTATAGTCTCTTTTCAATATATTTTTTTTTTTTTAACTTGGGAAAGAACATTCACTCTATTCCTATAGACTAGAAAGGAGATAATTGTCCATTATGATTCCAAACGACACTATCTTATTCAGCTGTCACTGAAACAACTTTGAACACTGTCATACATTCTTCCCAGCTCCCGAACTCTGACCTTTTTATGCCTTAGTTCCACTTTCACAAAATGGGATTGATGTAATGTGCATTTCAGAGGAAATGACCATAGACATTTAGTGTCATTATAAATGCTGAGAAGTATGCTAGCAGAAATTATGCCTTAAGATCATATATGGATTCTTGTATGGTTTGAAATTGCTTAAAAGATAGATATGATCTCTAAGATGTATATATATATATGATGTCTTCTTAGATATCTATATATAAGAAATATTTATATATCTATAAATCTATATATATCGCATGTATAAATTTGCTATTATTTGAATTGCCATTAGTGCTTAGGGGAAGCCATGCACATTTGTTTCTTTTCAGTACCCAGAGTTAATTCACATAAGTTATTACAGAAGTTCCCATAAGCGTTGAGACAAGTTCTGTATACCTGGGACTATTTAAGGTTTTGAAAACAAAACAGAAGCAGGTAAGGAGGAAGTATGCTTTACTATTGAAGATTTATTAGGTACACATTTAGATTTGTGAACTCTCATTGCTTAGGATGAAAGGAAGGACTCTTGAGGATGTCTGCTGTTTGTTAGTGAACTGCCTGTAACAATTACAATTAGCACACACATGAGCACAATGAACTGGGTATTCAGACTAGGCCAAAATAAACAGAAATAGCCTCTTACCAAATTTACTTTGAGTAGCCCTTGAACTACTGCCCAGAGCAATATGACTGTAGGTCCAAGTTTGTTAATGACTATGCAAATGTGCTTTCTTCACTTTTACTCTATTGTCATCTGTCTATTACAATGTTGCTATGGCGACATCTTTCCAATATCCCTGTGCTCCTTTGGTATCCTTTAAGGGGAAGCTGTAATGAAGTGGTTTGGCAAAAGAATCCTCTTGGAATTTTTTTTTTTTTCAAACGCTACTGAAGACTAGCATGACTTTCCTCTTCTGGGAAATGTATACAGCATGAGTTAGAAATGACGGAAATTAATCTGTACTGACTTGGGCAAAGAATGTGAATGTTATTTATTCTACTCCAAACTACCTGAAAATATTCTCTTTCTGTTCCTAATTTGCAAAAGATAACACCTTAAGGGACACTGAAACTTGTGGGTGTATGAGTATAACACGTGCTGGGGGCCCTTGAGCTCATGAGGGAGGGGCTACATGTGGGTGGGGTGAGAACTATATGCTGGAAAGAATGACAGGTGGTGACGCTGGAGCACTTACCATGTGACAGGTGTTACCCTAAGCATGTTGTATGTATTCCTTCATTGAATACCTATATTATCCTTATTTTATAAGATGAGGTAACAGAGCTTCAGAAAGGTTAGACTCAGCTACTATGGGTCTGTCTGACTCTGATGTTCATCCTCTTAAAAACTGGGGCAGTTTGGAAATGAGATTCCTTGGTGATGAACAGAAATATTGCTTAGCGGCTGTGTTTTTGTATGTGGCAGTTTTCTCATATTTGAGTCTTATATTCACAATCGATATCTTTATATTACACAAATGACACAGAATTAGAGTCATTTAATCCAGGGTTGATATCACTAAGTCATGACTATTAAATGTTTCTTACAATATCTGAGATGACTTGATATTGCAAAAGATGTAAGTGATTTTAGAAGTTCTCATTTCGTAGTTAGTTGCAGAAACCTCTTTTGGAGGAGGGATGTTTTCTCCATATATCCTAATTTCTACTTAATATATTTCCACACCTCTTTGAAGTGGGTAGTAAGAATGGTACAATGCAGTGCTTCGTCATTTGGTACACTTCAACCAATATGCCCTAAGATGTGATCATATGGGGAATAGAAAAATGTGAAAGACCCAATTCTTTTTCTGCAGAAGGCGGGAAGCTCATATTTGATTACTGTTACTATGAACTATAAAAACGTTTTAAATGTAGTTTACCCGTAACCATCACCCTGCAAGGGTGATATTGCTCCCCGCCAATTTACGGAGGAGAATACCGAGGCTTTCAGGTTGTAGATAGACCAAGACCACACAAGTAGAGAGTGGCGGGCTGTGGGTTGGACTTTAAAATCCATGTTCATCCACGACTCCCAGTGTGTTCTAGTAAATTTGCTAGAATCCGAGTATTTTCCAATGATTGATGCTCCGCTCTGTGTCAGGCAGTTCATGGTATTTTTCAACAATCAGAAAATTCTGGGGAAGGCAAACCGTTTCGCCCTCTCTAGGTGCCTTGGAAGTGGCCGTGGTGGACCCACAGATCATCCTTTCTGATCTGACACCTTCTTCACTGCCCTGGCCCGAGGGTCAGTGTCTTTTCTGCAAGGCTGGAAGGCCCCTTAGACTGGTCATGTCCCATCTCTTTCCGGAGGGAAGATGATCCCAAAGACGACTTTTCTCCCCACGGAGCTGCCATTCCGCAGGCGGCCGCCAGGGGTCCCCGCTCGGCGTCCCCGCGAGACGGTCGAGCCCCGGCCGGCTGCGCGGCGCGCTGGGTGCATGTGGGGGCTGCTCCGGAGCGGCGGCGGCTGCAGCTGGAGCCAGGCGCTCGCCTGTCCGCCGGTTGGCTCGCTGGGACGGCGCGCACCGGCCGCAGAGTCCCTTGAGTGGATTGGGAAGCGACGCCCCACCTGCCCCGAGCTCACCATTTTCCTCTCGCGCTGGCTGCAGCTGACCCGGCGAAGGGAACCGACCGGGCCCTGGGCTGGAGGTAAAACCCCACGGTGAGTAAGAACGCGCTCCAAGCGAGGGGAGGCGGCGCAGCCCGGTGGCTGCTCGCTCCCGACCTCACCCAGGCGGGCGGCGAGGTGCGGGGCGCACCTGAGCGGGTGTGCAAGAAGGTGCCGGAGGCGGCGGACCGGCCCTCCGCCGGCCGGCCGCGGGCTTCCGGGGCTGGAGTCCTCTTCAGACCCCTGCCGGCGCCTGGGCTTCTGACCGGCTCCTTGTATGCGCTTCCCGGCAGGAACTAGGGTCGCCCACTTTCCACCCCGGGATCCGTGGCCTTGATTTGAAAAGATATAAATCAATAAGATCGTCCTTCTTTCGGGGTGCAAGTCTCCGAGCCCATCCCCAGCCGCGGACGCATGCAGGGTGCGTGTTGGGCTGTGGGTGGCGGGAAGACAAACTTTTACAAAAGTGCTCCCGGGCTGGGGGACAACGCTTGGGCGTCCTGATCCTGAGGGAGGAGTCTCGGCTTGGGGCAGCGTCGGGGAACTCCGCGCCGTAAGCCAGGTCGCCCCCGGGGCTGACGATGCCTCATGGAGGTGGGGAGCGTGTAAAGGCCATACAAATCGCTCTTAACTTTGGGGCCAACAACTGTCAAACATCTGGAATCCCAGCCCTCCCTTTCCCTGAACTGGGGAAGAAGGTGAAAACTCTTCCACTTTTCTTTGATTGCCCCTTCCCACCTTCAGACCCCTGCTGGGAGGGTAAAGCGCAGACCCCTGGCGCCTGACAAGTACCAGAGACCCTAAATCTCTCGGGATTCCCCCTCGCCCTCTTTCCTGACCCTTTCCCCTAACCCTCCCCGCAGGGAAGGGTTGCGACGCAGCCGACTGAGATCGTGGCGAATGGCCTTTTGTTTCTCTGCGTTTCGCCTATTGTTTGCCTTTCCAACATCTGGTAGGGCTTGGGGAGAGAAGGAAGCCCCTCTGGTCCCCCTCCCCGACCCCCATGCCAGCTCCGGCAGGGGATCCCAGCTGGGGAAGCGGAGGAGCCCTACCCCAGCGAGGCCGCCCCACCCCGCCCTTGTGGTTAGAGGGTGGAGGGAAAGTTGTTCCTTCCCCGCCTCCGCTGCTGCCTGTGGCCCGGGGCGCGTTTCTCAGATCTCAACCCAGGCGCGCCGCAAAGGGCGCAAATCCGAGAAGGTGCTGCTTTCGAGACAGTGGAAGCGTGTTCCGCCCCAATCCAAAGTGTCCCGTAGTTGGTTCCAGAGGATTTCAATCTCTAGCCAAAGGCGTTGGGGCTGGGCTGCTGCTAGGGCAATGGGAGGGGATCAGGGCACCTTTGGTAGGCGGAAAGCTGAGATTCTCGGGTCCACAAGTTTCCAAGGGCGGGAGGGCAGGCTAGTCGCCAAAAAGAGAACGGAGATGCAAATAACGAGGAAGCCTCCTGACGTTGCCTGGAAATAGTGGTGTGGTGGTTCACTCCGGAATGAACGTGGAGTTCTGGCTTTGAGTACCGCTCCAAGTTTAAATCTCAAGTCCCCTTTCTGCACTGTAGTAAAAGAGGACTCAGAGGACGCAACGCAGATACGGCCAGAGCACACTTCCTGCTTCCACGTTCCCGCGAACAAGTGGCTTAGGATGGCCCCGAGTTCCCCTGTGGGTGCGCTTGTTGGGTTGCAGGCAGCCCTGTTTCCCTGCACAAGTTAGATGCTTATACATTGTGTTCATTCTTAGTGTGGATTATTGATTAAAGAACTGGGGCAAAAGCAAAGTAGCTACTCTGAGAAGGCAGGGTCCCCAGATGGTGCCCAGCGAGTTGTCTTGCCTCTGAGGGGAGGCTGACTGGGACTGTGCACCTGTTGGAACCTATACCTCCCCATAGCCTTGCAGTTGACCTGCTGTTGCCAGCTTTTCCTGTGGGATCCCCAGTCAGTCCCTCTTCCAAGGAAGCTCGATTACACTTTTGATTCCTCCTCAACCCAGGGGAAGAAGGAGGCTTCTGTAGGAACATTATGATCCAGGTACCCACTCAGACATTTTCAGTAGATACCGGAAGCTTGGCTCTGCACAGCTCCGAGAGTTTTCCCTTTGCCAACTCAACAGGACTTTTGAGTTTCCATTTAACAAAACAGAAGTGAGACTGCTAAGCCAGGAACGTGACACATAGAGCACTTTCTGTAGTGATTTCTGGATATTATATCTCTTTACCTTCCCAACGATGGAACCAGTAAGGGAAAAAAAGCACATCTTTGAAGTACTGAAAGGCACTTTACAAACATTTCATTATGAAAATGAACCCCAAGGAAGGATTCCTTTGAAATTTAGGAGCAGCAACCCAGAGGCAACAAAAAAGACCAAAGTTACTCAAGAAGTACCCAAAGGTATCATTAACAAGGTAAAAGAGCATTTCTTGTCTTGGCCTACCCACTAAGGAAAACAGGGTAATTATAATGGAAGTTAAGCTTGTACCATTTATTTTAGAATTAAAAATTCTCCCCAAAAATCATTATAGGAAAACTAGAAAATACTGATAGGTGAAAATGAATATAAAAGGGGTAGATATTATAAACAAGGTTCCAGTGAACAATCTTTTTTTTTTTTTTGAGATGGAGTCTCGCCCTGTCGCCCAGGCTGGAGTGCAGTGGCCGGATCTCAGCTCACTGCAAACTCCGCCTCCTGGGTTCACGCCATTCTCCTGCCTCAGCCTCCCGAGTAGCTGGGGCTACAGGCGCCCGCCACCTTGTCCGGCTAGTCTTTTGTATTTTTTTAGTAGAGACGGAGTTTTCCCTGTGTTAGCCAGGATGGTCTCGATCTCCTGACCTCGTGATCTGCCCGTCTCGGCCTCCCAAAGTGCTGGGATTACAGGCTTGAGCCACCACGCCCGGCCGAACAATCTTATCTATCTGTTTCCTTGGAATAAATTTCTGAAGACGTGATACCTAGGTCACAGGGACTGATGCATTCTTTAGGATATTGAAGAGTGCCATATTTCCCTGTAGAAAACATGTCCCAGTTTACTTTCTTCCCAGTAATGCACAAAGGCTCCTGTGTCCTATACCTTACACCTCACTCGCATTTTATGTTGTCATTCTTTTTCATTTCTGTCATACTGATGGGAGTGTCTTGTCATCTTATTTTGCATTTAAAAATCAAGTTAGATTAAACATTTTCATATTGTCTGTAGTATTTCTTCCTTTGCGATGATGTCAGTTTGTGCCCTTGCCTTTTTTCCAGTGGAGATGTTATCCTTTTTCTTTCGATTAGATATGCTCTTAAAAAAGCATAGTGTTCTGACTTCTACCCCTACCACACAATCAGAAAATCTGTGTTAACTGGAAGTGCTCAGCTTTCTCAGCCATTCTCTTTCCTTCTGGATAGCAAACACTTGGCAGAACTGCATCCATAAATGACTAAAGTAATTGACATCATTCCAGTAAAGCTATTAGAGGGAACAGGCAAAGGCTTTATTAGAGAAATTCATGAAAAATAGCAAGTGTATATTTTATGCTTAGTAGCTTGCATGTTCTAACTCCTTAACAAGCTTGTAGTACTATTTTTAATTTGGAACAACTCTGCTGATAGTTATTTTTACTAAATGGTTTGCACTAACTCATTTTGTTGTCTGATCCTTCTACTGATAGCCTGCATATACCGTGGTCCACAATTTGTTATTGTTCTTTTAAACATTTCTTCTAACTTCTTGGCTGAAATTTGCCTCACTTTTATCATAAGATTTTCTTTGGCTATAACATTTGAGCCCTGCACTTGGAATAATCTTGAATCTGAACAGTTTGGCAGCATGTTCTTAATGGCATGAGCAGGAAATGACTTCCAAGGGCAGAACCAGGTACATTGCAGGTACATTTCACCCTTTTTTTGTGCATTTGCATAGCCACAATCTCTGTTAATTCTTGCTTGAAAGGAGATGATTCTGAAATGGGGTAGAGGCGAGAGAGGAAGAGAAAATCCATGTCAGCCAGGTGGTGAATTAATATAGATGAAGGGCCATACTAGAAAACTAAATAATCTAGGTAATCTGACTTCAAAGTAACTTTTAAAAAGATAAAATATATTAAAGTATTATGTATTATTGGAATAGCTAGTTAAATTAACTCACAGAATGTAGACTTCTAACTAGGAACATCTAATGTAAAATTGTTCCATATTACGACTCTGGACATTTTATTTCAGGCACATAAAAAACAATAAAAGACAGATACTGTACTATACTTTTCCACAGCATTTTCCATGCCTTTAGATGTAGGAATCAAACAATATACATCAGGAATTAAGAGTGTGCTACATTAGAATCACAGCCTCTCAAAGGTTAAATGAGAGCTTAATGGTCATCTAAGTCAACCATCCATCCAATTTCACTATGGATCTTCACTCTTAAAGTAATGAAATACCATTCTACAAACGGCATCAATTCAAACAAACCAAGCTGAGAAGGAAATGGGCCAGAAATGTCAACCTTTTTCCCCTGAGCAGGAGGGGAAAAATACAAGGGTATTGACTCTAGGGAGCATGTATAAGCTCTTTAAATGTGCTGACTTTTCATAGAATAAACAATGTTGGCAGCAAAACAGTTAAGTCATTGAAATGTTATCATTTTGCAACATTCTCCACTCCCTATTCTCTAGCCATTGTCTTGGTGAAGTTCACAGGTGGTATAGCAAAGCCCTTTCAAAATGACCCAAGAAAAGAGGAAGAGAGAATAGAAGATGATGGAGAGGGAATCTTATTCCTTTAAACCTGTCTTAAAGACTTTCTAAGGAGACTCTTGGTCACCCAGAGGATGGTTGGCATTACCTCTCCTTAGAGAGGTCAATGTCCCTGATGTTCTTAGACTACCAATCCAACTGAGGATAGGCTTACAGGATAGCACAATAACCCTTAAAAAGAAGATGGAGGAGGAGAAGGAGAAAGAGATTTTGGAGGGAAAAGGAATCTTAATTCCAAAAATATACCTTATTTCCTCCTGAATAGAGCTGTGAATTTGTAAAAGTAGTACAAACATCTTCTGATTTCCACTCGGACAATCTCCCAGGCACAGTCACTGTATTTCTTTTCTTTCAGGAAATTGTCTATCCTGTTGAAATATCTCCTCAGTTCGAGGTTACTCAGCTGGGGGACCCTGGCTTCTGAGGGTTTCATCTCATTCTCTTTCATTTCTTTCATGTCTTCATTTTCATTCTTGTCTTCCTCCAAGCATTGGTTCAGGTACTCTGCTTGCTGATCAAGTCCTATTTGGATTTGTTTGACGTGTCTCTCTTTCCAAGATTTGAAGGTGTGTTGGCTGAAGATGTTGAAGGTCTGTAGGGACATTTCATAGAAGGCCTTCTTGATGTCCCTCTTCATATGCTGGGTGTATTGTAGAAACTCTTGGGGCAACTCAAAAGCTATGTTTTCTCGTAGACATTCTACAGGAAATGAATTGCTCATACTACTCAGAAGTCTCAGATTTTGCCAGGTGACTCTTCTCAGGTGAACATTCAGTAAGTTACAGTCCAGGGATAGGGTGCCAGCAATGAACATACCCATAAGGAACTGAAGCCACAGACACTTTTGAATCATGTCAGGTATGGTGCTCTTTTTTTTGTTTGTTTGTTTCAAGCTAAAAAAAAATCCAGAAGATGTGGATTTGGCAATGATGTTTTAAGTACTCCTTCATGTGCCTTTATATACCTGAATATCTTCAGCAGGAGTTTTCTCATTCGTCATTTTACAGTTAACCAAGGTTGCGGCCCCTTTCCTTTGCCTCTGAGGCTTTTTTTTTTTTTCTTCTTCTTTTTTTCTTTTCACTTTGGGTGACTATGCTAACTTTGGAAGTGATACCAGTTTTTTTTTTTTTTTTTTTTTCTGAAAAATGAGCAAAGTATTACCATCGTGTTACCTTGAATACCTGGATGATCCATCCCAGCACTAAGTAATCATCATAACAAGACTGATTTCAGAAAGCCAAAAGCTGAGTCCATGCACTCACTCACTCACTCACTCACTCAAATCTATTACATAAGAGGGAGTGATCCTTCATGAAAATATATTTTTTGTACCTGGTGCTATAGCCAAACATCCTGTCTCATTGAGTTAATCATAGACATTGACCAAATGACTGTGATTATTTGATTGCTAGGTCACCAGAGCACAATATAGTTTAGGTTTTTCCGATTTTGTTAAGTTTAGTTTCTATATTTGGATATTTTCTCTTTTTGATTTTTCTGGATCCCCAAAAAGATGAAGAATAGAGTTGGTCAATTTAGCATGGCACTAAGTAGAAGACTAAGCTGGCTTGGTTTTCTGTTGCATTAGAAAATATTGATAATCTCTAAATATCCTTTTCTTCAGTTAAATTCATCCTTGACTTAGCCTTCCCTATGCCTCTGATACGTTCCTTAAAAGTCCTGGAGGGGGTTTTATATTTGAGAATATCCTTCTGCCTCATTAACTTCTCTCTTGTAGTATCATTTTCTTTTCTTTTTTTTTTCTTTTCTTTTCTTTTGTTTTTTAGATGTAGTTTAGGCAGTATTTTAAAACTTTTGCTTGATTGCTTGATTATTATTTCTTCTTGCCTGATGGCTCTGGATTCTGTAAAGGCTTTTGTTTGCTCCTGTGTTTGTTGTGCACTGAGAAGGTATGTGAGTAGGAGGTCACCCATTTAGCTAAGTGAATTCCTAGCTGGACCAATGTTACTGTGGTAATGATGGCTATCTATTGTTTATGGTTTTTACTTTGTTTGACCAAATAACCTTCCTCTGATTATGGTTAAAGCAAATGGATTCTTTTCTCCAGGAAAGTAAAATGGGTTGTCATTAAACAAAGGTAGCTTATTATATCTTCTTACAAAAAAAAGATATACATTAATTTGCAATTAAGTCATTGTACAATGGCAAATAGCCACAGTTCCACAAACATGGCAGACTTTCATTGAAAAGTTGGCTTAAAAAGTTCTTGTCTAAATCAGTTGACTGCGCCAAAGGCTAATTGTGGGTAAGTGGGATTTCTTAAAATCCTGGCTTTTGGGAAAGGTTTCTATTTCCTATGAAAAATAAATTATATATATTATTCTACATGTTCTATCTACATAAATTCTGATTTCATGGGCAGATTTCTTGGGGTGACCAAATTTGAAAAATATTAAGAAAACAAGCCCTTTTATATAGCATTATAAATTGATACAACGTTCCTAGACAGGAAAGTGGTGATATGGATCAAAAGCCTTAAAAGTATATATAGTATTTGACTCAGCAGTTGTTCCTCTAGGAATTGATTCCCCAGAAATAATGATGATTGCCTTAAAGACTTAGCTGTAAGGAAGTTTGTCACAGTAAAAAATGGAAAACAATTTTAATGTTCAGCAATAAATACTTAGTTAAGTAAGCCATCAGTAGAAAACATATATGTAAGCACTAAAAATTATGTGTGGGAATATATTTGGTCACTTGGATAGATACACGTTGTAGCTTAAAAAAAAAGCTTATATTTGCATATAGAGGCTGATACCACTTTTGTTAAATATAGACATATGCATATATATACAGAAAAAAAGTCTTGATATATATGCAAAAATTTTGAGTCATTATCTCTAACTGGAAGAATAATGGATAGTTTTATTTTATATTTTATTTACTTGGATTTTTTTAAGTTTTCTATGATCAGCAAGTATTTCTTTTCTTTTCTTTTCTTTTTTTTTTTTTTTTTGAGACGGAGTCTTGCTCTGTCGCCAGGCTGGAGTGCAGTGGCGCAATCTCCTGCCTCAGCCTCCCAAGTAACTGGGATTGCAGGCACGTGTCAACATGCCTGGTTAATTTTTTGTATTTTAGTAGAGATGGAGTTTCACCATGTTGGCCAAGATGGTCTTGAGCTCCTGACCTCGTGATCCGACTGCCTCAGCCTCCCAAAGTGTTGGGGTTACAGGCGTGAGCCACTGTACCCGGCCAAGTATTTCTTATTTAATAAGAGAAGGCTGTTTTTAAAAGAAGATACATTAAAAAAGGAAAAATTATTATACATCTGAAATGTGATCAATACTACTTTATTTGTTTAAACATTTCTACTCTAGAGTATTTTGAAAGAAAATGTGGATTCTCCCTAAGGCTCAGTTCCAATCAGTTGATATGAATAACATACAGTATGTGGGAATATACTATTCTTGCAGCCATGTTTATGCATGTATATATACTTATAATTACACACACACACACACACACACACACACAGATTCTATAAAGGGCAAAGCGTCTCTGAGGGCCATAGCTTTTTACATACCTCATATAACTTCTCTACCTAAAACTTCTTGAACTGTTCCAATTAGAACTGCTTGTTCCCCATTTTGCTTTTACAATGTCTTGGCCTCCTTAACCATGGGTTTAAAAAAATAGATAATTGTATAACTGTTGGTCTCCCAATTTAGTGCATTCCCTCACTTCCCTGAAATTGCCCATGGTGCTTAGTATACTTTTCACTAGTTTGAGACTGTTCAGTGATACTAATCAAACTAAAAGATTGTTCAGTTCTGTTACTGTGGTAAGTTCTGCTCACAGGTGTTGGAGATGACTGCACATTTGGCTATTGTCAGTCATCTTGAAGTTGCCTGTATTTTTGGTCATGCACAGTTTTGTCATCTTTAGCCCTCTCACCCCAAATTTCCTCCCTTTACTATAATGCCATATTATATTCTCATTTATCTAAAAATGTACTTTCATGTTTACGACATTTCGGTCACTGGCGTAGGTCCTGAAGAAGGAAGAAGAAGTTGTAGTGCATGATCTCAAGGAGCCTGTGGCTGAAGAAGCAAGCATGTTCTGAGTGTTTTAGGCAGGAGGAGTAATTCTTAGGGTTTCCCAAGAGCATGGACTCCATTCCCCATGTTCTGGAACGTTAATAGATGCTGATGTTGACAATATTCATGACAAGGAAAGATAGCTGGCATACACATCTGTCCCTCTCCAACCATTAGGATTGCCTGTCTTTGCAAATAAAATATAGAACACTCATGCAACATTTGGGACATACCTACTAAAAAGTCATTCATTGTCTTTCTGAAACTCAGATTTAACTGGGTGTCTTTATTTTATCTGGCAACCCTATCCACCATGCAAGCTCCCACTGACCTCTCAGAGCAGAGCTCAGACGTGACATCCCCTGCAGAAAGCCATTCCTCTGCTACTTTTCCTCCTCCTGCAGAGTTGCATTTGATTGCATTTCTCTATGCTGGCTTTACATGTGCACATAACCCTAACAAGTGTACATGGCAAAGAGGTCACCCGTCATACTAAAACAAAATAATACTGACACGCACAAACATACACACACTTGTACACTCACATATAATCACTCTGATTAGAAGCATTATTGAATGATCAGTCACTGGTCATACCTCTGTTCTGTTCTGTAAATACCAGAGGTATTGAATGTATCTCAAAAATATAATCAGAAAATTGAAAACAATGACAGTGTAAGGAAACATTTTGACTCCTAAATTTGTCTGGCATAACTGCTCAGTTTGTCATCAGCAGGCTATGCACTGACATGCTAACATGGTTTCCATGACATCTGTTCTTATTTCCCTGGCATGACTTGAGATCATTTATACATGTTCAGGCTTTCCTCAGAGGGAGGGCTGGTTAGCAGGGGCTGCTCTGTTGCTTATGGAATTGTGTGGTGTCTATGTGGATTATGAGGTTAACTGTAATGGACAAGGCAGAATTTGACAAAATGGAGATGAGACATTTCAGTCTAGACAATACAGCTGTGATTCAGTTGAGGGGCATTTGGCATCTGCTGATAAGATTTATTGCTCTCCATGAAAAGACAAGTTTCGAATCAGGGCAAGAGTAACACATTGGTCATCCATATTACTCAATCCTTGAATGTACATTGTTCCATTTGTAGGGCCATTAGGCGATTGAGCCCAGTAGAGAGCCCAGGAAAGGGAAGCCTTGTATCCAGGCCTAGCAGTACTTCCCATGGGACACGCAGAGGATGGTCACCACAATGTTTTGTGCAGCTATTTTATCCTCAGACGAACCCAGTCACCTCTGGCAACTTGATGTTTCACTCATTCTCACTGCCTCAGCATTGTGGTCAGCCTCATTTGGAGCCAGCTTGTCTTCTGGTCCCTTTCTTGGCTCTTCTCTTAATGAGATCCTGATAGAGAAACTGATAATGACTATACAGGGAATACCGTGAATATGTGCATATGGTAAAAATTCAAACACCTCAGGGCAAGGGAAAGCTTTGCTTAACAGCTCAGCCTCATGTCATGCTCCTCTCCCCCACTGCGGCAACTACAGTTATCAGTTTGGTGTGTGTCCTTGTTTGATACCTTTCTCTCTACTAAGCAATAAGTTCTATGAGGGAAGGTATAACAACTGGCTCGTTTGCTTTTCTCTTAAATGCCCATGGGGAATAAGAGAGACCTGGATCATATCCATGGGTGGCAGTAGGAGGACTTGTATATATATTTTTTAAATTGACAATACAGGATTATAAAAATTGTGATATGCTTTGAGGTTGAATCCTAGAAGTATATCTTTGTGACTGTATATAGGATGTCATTTGGAGATGATATTACAAATCTATATTATCAGCCTTTTGTGGATATGAGGTCCAGGATAAATGGCTCACCAGACCTGGCCTGTGAGAGAGCCAGGCTATCACAGTACCTGGCCCATAGTAGGTTCTTAATAATTATTTGTTGGGTAACCGAATGATGATAATGAAGCCATGTCTTAATGACAGTAAAGTTATTTGATGGTTTAGTTCTTTTTGTGTAGGGATATGGGGAAGACAAAGTCAGACGTTGGGGAAAACTGAGGCATTTACAGAGTGGTAGATGGCAACTTAGGTGTCCATTTAATGTCCTATACTACTTCTGGTGCATTCTCCTTGGGACTCCCCAAGTCTGGTTAGATCATGAGCACTTTTGTACCTCTCCTCTAGTGATATCACACAGTTTTGTATTGCTTGGTTGATTCATATTTCTTCCCCTCCAGAAGAAAAACGTGTCTTTCTTAGTTTTGTATCCGTGGCACCTCTTACACAGTAAATGTTTGTTTAATCAAAAACTGCCGTGTGACTTCTTACAGTTCTCAAATCTGATTGAGTTATAATCTGTATAGGCAAAACTGCTGAGAAGTTCTAAGTCCATTCCTCTCCACCACCCCCTTTTGCCGCTTTTTTGTGCATGATGCTCCCTGTAGCTGTCATTTAATTGTATCAACCTTAGAGGGGCTCTTTGGCAAACTAATATCCAGTTGTATTTTCCAGCCCAACTGAAGATTATGCATATAGTAACTTCCCGCCCAGGAATAATTTGAGCTGTTAGAAAAGAATCCCTGATAAAAAGAAATGTAGCGTGGTGGAATAAGTATTTCAGTAAATAAATGTGCACCATCAGTAAAACCTACGCTGTGTTTTAGGATTACCAAAACAGCCTCCATCCACATCCTCATTTCAGTGTTGATTTCCCGGGGTCCTTTTGCGCCCAAATGGGGCTTTTACTTCTGAGGGTGTTAGTAAGAATTTCAGATGGCAGGCATGAAAGATGGATGTCACCTACCAGAATAATCCTTCTCTTTACTCAGTGAATTTATGTGGATTTTTTCCTAGACCACATCCAATAGTGGATATCTATTATGCTAGATAATAGTTGGGAAGAAATGATGAGAGTGCAGTGGATGATGGACAGAAATGTCCTTTTGTCTTTAAAAGGAGTTGGCTTTGTAGAGATGAAGACAGTGTCTTTTAATTACTGTCAGGTTGCATGTGGTCATAAGGTTTCTTGACATTTCTGAAGAACAAAGAAAGGTATTATGATAGAAAAATTTAAGTTGGCCTTACTTAGCCTGGCAGAGGATTCACATGCTGCAAATTTAAGGATTTCTTAAGTGTCTTAACAATGCCTGAGGTTGGGGGTGGTATCTGGGAATAATCTTCTAGAGCAAGGCGGTGGAGTAAGCGGGGAGCGGTCTCTTTTCTTCCTGCCAGCCTCCCTCCCCCCAGGTAACCTGAGAAGCTTGGAATGGGTTTCCTGAGAGATGCTAGACTTTTTCCAATGTCTGAAATTAAGTTATTTATATACTCACTTACTTGTTTTCTTTGTTTTCCATTTTATCCCTGGTGTTTACCACACAGCATATAATCGATAAATATTTATTGAATGAATAGATATGCATTTCATTATTTTATCTTATGAGTATATTCTAATCTAAATTGAATATCAGATCAGTTGAGTAATTCTACCTCTTTTGTTTTTTTTTTTTTTCTGAGACAGAGTCTCGCTCTGTCAGCCAGGCTGTAGTGCAGTGGCATGATCTCTGCTTACTGCAACCTCCGTCTCGCGGGCTTAAGCAATTCTCCTGCCGCAGCCTCCCGAGTAGCTGGAATTACAGGCGTGTGCCACCACGCCAGGCTAATTTTTGTATTTTTAGTAGAGACTGGGTTTCACCATGTTGGCCAGGCTGGTCTAGAGCTCCTGACCTCAGGTAATCTACCCGCCTCGGCCTCCCAAAGTGCTGGGATTACAGGTGTGAGCCACTGCGCCCAGTCAATTCTACTTCTTGATAGAACCGTGTAACTTTGAGCAAGTCGCTTAAGCATTCTGTGCTTTATCTGTAAGCAAGGCTAATAAGAGTACCTATTTCAAAGTGTGATTGTGGAGATGTAAAGTGCTGAGAAAGTACCTAGTATATAGAATGTGGACAATAAATGATAATTATCATCATCATCTGTTGCCTACAGTGTTAGACACAATGCTAAATTCCAAGAATACAAGGGCAAACAAGACAAATATAGTCCCTTGCAGAGGTTCCTGGAGGCAGTGATACCTACTCTTAATCTTAAAAGGCAAGAGTTGATGAGAGTTTGAACTAGGAGAGTGATAGCAGGTATCAAGAAGAAGATAATTACTTAGAAGGTAAGGTTGGCAAGTTTTGGAAATTGATTTGGAATGGGAGGCAGGGGTGAGAAGGAGGAAACAGACTAGGGAGAAACTCAGTTTTTTAGCTAGGTATATGGTTGTGCCACCAACTGAGAGATAGCCTATAGGAGGAGGAGCAGGCTTAGGGGAGCAACTGGTGAGTTCTGTTATAGACAAGTTGCTTTGAATTGTCTGAGATAGCTAAGTGGAGATGTCTATCCAGCAGTTGGATATATGGCTTAAACTAGAACAGAAGACTGATGCTGGCAGGAGAGACAGATTTGAAGGTATCCACAGAAGCTGTAAGTGATAAGACTATAAGAATCAGTGGGTCTGTCCAAAGACAATATATAGGGAATGGAATGAAATGGGTCTGTGTCCGAACCCTAAGAATATGCTATGTTACAGTAGGCAGCAGAAGAGGAAACTGGAGAGGATGGTCACAGGCATAAGGAGAATGAGGATGGAATATTCTGTTTTTTGTTTTTGGTTTTTTTGTCTCTGCGTCTTTGCCCAGATGACTCCACAGAATTCTCATTGTAACACTGTAATCCAGCTATTCTTAGTTAAGCTTTATTTGCCAATGTTGATCTAGACCGAATGCCCTCTTGTTGATGTGATTCTTTAAACTCAGAAAGAAGAATTAACTCATTGAAGTCTACAGTCAAACCCTTTGGGCTATTTTAGTATATGCCTCCCATGAAATACATCTCACTGCCAGGCATGCATATGTGGAGTTCTTGGCAGTTGCCACTTGGACTGCAAGTTCGCCTGGTTTCTTTACTTCTGCCACTTCCACTGTAGGAGTATGGGGATGAATTCATTTCCCAGGGTTGCCATAACAAATCACCATAACCTAGGTGGTTTAGAACAATGAAAATTTATTCTGTCATAGTCCTAGAGTCTGGAAGTCCAAAATCAGAGTGCCATCAGGATAATGCTCCTGCCATAGCCTCTAAACAAGAATCCTTCCTTGCATCTTCTAGCTTCTGGTACTTGCTGGTAGTCCTTAGTGTTCTTTGGTTTCAGATGCATCATCTCTGCCTCCATAGTTACATGACATTCTTCATGCATCTGTGTGTCCCTTCATGTGGCCCTTCAATGGCCTCCTTATCAGCACACTACTTGTTACACTTAGTACCTACCCTAATCCAGTATGACATCTTCTTAATTTGATTACATTTGCAAAGACTTTTGTTTCCAAAGCAGGCCACATTATAGATATTGGGGGTTAGAACTTAAGTATATTTTTTGGGGAGACACAGTTCAATCCATGACAGGGGATATGGTACAGGGAGCCTTAATGGGGAGAGGATCTTGCAACAAATCTAGCCTGTTGGAAAGAATGGCTTGGAGACATTGAGCTAGTGTGGAAGTGTTTAACTATAGGTCTTTGTTAGACAGAAATGTGCTATATGAGTAGATAGTGTTAGTTCTTATAAGCCTGTCAACATGATAAGCCAGACGTTGTCTTTAAGTATTCTTTGGTAACAATCTATATAGCTATTAATAATAATAAAGAATAATTTTAATTTAACAATTATTAAGTGCCAATGCTCTAAATACATTCTCTTTAATTCCCAATTACTATACAATGTACATGATACTAGCTTCAGTTTGAAGAGGAGGAAATGGAAACTGGGAACTATAGAGCAACTTAACCAACGCTACAGAGCTAGAAATCCACAGAATCAGGATTCAAAACCACATCTGTCTGAGGCCACATTGTCTTTTTACAGGACTAGGGTCGTAAAGGGTTTGGGTTAAAATCCACTGTGTGTATCTATGCATTAATAGCCATTTTCATTCTCGAAATAATTTGAAACTATTTATAGAAATATATATGATACAAGAGAACAAAGATTAAAGAAACCAGAACTGAGGGAAAACAAGAGTGAAAAAGCAAGATGAAGTCAGGGGCACAGTTCAAATGTAAGAATGCATGCCATAATGTCCAGTGTCAATAGTGTAGAGGGCTGCAAATCTCAAGACTTCCTACAAGAAAAGAGATAATATAATTTGTTAAAGTATTTATAGTATCCAAAAGACCAAATGAAGCAACAACAAAACTAAGTCTTCAGGAGAAGCAAAGCTTTTCTTGGTACTGAGTTCTGGAAGAAATTTCTCCTGTGGGCCTTCAAAGAGGGAGCACCGTGAGATGTCCTGAGCAAAGACCCTAGTAACTTCTTTACAGGAGTTACCACTAGCACATGCATGGAAGGGCTAATTCTTACAACTTCCCTCCGTGTAGGCTGCTGTCTCCTTGCCAACAGGCATGCAGTTCCTTGGCAGACATTCTGCAGAGGTTGTTGATTTTTCTCATGTTGAGCTACAGAAAGGACTTCAGCTGCTCTGCTGGCTTGGGATAGCATTTCTTCATCATGGCCCGAAGTGGGGAAAAGCGTGGTCACCCATGTTGGCATTCTCAGGGGTGTTCAATGTGGAAAGACTGCCCTGACATTTAAAGAGCCCTTGCCTAGATCTGATCCTGCATTTCCTATTACATATACAGAGGAACTTCTGGAAAAATAATCTGTAGACACAACTCTCTTTAATTTAGTCAGAACTGGGAAAACAAAACTATTCTGTCAGATTGACCCAGTGTCATAAACAAGAATGAAGTGCGTGCTGGATTTCCACACTGTCAGAGGTTTGATTTGCTCTATGTCCTCTAGAGGAATAGTTCCAAATATAGGAATCTAAGGAAGCAACTTGTGGTCTTTTTTGTTGTTGTTGTGTTTTGTTTGTTTCTTTGTTTGTTTGAGCTTGTGGTCTTATTCTGCATTGAGTTGACTTTATTTTCTCTGAAAGAGCTTCTTCATAAATTGGATGTTTTAAAATTAAAAACCAGGATAACGGCCGGGCGCGGTGGCTCAAGCCTGTAATCCATGCACTTTGGGAGGCCGAGACGCGTGGATCACGAGGTCAGGAGATCGAGACCATCCTGGCTAACACGGTGAAACCCCGTCTCTACTAAAAAATACAAAAAACTAGCCGGGCGAGGTGGCGGGCGCCTGTAGTCCCAGCTACTCGGGAGACTGAGGCAGGAGAATGGTGTAAACCCAGGAGGCGGAGCTTGCAGTGAGCTGAGATCTGGCCACCGCACTCCAGCCTGGGTGACAGAGCGAGACTCCGTCTCCCCCAAAAAAAAAAAAAAAACCAGGATAGCCTTACGTCTCCAAATATTATAGCTAATTAAATACTGGGATATCCTCTTGGAATTACCAATCTTGCATAATTGAGTTTTTTTCCTTTAAGAGTAGAACTCACTGTGTGGAAACAGCCATATGAATGGCCCCAGAGTTAAAGCTTCTTTATATTCCCAGGAGAAATGTACTTAAGGAGAAATTGGGATTGCCCTATATATATCCCTGCCAGAATCACTCATTGCTAAATGTAATAATACGGTTTCTCATGGATGGTTCTAGTTGTTGGGTCAAATAATTTTGAAAGTATCTACTACATGTTTATTCCATCCATCCACCCACCTGTCCGTCTGTCCTTCCATCCATCCATCCATCCATCCATCCATCCATCCATCCGTTTATCCATTCTTTCATCTCCAAGGAGATGATGCCTGACACAGATAGTAAAAAAAATAGGGGAACTTCTTGTCCTCATAGTGTGTCCAAGTCTTCAAACAATAGCAATAAAATTACAGGGCTTTATAAGTGCTATAAAGCAAATAAACAGGGCAAGAAGGTAACTGGGGGAGGTGATGGATGAGCTAAGACCTGAAGGGTGAAGAGCAGTCAGCTGTGTACAAAGCTGGAAGGGAGCATTTTGGACAGAGGGAACAGCAAGTTCACAGGCCCTGATGGGCAAAGCTCAGGATATTTAAGGGATACAAAGGAGATTAGTTGGGCTGGAGTGAAGGGAATGGAGAGGTTGGTGCTAGTATAGGTTGGGACTGGCAGGCACAGCAGGCTATGATGGAGTTCCAGTTTTATTCTAAGACCAGTTAAAACGTATGAAAGCATTTCAAACAGAGAGTAGTATGATATGATGTGTGCTTGAAGGAGATCCCTTTGGGGGCCTTGTAGGGGAAAAATTTGGAGAAGGGGCTAGAGTAGAAACAAGGAGGCCAGGTCGAGGGCAGATATTTCAGTAGGCCTGGTGAGAGTTGTGACCTAGATTAAGGTGGGAGCAGTAGAGATGGAAAGAAGAAGACTGGTATGAGGCATGTTGTTAGTACGTTACTTAGGATGTATTTGGGTTGAGGTTAATATCTATGATCACCAAAGGCAGTTTTCCAGAAGTACCATTGATAATATATTTGATTATGAGATCTTTACTGAATTAACATGATAGTTTTTTGGTAATCAGTAAATAATCTCATTTGGCATTTGATCTTTAACTTGATGGCCTTAAACTAGGTTAGCTCCCTTATACTTTAGCCAATGATATAAATAATTTACTTAATTGGTCTTAGGTTGAGGTTGAGGCTTGAATTTCCCAGGTTTGGCCTGAGGCTTAAATTTCTTAGAGTATCCCCTGATGTACTTTTCTGTGTGTGCACAGAACAAATGCATATTCCTATACATTATAACATTTAGATAAAATAATGTTTTTCATGATTGATTTAAACCATGGATAACTACAGTCAAATCATAATGGAATATAATCATATAATTATGAAGTTAAGAAAGTGATCCTAATCTATTATTTACTAAATATAGAGGAGAACCTAGAGCTGACAATGCCAATTCTAATTTGATTTAAAAACAAAAACTCAGAAATGTCTGTCTGCACTAATGCTCCTACACAAACTATACCCCCATGAAACAGTAGTGTTTAATAGGGTGAATCAAGATGTCCCTGCTACTGGAGTCAAGCAATGCTAGCCTTTCTTGTGTCACAGAAAAACTAAATAAATGAAATGAATTTTCTATACTTTAAGGTTGAAACATAGAAAATTCAACCTTTAGCAATATTTTTATTAAACTTTTGGCATCTCTGGTGGTTTACTTAGAGTAGAACCTAGTTTATAATGATACCTTAAGTTTTAGATTATTTAGTTATTTTATGAGCTAGTGCCTGAGTCTGTGACTTGGCACACAATAATTTGATTTATTATTTTTATAAACTCATAATGTTCTGCAAAAATCTCAGGACTTCCAGATGCTTCAGACACCAGCTACTGTAAAAAACATCCAAAATTATAGGATGGGCTAAACATGATAGAAGCATTCCTCATGTGTACCCAACTCAAAACCAGGGTACTTGAGCTGCAGTTGGGTCTCTGTAAGAGTTGTCAGGAACATAGACCCTTTCCGTCTTGTGGCCCTGCCATCTTCCATGCAGCTTCCTTTATCAGGCTTGCAGGGCTTATCTTTGTTAGACTGGAGCAAAGGGGCAGCAGCATGGAGGAGTGTGCATGGGAAGGTAATGTGGTTAGGCTTAGAGGAACACACAACACTGTCAGTCCCATTCCATTGGCTGGAACTTAGTCACATGGCCACAGCTAAGTGCGAGGGATGCCAGGAAATGTAGTCAGGTGCCCAGGAAGGAGAGGGAATAGTTTGGTGAACAGTTAGCCTGTCTTTGGTCTATTTGGAAAAGCAATCTAGAAATCAAAATGCATTGAGGCTGGTGTAAGTTAGATCAGGGGGTTGGACTGGCATAATGGGGCACATTACAGATGCCCAACAGAGATTGAAAAAAAAATCCTTCTGGAGAGAATTGGAGTTGTCAGCCATTGGCAGTTTTCTAGTGATTTCTTTTCTGAAAGAGTACAAGACGTACTATTGAAATGAAGGATTTAAATTTTTTTTCAAGGTTACATAAATAAGAAGGTAAATGATGAATTTGCTATTTTTTTTTTTTTTAAGCATCTTTTCCTTGGAAGAAAACTCTTTGGTAGGATGGTACTGTCATTTGCTTTCTTTGAAAAGCAGAACCCATGGAGCTTGTTTCTCACAAGAGCCAACATGTAGATCCTTCAGTACCATCCGCAGCTGATGCTACACTGGCCATGAACCATGCATCGAGCGGTGTTACCAGTGAATGCATTATTTCACTTTATCACTGGCAGAATGCTGCAGGATGGATATTTTTATCCCCATTTTATGGCTGAAGAACCAAGGCTGCAAAAAGTTATATAACCTGGCAAAGTTCACACCGAACTAAAGGCTGCCTGATTTTCTATTAAACTTATTTAAGTATAAAATAAAGGGTTCTGAGTGTCTCGTGTTTTTCTTTGTTTCTTTTTTTTCTTTTGTCAAATAAAGATGAAAATGTTTTACCTAATAACATCACAACCTTAACCTCTCAAAAATAGCTTTTTCGAGAAAGACTTTTAAAGATTCCTGGCTTCTGACAAAATGAGTTAAACACACTTGGGTCCCTTATTCTGCCTGTGGAGAGTGAGATTCTGTCCCTCTCCATGTGGTCAGTTTAGCTGCTGGAAACTGTTTATGAGTCCCTGCCACTTGACCTGACTTACGGCACCTGGCAAATATGATCCCAGGGTGTGGCTGGAATTCATTTCTGACTTCTGTAGCTAAAGGAGGAAAAGGCATTACTGCCCCTGTGAGAAGAGGCAAGAGCCAGGGACCTGCCAAGGTCTCTGCAGTAGACTTCAGGGAGTATCTCCTGACCCCCACCACTGTGTGGAACTTGGTGGATCCTGGTGCAGAGACAGGCTGTGGGTAGCACCAGAGCATCATGTGATTAAAAGAGAGAATGGAGTGATTTTCAATACAGCATCTTGAGGTGAAGCAGTATTGAAATCCATTTGCTCAACATTGGTTCCATGAAACACTAATTTGGCTAAAAGCTCCACGAAGGAAAGATTTTGTAGCTAAAGAAATTTAGAACAGCATATGTATTTAGACTTGCAGCATATGTTAGTATGTGAAAAACCTCCAATATCTTGCAGCAAGGCACCTGTTAAACTTGTCTAACCTATAATATAACAAACTTATTGGACTACATACTTTTAAAAAAATCACACTTACTAATATCCTGAGGAATTAACATTTTGGGGAACATACTTTGTGTATCACTGACCTAAATAGCGCATACAAAGAAGACAATGTTAGAAAAGAAATTCAATATCCAAATTCAGATGGAATACAGGGAGGATTACCAACTGGAAGATTGCATAGTTACTCTTGGTTAGGTAATGTAAGCAGCAACAATGATCACATCATAATTTCAGTGTTTTCTCTGATTTTAAACAAAACAGAAATATGAAAACCTCAAATATTTTATATTGTAAAATGTCTTTTGTCCTCTGTATTTTGTTGTCTTCCCCTCTCTCTTTTCTATTACCACATAAGCTTCTTGATTTTAATCAAATGAGTCACTGAAAGTTGGAACAACTGGAGAAAGATGTGTTCAAATCCATTGAACGGAAGATGTGTTAAAATCCATTGAACAGAAAGTTAAGTTATTAGTTAAGTACATAGTGTTACTAAAATCTGTTACATGAATTTGTTGGAGGCTGGGTGCCGTGGCTCACGCCTATAATCCCAGCACTTTAGGAGAGCGAGGTGGGTGGATCATCTGAGGTCAAGACTTCGAGAACAGCCTGGGCAACATAGTGAAACCCCGTCTCTACTAAAAATAAAAAAATTAGCTGGAGGTGGTGGTGCACGGCTGTAATCCCAGCTACTCAGGAGGCTAAGGCAAGAGGATTGCTTGAACCCAGGAGGTGGAGGTTGCAGTGAGCCAAGATTGTGCCACTACACTCCAACCTAGGTGACAGAGTGAGACTCCTCTCAAAAAAAAAAACCCAAAAACAAAAACACAGGCCGGGTGTGGTGGCTCACGCCTGTAATCCCAGCACTTTGGAAGGCCAAGGCAGGTGGAGCACTTGAGGTCAGGAGTTCAAGACCAACCTGGCCAACATGGTGAAAACCCATCTCTACTAAAAATACAAAAATTAGCCAGGCATGGTGGTGCGTGCCTGTAATTCCAGCTACTCGGGAGGCTGAGGTGGGAAGATCACTTGAACCCAGGAGGCGGAGGTTGAAGTAAGCCAAGATCTCACCTCTGCCCTCAAGCCTGGGCAACAGAGAGACTCCGTCTCAAGTGAAAATAAATAAATAAACTAATTAATTAATTTGTTGGGCTGATAATTTCATTTCATGCTTCTTTAAATTTGGGGAACTTGAAGTATTTGGGGAATTTCCTTCCCTCCTTCTCTTCTCTCCCTCCCACTTTCTCCCTGTCTTCCTTCCTCCCTTCCTTCCTATAGCAAATATGTGTTGATACTAAGCCTTGGCACTGGAACTATGAAAGTTACAGTATCTCTTAATGTGTGTGTATATTTATGTATTTTTACTGGATGACATGTGAATGATGAGCATTAAGAAAACTGAAAACATCTGTATTAGTTACTCAACAATTTTGCTGACTTTTCTGTAGACTTAGACTGTGGCAGGGTACACTGGAGAGTGGCAGATCTGTGGCATGTGGATTATCCTTCTTTCCATAATGCCACAGCAGACATCGCCAACTGACGACAGCACTCAGTCTTGCTTTTTCCCATACCTGGCTTTCTCCAGTTGTTCCAGACAGTTCAGCTGGAACTGGAGCTGTTTTTTTTCCCAGGAGTAGTGGAAGGATTAGCGTTTTAGGAGACCGTAGTTCTATTCTAATGAAGTGTTTGACTTCGGAAAACAGCCTCACTGGGCCCTATTTTCTTCAAATATTTAGACTGGGTGATTTACTGTATTGTTTTAAGCGTACACATTAATGTTGTTTCTCTGTCTACAAATCGCTGTCTGGGGACAAACTTAATTTAAACTCAGCATAGTTTTTCTCCTGCCTGTCTGGGACTCCTTTTGATTTCCCACTTGCATTTATTAGGGGTATCTGACACCTTATCTCCCTAGTTTTTTTGTGTGTGAGTTAATATTTTAATATACTTCAATTTATTTTATTTAATTTTAGAAAAATCGCCTTCAGAATGAAAAAAAATAGTTTTAATTTCTTGCATTTGGTGATGTAGGCCCTCTATGAGTTTATTTTTTCTAGAAGTGCCTCAGGCATGTTCCCAGGGAAACTGCCTCTTCCCTCTTCTCCAAATCCTGCCAGGACTTCTTGGATGGTCCCTACACATGGATTCCTCGGCTTCTGGTGAAGCTTCTAGCTTAATGGATGAAAAAGACTGTGAACAATTCTTGCATTTTTTAATGTGATACTTTACAAAACCTTTTCAGTTTAGATCTTGTTATGATTTTTTATTTGCAGAGTATCAGTATTTAGTACAGAGATTTCAAGAAACTCAGTCAAAAGACATTATTCTGGTGTCAGTGGAATACTTTCTTCAGGAACTTGTCCGTAGGATTTTAATATCCTGAGTACGTATTACAGAGATAGTCGTATTTCCCAAGTGAATTCCTTTGGTCCCCCCAAATGCTGCAGGACTCTTGGTTAGAGCAATTTAGCAATTCACCATTGGTACCCTCTTCTATACCTCCTAACAAGTTACCTTGAAATCTTTAAAAACAAAACAGACAAACAAACAAAAAAACTCATCTGTGTGCTAAATCCATTTCAACAGAAAAATAATAGAATTATTATAATTACCATAACTCTAATTGCTTGAAGAACTTAAACCTTCTGGATGAATGATTTCTAAGAATCACTTTGGAGATGAAAGGAGATCATCGTTTTTAAACAGTCTGTAGAACATGACTTTATCTGTAAATGGTCATTCTTCAAAAGATTTTTTGGGCACCCGCTTTGTGCTGGGCATTTTGCTACATGTTGAGATATAACTAACTCGTAGAGATTCTTTCGACTTAGCCACCCCAGTAGATCTGAGGGGACTCAGCCTAACAGTCACTCTCTCCTTCTATAACTGTTAAAACAAGCATCAGGGGACAAAGTATTGCATTAAATTCCCTGTACTGAATGCCATTGTATAGGTGCATCCTGAAATAACCAAGAAATCAACTGAAACCTGGAAATCTCTCATCAGAAAAATGTCCATGCCAGTCCCCTGGTTGCTGTAAGAAGACTTGTTCTAGACCAGTTTACATTTAGGGAGCACGCATTGTAAGCACCATGATAAGGGATGTAAAGTACCGTAAGAGATGTCCAGTGAGGAGAAAGCAACCACTGGGCACAATGTGACAATAACAAGACTGGGCTGACGAGTAAGTGCTCTGTGAATTCTGAGATACACGGAGGATCCCACTGGCAGGAAAGAAAACAAGAAGGTAGGAGTGAAGTATGAATAGAAGATACTCGTGCACTTGGATCCCAGCCCTGCCACTTACTAGCTGTGTGACCATGGATAAATTTCTCACCATATGGAAGCTTCTGTTTCTTTATCAGCAAAAGAGGAATCATAACATTGACTCATAGACACAACGATAAAAATGTAAAATGCTTAGCACAGCATCTTAAATGTGGCACACAGCAAATGGTATCAGTTACAGTAAAAGTCAGTAAATAATTTTTCTTGGTTTGTCTATAAAGCAGCAATACTACATCATACGACTATGGTCAAGATTAAGTAAGGTGGGCCGGGCACGGTGGCTCATCCCTGTAATCCCAGCACTTTGGGAGGCCGAGGTGGGTGGATTATGAGGTCAGGAGTTCAAGACCAGCCTGGCCAAGATGGTGAAACCCCGTCTCTACTAAACACACACACACACACACACACACACACACACACAAATTAGCCAGGTGTGGTGGCAGGCACCTGTAATCCCAGCTACTTGGGAGGCTGAGGCAGATAATTGCTTAAACCTGGGAGGCAGGGGTTGCAGTGAGCTGAGATCAAGCCACTGTACTCCAGCCTGGGTGACAGAGCGAGACACTGTCTCAAAAAAAAAAATAATAAAAGATTAAATAGGTTGACATAATTAAAGGGCTTGGCACAGTACCTACCATATGGAATATGAACATATACAATAAATATTGGCTACTGTGATGAAAAATGTGGGTAGATGAGAGGAGACAT
Source organism: Rhinopithecus bieti (assembly GCF_001698545.2). Classification (NCBI taxonomy): domain Eukaryota; kingdom Metazoa; phylum Chordata; class Mammalia; order Primates; family Cercopithecidae; genus Rhinopithecus; species Rhinopithecus bieti. The sequence goes on along the minus strand of NW_016804595.1, from coordinate 3,445,608 downwards.
TTCAGACACAGGCAAGAGGTACATAGCCTGGTGTGGGCTTGCCAAATTACCTGGTTCTCTAGGATGGAGGTTTTGTTCAAGTGAGTAGTAGCTGAAAAGGTAGATGATGGTTGTAAAATATGTTAAACATGAATTAAAAGCCTCTTAATTGGGATATTAAATAAAGAGTCTAGGATTCCAGAAGAAAATTTAAATGAGTGATCTCTAAATTTCCTTCTGTTTGAGATTCTGTGGTTCCTCCAAGACTTCCAGTGGTTCCTGAGAAAAACTGGTAAGTCAAACATTCCCACTGCAGTAGTGATCCAGGGCTGCAGCCTGGAACACACCAGCAATAAGGCAATGTATGAGTACTTCTCTGTTTTGATAACAGCAACTCATCTGCTGAATGAAAAAAATTTTAGTTTCCATGTGGAAATCTGGCATTTGATTTGACAGGTAAGAGAGAGGTAAAAGCCCATGAGTGTAATTGGTGAAACGTTATTTCCTGGTCTTTTTTTCCCCTTTAGTTTTGAGAGCCAGAGTCAAAGAGAAGGAAGAGAGAGGAAAAAACAAATGGCTCTCCAGGAAATGAGTTTCCAGGCAGAGCTGAGACACCTGAAGAATGTGTCACTTCATATACTTTGCACGTGTGAGTCAATAGCCAGTTTCAGGGTTTGCCAAAGTGCATCCAAGGGCTGGTGCAAGAGAAGAAACCACTCAAGGAGAATTAATATAATTCTGGTAAGACAGCTTCATGCATTAAGCTTTTAAGAGGGCCTGAGAGGTCTGTGGACTTCATGCAGAACTGTTTGCATGGCATTGGCCAGAGCTGGAGTATAAGCTAGTACAGCATTCACAACCTCTTCCTTAATTTATTTTAGGTGAAGATAAATTTAGAAAACTCATAGTTAAGCAAGTCAAAGAGGTTTCTTTACCGCAGAACATCTCAGGATCTTTGTTATGCTGATATGAATTGTGAGAGTGTGAATGCAGTACTTCCCACATTCACGGGAGAGTGGTACGTTTTGATGTAGAATGTATCTAGGGACTAGAGTCTTAAGCAGCCCTTTGGGAAAAGCTGATTTGGGGCAGGAACACCAGGCCATCATTCCTTCACTCTTGCCCTTTCCCAGGGGGTCTAGGTACAGACACAGATGTTTGCAGGCAGCCCTGTCATTCTAGCAGCTGAATGCAAGACACTGTCCAGAAGAATACCAGTCACTTACAAAAACATGATGGAGTATGGTAGGTAAAATAGTAGCTCCCCAAAGATGTCCACATTCTCATCCATAAAGCCTGTGAATATGTTATCTTACATGCCAGATGAAATTTTGTATATGTGAATACACTGAAGATGTTGAAATGGGTGATTGTTCTGGATTATCAGGGTTGGCCCTGTGTAACCACAGGGTTCTTATGAGAAGGAGGCAGGCAAGTGAGAGTCTGAGGAGATGCAATGACAGAAGCAGAGGTCAGCGTGTTGTGGGGCCACAAGTCAAGGAATGCAGGCAGCCTCCAGAAGCTAGAAAAGGCAAGGAAGTGGATTCTCCCCCAGAACCTCCAGCAGTAACATAGCCCTGCCACCCATTTTAGACTCCTGACCTCCAAACTGTAAGATCAACTTACGGTGTTTGAAGCCACTAAGTTTGTGGTAATGTGTTAAAGAAGGGATGGGAAATGAATAATGAGGTTTGATATTGGTCCTACTTTTCCTGTGCTTGAAGATGGGTGGATTAACATGCTCCCAGACCCCTTCTAAGACTCTGCTCTTGTTCAGGACGGAGGTCAGCTGTAACCACCCTCTGGCTAGTGTGCCCTGCTTTCTTGCTGTCCTTCCTTTATCTCCCTAAGCCCCAGGACCAAGTATCACTCTACTGCTCAGATGTGCAGTGACCAGGTCAGTCACTGACAGTCTTTAAAGAAGTGATGTGATTGGCCACTGGTTGTGCTATGTATCTGTCATTTATGTAGTGTGGGCTGAAGAGCATACTTCTTCCAGTTACTAATATAATGTCCTGTGGTAACTGAAATTTGAAGAGGGTTGTTGTAGGATGAGTGTCATTTAAACTGTGCTCACTGAAATGGGTGCATATCAGAAATCATAGCTAAAGTGAGGTGGAAAATAGAGCCTCCACAAAGACAAACGGGACTGCCGAGGCCACGAAAGTGAATGCTCCAACACTTTGGACTAAAATTGCAATGCCCACATGTTTTTCCTATAATTATGGTTCTACTTATCCCATCTTAGAGTCATAAAAAAACTTGAGTGGATAGGGAACTGAGTTTTTAAAATCATGGTGCAAATCCTACAGTAGCATTGTTATCACTAGACTGGGGGACAGACAGCCTAGCCATGTCCTCGTGTGTTTGCAGAATACCAAAGTGTAAATGTAGCAGATGCAAGCATTAGGGATGTCAGTAAACAATGTATGAATTTAAAATTGAGCAAAGGATAATGAAGCACTATTTGTACTTTGTGTTTGATGGTCACAGTTCAGTTGTCTGGGAATCTCACTCTGAGACCCTGTGATTCGCATGTAAGAAGTTGATTAGGGACTGCTTATGGCCACAAGGGGAATGCAAGCAGGAGAATGGAACAGAGGGAGAAGATGGCTGTGATGCACAGGGGGCTCTGGAGCTCTGACAGCCTCAAGCATGGTCCTGAATTAAGGCAAGGGGGCAAGGCCTTTATGTTCCTCCATCAGCCAGTCATTGGCTGTGGGTCACCCAACCCCCAGAGGGCAACTCCCTCCAGGGAGGTGGCTCTCTAACTAGGCATGCTTCTTTGAGAGACCCTCAACTGAGAGCTATCAGCCTCTAACACTCCCAACTGGGAGAATACATGTCCTAGTCCAAAAGGAATCCAATGTCACATTACAGGGTCCACTACACTGATTATTCTGTGATTCTAGTGCCACTGGACAGTCAAACTTTACAGAGGGTAATCAATATTTTAGCAAGGTTCAAGTCAGAATCTGGGGCAAAGTATGCAGGAAGAAGAGACAGGAGGACAGGAGAGCTGACTGAGGCTGCTGCTGATGGAGAAGGCAGGGCTGCCTTCTACCACAGTGGCCACCTCTCCTTCCCAAAGAACAGCAGCCAGTGGGGGCCGGACCCGCCTCCAGTTTGATTTTCATTTATGGTTACTTGTTAATTTGAGAGAAGTTGATGGTCTCGTTACTTTATCTTATCTCGTCCTTTTAGGGCATTTGGGCTCTGAATTGGAGCAGATGGAGAGGACAAGAACTTGAAATGAAAGTTACTACATTTGACGTTTGTGGTCAATTTTTCCTCTAGTAAAATATAGTTACCTTGTAAAGGCATGTTGAAATTTTTTCAACTCCCAGTCCTTCCCTTGCCCTCCTTTTTTCTTCTGGTTCTTAGACCTCACACGTATGTCATGTTCTTTCTCCAGTCTAGTCACCCCTAGCTCTTTATTCGAGGAGAATTAGATGCCTGAAGTCCAGCTCCTGCTTCACTGAATTGGGAAACAATGAAGTCAGCACCTCTCATTCTCTGAACTCACACTTATGGCTTTGAGAAACTACCTCTTTCCCCCAAGAAAAAGTGCAGATCTCTGAGGGAGGTTGCTAAGAATTCAGCAGGGAGATGAACAGGATAATAAAGGACTTTGTCACAAAGGGCTGACACCATCTTTTAAAATTGCTGATTTTAACACTTAGGCTAAAACCTGGATAAAAAGAGATTCTTGCCTACTTTCTTGTGACATTCTCTTTAGAAAGACTGAAGATACTCCCATCTGTAAGAATTTAGTTTGGGCATCCTGGTGGATTGAGGGCTTGGAGGCCTCACAACAAAAGCTTTTCATCTGGAGGACCAAGTCTGACCCTTCAGTAGCGGCTGCTTGGAGAGGCTGTGTTAAGAAAAATTCTGAAGCCAGAAAAGCTTCTGTATGCTTACCTCATGGCTGCCCTGGCCGTGTTCCTGGGGAGGACAGGGACACCTGATGTGTACTTGGCCATCTCAGGACTATGGTCTTCACACAACAGTCCTCAGTTGGCTGACGGGTGTTTGTGTGTTTAAAAACTATATCCAATGCACACCTTTAATCCAGTGTGGGGTATACTGTAGTTTGTGAGTTATTCAGAGGTAAAATGCTAAATACGGGATGACAAGTTAAAGAGGTAGCTGTCCAGTGCCTAGACTTCACAGAAAGAGTGAAAGATAAATTAAATCCTAAAATAAGTATATGAATAGGGAAGAGATAGTTGGAATCAGCATTAAATATTATTTGGTTTGATATTATATCGGAGACCTAGATCAATGACTCCAGGTCCTAAAGTGCTGGACCTGAGCGTATAAAGATTGTTGTGGTTTTGAAATGGAGAATTCTCTCATTGTCTCATCTGATCTGATAGTAGGCAGTGAAGTGTGTAAGTAGAGCTTGTAGCACTATGCTTAGCAAATGATGACTAGAAACTGGAGATCTATCAGATATGTAGGGAGAAGGATGGTGTATATATGGAAGAAATAAGAAAGGTGAATTGATGGCAAAAAGACAAACAGGATCAGATTCTAGACTTTGCCCTTTTTGTTGAAAGTGGGTTTCTTTTTCCTGAAAGAGCATCAAGGACTACAGGGAAAACATAAACTGTAATATTTAAAATTCCTTTTGCCTAATAACTTCTATTTTTTTGTCAAGCAAACAAAAGGCTGCCCTAACAGTTTTGATTCCCTACTTTCCCTTGCTGGAAGTACATTACATTGCTCATGTAGATCCCTATCTCACAAATATCACATTTTTTTTTTTTTTTTTTTTTGAGACAGAGTCTCACTCTGTCACCCAGGCTAGGGTGCAGTGGGGCAATCTTGGCTCATTGCAACCTCCGCCTCCTGGATTCAAGTAATTCACTTGCCTCAGCCTCACAAGTAGCTGGGATTACAGGCACCCACCACCATGCCCGGCTAGTTTTTGTATTTTTAGTAGAGATAGAGTTTTGCCATGTTGGTTGGCCAGGCTGGTCTGGAACTCCCAACCTCAGGTGATCCGCCCACCTCGGCCTCCCAAAGTGCCTGGATTGCAGGCGTGAGCCACCGTGGCCAGCCCTAAAACAGCGCTTTTTAAAAGGTCCTGTGGCTAGTTGGTGTTGTATATTTATTTATTTATTTTTATTATACTTTAAGTTCTAGGGTACATGTGCACAACGTGCAGGCTCATTGTATAGGTATACATGTGCCATGCTGGCCCGCTGCACCCATCAACCTGTCGTTTACATTAGGTGTTTCTTCCAATGCTATCCCTCCCCCCGTCCCCAACCCCCAGGACAGGCCCCAGTGTGTGATGTTCCCCATCCTGTGTCCAAGTGTTCTCACTGTTCA
>NW_016804595.1:3402463-3439094 GCF_001698545.2 Rhinopithecus bieti | reverse complement strand
CTGTTTTGGTTACTGTAGCCTTTCGTCTAAGTAAGGACACTTGTTTGCACTTTCTGTAATTTGGATAGCACGATAAGGCAGTTCTACGAAGGAATTTTGCATTTCTCACAAGACACTTTATATATCTGTAAGTCACAGGGTTCCCTCAAACCCTCCACCCAGCACAGGGAATTTGAAACATAGAAAGAAACTAAAGAAGGTGAACCAGACTCAATTGAAGTGAATTTCAGTTCTGGGTTTCTGCTATACACACTTTAATGGTGATTTTTAACCATTATTTATAAGTTCTTGATAGTTCCGAGGTCTAGTCAAACCTTCCACAGCATTTAACTACAAGATATATTTAAGTTAGATGTAAAAAACAGAAATCTAACTTGAGACCAACTTTATATAAGACTAATTGAAAGGTTGATTATAGATGAAAAATTCATGAGCATTTAGTGATAGCTGTAGATTTCATTTCGACATAAAACAATGACAAAATTATAATTCTGTCTAATTTACATTAATTTATAAGAACGTTTTGAAAGTTGCAAACAATATCTAGAAAAAGTGATTGTCCCAAAGTTCAGATCCTTCAGTATTAGATACATTGTTTTCCTGTACTAGTGCAGAAAAAAAACCAAAAGCCATTCATTTCCTGCTGCGACTTGTCCTTCAGAAGGTGGGATAGTTGCATGGAATATGACTCATTTCCTTCACAAACTAGAAGTTGCCATTCTAACGAGAAATGGCAATGTGGAAAGCAAATTAGTAAATATTTAAGTATCAGTCCTAGGAAATGGGGCCTGTCCATTAATTTGGACAGTGCTGTGAATATTTGAGTTACTCATTTTGAAATATACATTGAATTAGATATGATTAATGTTCCAGTTGTTAAAAAACAGATAAAGATGTCTTAACCTGACACATTTCCTTTCCATGAGTTTTAAAAAACCTGAGATCATTTTACTGGGACTATTATGAAAGTAATTTGTCTATATGATGACTCTGTTCATGAACCTAATAAGCTTGCTTTCTTGGTCATTCTTTAGAGAAGATTTTTATTTGATTGTTGAATCATAAAGAGACAGGACTCTTGCATTCCAGCTTCATCCTCTGGCTTTTCCATGATTTTTCTTTGTTCCTCAGTCTCTTCATACATAAAAGAAATATATCAGCCGTGGCTCTGAGGTGCAAAAATAAATACAATTGTCAATATTTAAATTGTAAAACTCTAGTAGATTATTCTTATTTTAATTAAAGGAGGAAAATAGACCCAAAATGATTTTAGGAGCTGATTCGGATAAATTGGTCAGGCAGTTTAGAATTTAAATTCATGGTTCTTTTCTACTGACTTTATTGGATAACAATTTATGCATATACAGATAAATTTGGTGCACTTTAAAATGTGCTTAAAAGATCTTGTGTTAAGATCCTGTTCTTCCTGAATTAGAGGTCCACAGGCCTATTTTGGCCTACAGAAATGTTTTGTTTGCTCGTAGAAAGTATTGATTTTTCTTTTAAGTCATCAACCTATAAAAACACAGATTTCACATTAAAAATGGATTTCCAATTACTCTTAAAGAATCAGAAGATCCAGCAATGTCGGGTCTTTATCTCTACATAGCAACTGCTGCTAGCACTGAAGAACTTTCCCCTTTCAATGGTGCATGTGCCTCAGCACCAACGGTCTCTGGGATGAGACCCCGGTACTGCAAATCAAGGTTTTCTCTGTTGGCCTAGATGAGAACATTCTGACATTGAGAATAAACAGTTTAAGCACCATTATTAAGTGGTATTTGAATTCAGAGATTAGGTACATGAACAAAACCTAGGGTACTGCTACCTTGAACTTCTTTTAGTAAGAAGCAAGTTCTTCTAACTTCCCTCTACTTTCTTTTAAGTTTGTCCAAAAGTGCATTTGCAAAGGGATTACAAAGACCATGGCAGAACCAGCTCACCCCTCCCTAACACACACATCACATGCTTATTCCACCAGCTCCTCTAATTAAAGGCCTCGCACAGCTCATACAACTCCCAAAGCCAATTAAACAATGCTTACCCTTGTACCTCACAGTAGATTGGGGAGTAGTTTGGAAAGCGCTGTGATTGATATGAAAAGTAGTAACGTATTTTTAAGCACTTTTAGCACTGTTGTTACTCTATGAGGCACAAGCTTTCAACACAGTGGGCTTTTATCTTCTGCGCTTTTGGAGTGTGAGAACACCATGGAGGCTACATGCACCACAGCATTTCTGTGGGCTGGGAATCAAGGCCCGGAGAAGGGGGTGGGCAGCCGGGGAGTGACAGTGCAGGGAGGGGGAGTTGGCAGCTGTCAAATGAATAGCATTTCCCTCTTCCATTATCCTGCTGTCCAAGTGCTCCATCTATTCATATTCATGGTTTCCATCAGTGTGCATAGCACCACAGCCAGCTTCCTTTTCACATTTCATTTTCTTGTCTTTCTTGGAGTTTCATTTTGATTTACTAAAAATCAGTGGACTGCTTCTAAACAAGGATCAGCTAGTAGAAACTGGAGCTAGTTGGTAGAGAATCTACTGGGAGGAATTTATTTACATACAAGAAGTTAAAGCCAAATATATGTGGTAAGTTAACTTTTTGTTCATCCATCGTTAATTTCATTAATTTCCTACTAATCTAGTGATTAATTCCCCATGTAGGAAGACTATATTCACATTGCTAAGAGAAAGAAATAAGGAAAACATTTTATATTTTAATTACAAAGTAATGTATATTTAATTTAGAACATATAAAACTACAAAAATTTAGGAAAGTACAGAAAAGAAATTAAAATCACCCGAACCTAGACGTAATTGTTATTAAGTTGTGAGTTTATTTCTTTACAGTCAAATATGTATTATATTTTTTAGGAAATTGTGATAATTCTAGAAATTATTCTTCATTGTCTGCTTATATGTGTATAATACTAAATCATAAATATTTTAATATCTTTAAATATTTTATTAAAGCTTTTCACACATCTATATAGAATTCCATAATATGGATACTCCATGATTTTTGGGAAGTTAGGTTTTTCTGAATTTAAATAATAAGCAATGTTGTAATAAAGACATTCACAAGCTTTCACATCCAAGCTTTGTGCAAATCCGTGATTTTTCCTTAGGAAAATTTCCCAGAAGTGATTTGTCAGTGAAAAGATAGTTGGCCTTTAAAGTGACCTCCACAAAGGTGGTAGGAATTGAACCTTTCTGATGATGTATGAGAGCCTCAAACAGGGAACTTTTCTAACAATATCTTTCTGGGAAGCTACTCAGAATATTCTTTGACTGCTTTTGTCTAGATATTTTTACTCTATGAAGAAGACTAATTACTTGCTGGAGTTTCTTGGAATATAGGAAGAGGAGAGTGGAATGCTGCCAACTTTGAAAATGTTTGGGAAAAGTGTGGGCCATATTAACCATCGTTTTAATTAACATTTGTTTTAGATCATGAATGGAAAACCAACTCTTCTGGAGGAAAACATAAATGTCTGCTGGGGAACATGTATTTGCTTTGGGAACCCTTGGGACCAAGAAAATAAAATGCTTAATAACAACAGCATAATGAGGCCGCAGGAGTGCTGAAAGCATTAATTAATGAACAATTTTAAAGTTCTTCAGAAGCCTAGGGAGAGTTTAGAGTGGATGGATTCCTTTACTGACAAAGACTAATATGTTGGACTGCTTGGGATGACTTGATTAAAACAGAGCTAAATTTTAAAACACACCTAATTACAGTTTCCCTATTATAAATGGAATGCCTCATATTTATTGGAGTCCTATTACTGTATTGAGATGAACCACAGTTAACCATATCCAGATTTTTTAATATTTAGGCTGTAGAACTAAACTTTTACATGTACCTAGAGAAGTTTAGAAGTTGATATTATACTGTCCTCGTATATAACGTCCCAATTTGCAACAAAACAGCCATAGGAAGGCAGGCCCTGAACTGACCAGTCAAAGAACCTGAGGCTGTGATCGAATGCATGCTATGTAAATAGATTATGTTTGGGCAAGTGCTTCCTATTGTTGTCCAATGAAATTTAACATTTTCAGTGGTCCTTCTGAGTTTAACAGGTTTCTCACTCCTGGCAATAAAACCAGACTTTGCTACAGTGGTTTACTTGACAAATTTAATCTCCACTTGTTCCTGCAGTAGGATTAAGCATGTAAACACAACATGAGTTAATTGTAAAAATGGACACTGATGTGACAACTCAGTTGGAAAACTTGCTGTATTTTGTCATAAAAGTAATGAGAGTTTTTTTGCTTGTTTTTAGTGATACTGCTTAGAGAACCTTTAAACTGATATAGCATAGAGAGATAACGCTTCTACATGCTTTAGAAGGGAATCTATGCTAATTACAATAATACGCTGCCAGCATGATTGTTTTGTAAGAGATGTTGTCCTGGTGATATGCTGGGAACTGTACTTACTGTTCCTTCAGGATAGGAGATGTCCCTTGAGAGGAGAAGGGAGTTCTGGGTCTTTCTTTTGTGGGTTACAGTAAAGGGAACTCTTGAAACTTTATATTTCTAAAGTGAATGTCCAGGATTAATCTTTCCTGATAGTTCTCTTGCCTGGATATCAAACTCAATAAATCACTTAATACTCTCAATACTGGTAATATCTGAAGTTAGTCCAGTAATTCAGAAATAGGAAATTTGAACCCATTTAGACTTTAATACACTAACCAACAGTTATTTCCCTCAATTTCATTCATTACCTGAATTTCATACATTCATGGATTCATTACTTCATTCATTTATTTACACATAGCCTGAATTGAGTGTCTGAATTGAGTTCAGCAGTCCCTTGGGGTCATCAGGATGGGTTCCTTGTCTTCAAGGAGCTCCCAGACTAGTGGAACAGGCATGGGAAAACGAATACAGTGTGGCATGAGCTATGGTGGAAATCTCCCCCAGGCATGCAGGAACAGGGATGGAGTAGCTAACCCTGCCTCACAGTCCCTCCTGACTTCCTCAGCTCCATTCATTTTATTTATTTATTTATTTGCTTATCTATTTATTTATTCATTTTGGAGACAGGGTCTCACTCTGTCACCAGACTGGAGTGTGGTGGTACAATTATGGCTCACTGCAGCCTTGACTTCCAGGTCTCAGGCGATCCTTCTGCTTCAGCCTCCCGAATAACTGGGAATGTAGGTGTATGCCACTGTGCCCAGCTAAGTTTTAAAAATCACTTGTAGAGACAAGGTCTCACCAGGTTGCCCAGACTGGTCTCAAACTCCTGGACTCAAGTGATCCTCCCACCTCAGCTTCCCAAAGTGCTGGAATTACACTGTGAGCCACCTTGCCTGGCCCATTTTANACATATAAAACTACAAAAATTTAGGAAAGTACAGAAAAGAAATTAAAATCACCCGAACCTAGACGTAATTGTTATTAAGTTGTGAGTTTATTTCTTTACAGTCAAATATGTATTATATTTTTTAGGAAATTGTGATAATTCTAGAAATTATTCTTCATTGTCTGCTTATATGTGTATAATACTAAATCATAAATATTTTAATATCTTTAAATATTTTATTAAAGCTTTTCACACATCTATATAGAATTCCATAATATGGATACTCCATGATTTTGGGAAGTTAGGTTTTCTGAATTTAAATAATAAGCAATGTTGTAATAAAGACATTCACAAGCTTTCACATCCAAGCTTTGTGCAAATCCGTGATTTTCCTTAGGAAAATTTCCCAGAAGTGATTTGTCAGTGAAAAGATAGTTGGCCTTTAAAGTGACCTCCACAAAGGTGGTAGGAATTGAACCTTTCTGATGATGTATGAGAGCCTCAAACAGGGAACTTTTCTAACAATATCTTTCTGGGAAGCTACTCAGAATATTCTTTGACTGCTTTTGTCTAGATATTTTACTCTATGAAGAAGACTAATTACTTGCTGGAGTTTCTTGGAATATAGGAAGAGGAGAGTGGAATGCTGCCAACTTTGAAAATGTTTGGGAAAAGTGTGGGCCATATTAACCATCGTTTTAATTAACATTTGTTTTAGATCATGAATGGAAAACCAACTCTTCTGGAGGAAAACATAAATGTCTGCTGGGGAACATGTATTTGCTTTGGGAACCCTTGGGACCAAGAAAATAAAATGCTTAATAACAACAGCATAATGAGGCCGCAGGAGTGCTGAAAGCATTAATTAATGAACAATTTTAAAGTTCTTCAGAAGCCTAGGGAGAGTTTAGAGTGGATGGATTCCTTTACTGACAAAGACTAATATGTTGGACTGCTTGGGATGACTTGATTAAAACAGAGCTAAATTTTAAAACACACCTAATTACAGTTTCCCTATTATAAATGGAATGCCTCATATTTATTGGAGTCCTATTACTGTATTGAGATGAACCACAGTTAACCATATCCAGATTTTTTAATATTTAGGCTGTAGAACTAAACTTTTACATGTACCTAGAGAAGTTTAGAAGTTGATATTATACTGTCCTCGTATATAACGTCCCAATTTGCAACAAAACAGCCATAGGAAGGCAGGCCCTGAACTGACCAGTCAAAGAACCTGAGGCTGTGATCGAATGCATGCTATGTAAATAGATTATGTTTGGGCAAGTGCTTCCTATTGTTGTCCAATGAAATTTAACATTTTCAGTGGTCCTTCTGAGTTTAACAGGTTTCTCACTCCTGGCAATAAAACCAGACTTTGCTACAGTGGTTTACTTGACAAATTTAATCTCCACTTGTTCCTGCAGTAGGATTAAGCATGTAAACACAACATGAGTTAATTGTAAAATGGACACTGATGTGACAACTCAGTTGGAAAACTTGCTGTATTTTGTCATAAAAGTAATGAGAGTTTTTTTGCTTGTTTTAGTGATACTGCTTAGAGAACCTTTAAACTGATATAGCATAGAGAGATAACGCTTCTACATGCTTTAGAAGGGAATCTATGCTAATTACAATAATACGCTGCCAGCATGATTGTTTTGTAAGAGATGTTGTCCTGGTGATATGCTGGGAACTGTACTTACTGTTCCTTCAGGATAGGAGATGTCCCTTGAGAGGAGAAGGGAGTTCTGGGTCTTTCTTTTGTGGGTTACAGTAAAGGGAACTCTTGAAACTTTATATTTCTAAAGTGAATGTCCAGGATTAATCTTTCCTGATAGTTCTCTTGCCTGGATATCAAACTCAATAAATCACTTAATACTCTCAATACTGGTAATATCTGAAGTTAGTCCAGTAATTCAGAAATAGGAAATTTGAACCCATTTAGACTTTAATACACTAACCAACAGTTATTTCCCTCAATTTCATTCATTACCTGAATTTCATACATTCATGGATTCATTACTTCATTCATTTATTTACACATAGCCTGAATTGAGTGTCTGAATTGAGTTCAGCAGTCCCTTGGGGTCATCAGGATGGGTTCCTTGTCTTCAAGGAGCTCCCAGACTAGTGGAACAGGCATGGGAAAACGAATACAGTGTGGCATGAGCTATGGTGGAAATCTCCCCAGGCATGCAGGAACAGGGATGGAGTAGCTAACCCTGCCTCACAGTCCCTCCTGACTTCCTCAGCTCCATTCATTTTATTTATTTATTTATTTGCTTATCTATTTATTTATTCATTTTGGAGACAGGGTCTCACTCTGTCACCAGACTGGAGTGTGGTGGTACAATTATGGCTCACTGCAGCCTTGACTTCCAGGTCTCAGGCGATCCTTCTGCTTCAGCCTCCCGAATAACTGGGAATGTAGGTGTATGCCACTGTGCCCAGCTAAGTTTTAAAATCACTTGTAGAGACAAGGTCTCACCAGGTTGCCCAGACTGGTCTCAAACTCCTGGACTCAAGTGATCCTCCCACCTCAGCTTCCCAAAGTGCTGGAATTACACTGTGAGCCACCTTGCCTGGCCCATTTTATTTTAATATATAGCTGTTTTACCCGAGGACCTTGCCACTCCGATTGTGTCCCACAGACTAGCAGCATCAGCATCATCAGCAGTTCATTAGAAATGCATCACCTCAACCAGAACTGTTGAATCCTAATTTGCATTTTAACAAGATCTTCAGGATCCAAAATTTGTCACATGATCACAACTCTTATGTGGAATAGAGGGAGGGGTGGCACTGTTACAAATGTATGTTCTTAGCTGGGCATGGTGGCTCACGCCTGTAATCCCAGCACCTAGAGAGGCCGAGGTGGGTGGATCACGAGGTCAGGAGTTCGAGACCAGCCTGGCCAATATGGTGAAACCCTGTCTCTACTAAAAATGCAAAAATTAGCCAGGTGTGGTGGTGCGTGCCTGTAGTCCCAGCTACTCGGGAGGCTGAGGCAGGAGAATCACTTAAACCCGGGAGGCAGAGGTTGCAATGAGCCGAGATCACGCCACTGCACTCCAGCCTGGGTGACAGAGCAAGATTCTGTCTCAAAAAACAAAACAAAACAAAACAAAAAAAAAAACAAATGTATGTTCTTACATACATTGAGCAGAGTGAGCCCACTCTTGATCAATGTGTACTGGAATGATTTAGTAATAATAGCTTCCTGTATTATGTGTCTATTGCTTGCCAAGTGTAGCTGCTAAGTAGTTTAGTATATGATCTTACTCATTTCCTTTTACAGCCTATAAGATAGTAATATCCCCATTTTGCACACTAGAAAACAGACGTTCTTAGAAGTTAAGGGATATGTCCAGGCCACGCAGCAAATAATAGCTGAACCAGAATTTAAATGAAGGATTGCTTTGTTCCAAAGCTTTGTGCTTTCCCCTGCAGTACACACACAGACTCCCAAATATTGGAGACATATCCCTGAAAGCATGCTTCATACTTAGTTTCTTTTTATCTGTCAGTTTCATGACAAAGTTAGTACATTAAACCCAAATAGCTCTAAAACTGGAATTAATTACCTTCTGCTGCAGATGCAATTAGTAATTGCTTTAAACCTGCTAGCATGCCTGGCAGCTATCTGTTCCCAGATGCAATTTTGGTAAATGGTTAAATCCTATTGGTCTGCTGATTTGTGGTGTTAAATATTAGATGAATTTCATTTCTGAAAACCTTTAGGTAGATCTCACCTTGGGAGTCATTTGGGCAGCATTTGGCTGGCAGACTACCTGTTTGATACCTGGGCCTATTTCTTTGCTGTGGAATGCATTTTGCTCAGGGAATGCTTGGTGGATCCATTCTTTAGTGTTTAAAAAATCTTTATTCTTAGGGTTTATTTTTCTGGTCAAGTTTTTTCTATTTTATCTTTTTTATTCAATTAAAGGAAAAGTGTGACATTTTATGATCATTATAATGGTGTGAACCTTATGTGGATATATGAAGAAACAGTTAATATCTTCCGTAATTCCCCCTTCATTTTTACCCCACAGTGGGAACCAGCATCAACAAACTGGCTCATATTTTCCCACAGCTTTGTCCTTCCTCATACAAACAGGCACAAACAGCTATGTGCATCTACCCTGCAATTTGCTCTTAAGATGTCATGGACGTCCCTCTCTACTCTCAAATCTCATTTGCAAAATTCTTTGTTCTTCGCTACAAGGATTCTCAATTTGAGCAGGGAAGTAAGTAAACTACTTTCCATTTAGGTATCTCAGACAGGACTTTAAAAGAGTTATGCCTATAAAATTAGTGATATCAAATAAAGGTGCTTAGAACATAGGCAAATGCTTATATTGATTTTGTTGTTGTTGTTGTTGTTGAGACGGAGTCTCGCTCTGTCGCCCAGGCTAGAGTGCAGTGGTGCGATCTCGGCTCACTGCAAGTTCGGCCTCCCGGGTTCACGCCATTCTCCTGCCTCAGCCTCCCGAGTAGCTGGGACTACAGGCGCCCACCACCACGCCTGGCTAATTTTTTGTCTTTTTAGTAGAGACAGGGTTTCAACATGTTAGCCAGGATGGTCTCTATTTCCTGACCTTGTGATCCACCCACCTTGGCCTCCCAAAGGGCTGGGATTACAGGCATGAGACACCGTGCCTGGCTGCCTATATTGATTTTTAAGGAATTATCTTTCTTTTTTTTTTTTTTTTTTTTTTTTTTTGAGACGGAGTCTCGCTCTGTCGCCCAGGCTGGCGTGCAGTGGCCGGATCTCGGCTCACTGCAAGCTCCGCCTCCCGGGTTTACGCCATTCTCCTGCCTCAGCCTCCCGAGTAGCTGGGACTACAGGCACCCGCCATCTTGCCCGGCTAATTTTTTGTATTTTTTTTAGTATAGACGGGGTTTCACCGTGTTAGCCAGGATGGTCTCGATCTCCTGACCTCGTGATCCGCCCGTCTCGGCCTCCCAAAGTGCTGGGATTACAGGCTTGAGCCACCGCGCCCGGCCTTTGGAATTATCTTTCTAATTTAGAATATGGAAAAAGGATGGTTGATACTGATATATGTCTTCTTGTAATCTCTAAAAATAAACAGTTCGACCATTTTTTGGACAGAAAATAGACTTATGCCCAATTCAATGTGGGCCCCAAAATGCTGTAACAGTACACTGCACACTCATTTCTCCTTGTCGGTTGCTGTGCTCTCTTGCACAACTTCAAAGCCTCCCATCATCTGTGAAGAAAACTTTTTTTCCCTTAGTAAGTAGCATGAATACACTTCGTTTTTCTATTTTTCTAACCTTCTGGCTTATGTGAAACTGGTGCCAAATTCCTCATCATGAAGGCATCTAATTTATATTTTGACAACAGTGATAGCTTCAGATGAACAGTTGTAAATAATATATCTTCTTCTTTTTAGTTATGGATTGCATATTAATTTTATCCCAACTACATAATTATCTCATCCTTCTGAAGAAATAATATGTACAAAGGAGGTTTTTTTAAAGTATAAGACACTAGGACCATTTGTTGCAATTATTATCGCTATTATTATCATCTTCCTCTGTCCTAGTATCCTTTATTTTCTGAATTAAAAAAAAATAGTTGTATGATGTGCTATCTAGGGCTTTGATAAATACTCTTTTTATTCTGGTAGGTGTCATTGTTGTTACATTTCTCCTTCAAATTTGCTTTTCTGGGCTTTCCTCAGACCCTCTCTTAAGCTACCCATTGTGCCTACAGCATCGATGGCATTTATTATGTTAAAAATGATTCTAGTTTCACATGGCTACATTTTATTGGTGCTAAAAGCATCAAGGTCCAGTGTAAAGAGCACTGGAGTGAGTGTCAAGAAACCTAATTTGGTGGGCTTTGGAGCTATTTTGCTGTAGGACCTTATGGCAAGTCATGGAGCCCATCTAGACCTCCTCTCCCACTCCTTACTCCCAACCCCTGAGCCACCCTCGCTTCCTTCCCAAGAGACCAGGTGCTTTCACACTACATGTCCTTGCACATGCTCTTTCCACTGCTTCAAATGCCCTTTCTTGTCTCCTACCAGACAAATTCCTACTGATCTTTAAATGGCCCACATTCAAATCTTATCTCCTATGGGAAACTCTTCGTGACTCCCTCTCTTAAACACTATTAGTTGCTTCTTAATCTGCAAGGAATCTCATAAATCCACAAACACACATAATCATACTTTTAATATTTTATTGCAGGGGTGTGTGTGTGTGTGTGTGTGTGTGTGTGTGTGTGTATCTAAATCTCTCTCACTAAACCATGAGCACCTTTAGGACAAGGACTGTGTCTCATTCATCTTTGTCTCCTCAGGGTCTAGAACTTCGCCTGATACATGGTCCTCTATACCTGTTGGCTCACGGAAGCCATGAGCCTTAGTTTACCCATCTGTAGTAGGGGGATTGGACCATATGCTATTAAAGTAATGCTATGGAATTCTATGTTTTTACAGAGACCTTGAACAAGAGGCCCAGCCAGGTGATGCTTTGTGTGTGCAATGCAGAGGGGAAGTGTGTTGATGGATTGAAATTTGGCTGTATCACCATTTCACAATGGTGCAAAAGAGGCACATTGGCTCTTTTGAACTTTAAGTAGCTGTCCTCATATCTTGTTTCACCATCTTAAAGAACATTTACTATATATACGAATGAATCCATAAACAATATAAAGTCAAGTTTAATAGTTGTTTTCTTTTTTAGCTTACATGACTGTTTTAGAGACACATTTGTATTGATAACATAAGAAGTTAGTTTGTGTATTCTTGTATACGTGGACATTACTTGGCATATGATAATGAGCCTTCGTGCCCTGTTGGACCAAAAAAAAAAATTATGTCCTTATTTGGTGTGATGTTTCCCTCTAGGGGCCTGTTTCCAGCCAGGAAAATTTGTGCTTCTACTTGTAACTCCAGTGCCATGCAAGCTACCTCCAACCCCCATCCCACCCACATACATGGTTAGCCTTTATCTTCTGATTAGGGAAATGTATGCCTCACCACCTCCATCACAGGCAGCATTGTATACCAGCACCATAGCCTTTCTCTCTTTCCATGGTGAGAGAAATTAGCTTAGTGAATTTTTGGAAAATTTCAAGGCAAGTGTGGCTTGAGCTCAAGATGAAGGAGTTAACCCCACCATACTTGTTTTTGATTGAAGTCTATTTTACGGCTTTTTAAGAGTGAGAGCTCAGGATTAGCAGCTGCTGAGTATAAGTCTTAAGGTCTGACAGAAGCCTTTGCAGGGGCACCTGCTGCTTTCAGGACTGCCTGGGACTAAGGGAATCCCCCACACAAAAGGCTTCTGTTGGATTTCTATGCATAGTTGAGAATGCTTAAATGACAAGGGAAGAAAACCACAAGTGAAAGAGAAAGATGGACTAGTAGAAGTAAATGGAAATACTGTTGACAAAAGGCTATGCCAGTGCAAAAAGTGAGTATGAAGCACCAGAGAAAAGCTGGAAAGCAAACCCAAAATGGCCAGGAAGAAGACCTGGCGGCAGTATTCACATTTTCTACAACTACAGTAGGAGCCATAATTATCTAAAATCCCTACTAGATATTATCACTTGAAACATCTTTTAGTCTGTGTAAGTTACCAGTCCTTCCGGAATAAGTAGGAACAATTTTGAGCCCCTGGCATGGAATGGTATAGCCCTATGCCAGTCAATTTGTCAGCCCTGGCATGACATAAGTGAGCACAGGCAGCCTTGAAATGTGTACATTATGTAAGCTGCACTGTCTCCCTTCTGTGCTGACCACATTCCGTAGTGTTCTAGATAAGCAAAGGGGCATCCTGTTTGGTTGTCAGTGCTACTTGATGAGTATGCCATGACCCCTTTAGAGATGTGACACCAGGCAGGGCGCAGTGGTTCACACCTGTAATCCCAGCACTTTCGGAGGCAGAGACGGGTGGACTACCTAAAGGTAGGTCAGGAGTTCGAGACCAGCCTGGTCAACATGATGAAACCCCATCTCTACTAAAAATACAAAAGTTAGCTGAGTGTGGTGGCGCTTGCCTGTAGTCCCAGCTACTCAGAAGGCTGAGGCAGGAGAATTGTTTGAACCCGGGAGGCAGAGGCTGCAGTGAGCCAAGATTGCACCACTGCACTCCAGCCTGGGCAACAGAGCAAGACACCATCTCAAAAATAAATAAATAAATAAATAAAAAAGAGAGATGTGATACCAATCTTGGATCTCTGTGTAAAACATTATATTTGCAGTGTACCTTGATATCCGCTGGGTTGAATGCTGTGCTGAGTTAGGTGATATGGTTAGAGTTCTGAGTCACCCCTACCCTTACTGTTACTACAGCAGCTATCACAATGTTAGAGCTAAATGCAGGAAAGTCTCTCTTTATTCTGCCTGATGCTCTCCCTCCTCTGCCTCCCATGGATACAACATAATAGGAAATCAGTTAGTTGTTTGCAGACTTCCAGCTACAGGGGAAGCACAGAGCAGAATGTAGTAGGGCAGGTGTGAGACTGAAACAGCAGATAAATAATCATCATGATGGTCACCTGACTCAAGGAGAGCCAGTCTGCATACTGGCAGACCTAGGGACTGGCCTGCCTTGAAAATCTCTGTCCATTCAGGGACAGATTGGCCCAATAGGTTATTTCTCTCAGAAGTTTGGTTTTGGAAGTAAAGATTATCAGAGAGTCAGAAGTGAAATCTACAAGGATGCACATAAAAGACCATAAGCAAGACCAAGTTATGAAAAGGCAGAAGCCATGATGATATCATAGCAGAATCAATAAGCAGAGAAGAGACCATAGCATCAGGGTGAGAAAGATGTACATGAAAAATCTGTGTAAATAGTTGAGTCATTTTAATGGCATACACAAAAGTGAAAAGTCTTCGAACTCTTGCTTCTAAGGGTCAGGTGGCCAAGCAGCCGCTAAGGAGCAGTTTAGCGTGGAAAGCTACTAGATCAGCTGGAAAGGACATAATGAACCCAAATGCACCTATTTAGTTTATTACTCGTGGTACATCAGGTAGCATGAGTATTATGTCTGCATCATCAGTTCTCCCTGGGCCCGCCAGGTCTCATGGAGGTGATGAGGATGTGGGCCTATGTGGATACTGTGCACATAGGGGTCTGTTTCACAGCTAAGCAACACTGAGCTTTAGAAAACCCCAGTTTTATAAGGAGACATGCCTATCCTCCCCTCCAGAGACAGAGGATTCCAGGGTAATAAACTTTATTACCCTGGAATGTAAACAGATCTCTGGGCAGGGGATGTTCTCTGTCTTTACTATGCTGATCAGGAAACAAATGTGCCTTCTGATCTGCAAGGGAACACTATCTCTAGTTTCCTAGGCTGTTTGCTATGGAAATATCCCAGAAAATATAGTCTGGCATGACTTATAAAAACATTATTGAGAATTGCCTCCCAACACTAAGAATTATTTATTTATTTATTTGTTTATTTTATTTTGAGACAGAATCTTGCTGTGTTGCCCAGGCTGGAGTGCAGTGGTGAGACCTTGGCTCACTGCAACCTTCACCTCCCGGGTTCAAGTGATTCCTCAGCCTCCTGAGTAGCTGGAATTACAGACATGTGACACCACACCCAGCCAATGTTTGTATTTTTAGTAAAGATGAGGTTTTACCATGTTGGCCAGGCTGATCTTGAACCCCTGGCCTCAAGTGATCCACCTGCCTCAGCCTCCCAAAGTGCTGGCATTACAAGCGTGTGCCACTGCACCCGGCCCCAACACTAAGCATTCTTAAGCTGCCTTGAGTCTTTTTCCAGTTTATACATGGCCAAGTCCTATTTTAACTCCTGTTTAGATTCATATAAACTTCATATTTTCTTTATTGCCATTAAATTCTTAAAGCACCACTTCTCCCCAGAGTCACACTAACCTGGGTGGGTTTCTGCTCCTCATCTCTAGAAGACCAGAACTAACTAACATACAGCTGGAAAATTAGAATTTAATCAGGAAGCAGGACGTTGAATGCCAGGTGAAAGTTTTAATCGAATATGAAACCCTGACACTTGGATGCCACAGGACTAGCTTTAGTTAGGCTTGATCCACTTATGCTTCCATTCATTTGGGATGTGATTACTCAAGACACAGCAAGTTATTTCTATTCATTGCTCCATAATGCTTTTAAGGATGCTTCAAATTTGAGCCAGAGGCAGAAGTGATTAATTTTCTATCCTATTAATTGTTTGGATTTCTTGTTCCAGATCTTCTTCTTAAAAGCCTTAATACATTTCATCAAATGAAACTTCAGTGCTTAGAAAAGATAGGTATTGGCTTACAGGTTTACACACAGGTCCTCTCACTTAGCGGTCCTCCTGCATTGGAAGTTCTTCATACTCTGACTTGCTTCTAATGCTGCCACCCTGAATCCCTCTAATCTCTGTGCACAAGTATCTTCATCAAAGAGGCATTCCTGGGTCCACCACCAAAACTAGCTCTTGCCCATTGTCCTGTCTTGTGGCACTTGTTCTTTTCATTCTTGGCACACAGCACAATTTGTAATTGGATGTCATTTATGTGTGTTTAATGACTTCTCCCCCACCAGACTGTAAGCTCCATTAAGAGAAGAGTTATATCTTTTGTTCATTACAGAAAACCCAGCCTAGTGTACCAAGTGCTCAAGAAATACTGATTGAACAAATTATAGATTTTGACTCTCTTTTGTAAAAGTCTTGAATATTTCAGCTCAGTGAGTTTGCACTTATGTGGTTAGCAATAGTGTTGATGAGTTTTATACATACAGGACTTAACATCATTAGATAGTGTTTTGTTTCTGCCATTTTTTTCCTATTACAAAAGGAATATACTCTCAATGCCTTTAACTCAATAAACAGAAGAGAACAAGGGGGAAAAAACCAATATCATGGAAATTCTGCTGTTGACATTTTGTAGAACTGTGTTTTAAAGAAGAGTAATTTTCCATGAGGGTAGAGTGGAGAGGGAAGAGAATGTAGGATGTAAAATCAGTTTGAGATGGTCCACACAAAAGTCGATATGAAAGTGGGAGGTAAAGCAGGAACCACTGGAGTGCAGAGAAAGGGGTTAATATTGGAGACATTCCAGAGACAGAATCAGTGGGATTTGCCCAAGGCAATGCTGACATTTGGGACTTTGTGATTGGGAGAAAGATGTAGCTCTTAACAGAAATAGTGGTGTTGGAGAGGCCTTGAGACCTGGAAAGGAAACAGGCTTTAGAGCCAGCAGAGGTGGGTTTCAGTTCTGGTTCTGCAAGCAAGTCACCTAACCTCAGTGAACCCATTTCCTTCCTCTGTGAAATGAGCTCCACAGTCCCTACCTTGCCAGATTGTTGTTGGGTAAGTTACTTAACCTTTCTCAGCTTCTTTATCTGTTAAGATAGCAATAATAACAGTACTTACCTCATGGGTTGTTTCGATGATTAAATGAGTTAATATTGTAGAATAAGTGATATATAGAAGTATTTGCTATGATCCTTGTTGTTATTGATATATTATCAATATATGGACTGGATGCCCTTGAGACACCCAGCTGAAGCTGTCCACCTGGCCACGGAAAATACTTGTCTCAAACTTGGATCCGTGGTCTTTTTAAAACTGGCAAGGCCAGTTTTCCAGGGTGGTTCATGTGTTGTCAGAGTTAAAGGCTGGGAGTCAAGTTTCCATTAACCGAGAGATAATGGTCACTGTACTACATGTCCCAGAGTCCCCTTCTAAAGTGGGTACCTCAACCTGGCTGTGTGGATGTAGTTTACTAGCTGGTACCCTGGTGAGCCCATGCCTGGGTTTGATTGCCTGCAGAAAAAGCCTGAGGATGCATGGAATGCTGAGTTCTCAGGGTAGGGCAGAAGAGGCCGGGGGTAGGGGGGGTGATTTGTGCAAGCACCAAACCCACAGGGCAGGTGCAAGGCTCAGGAGGTGGGCAGACATGAAATGCACAGGAACAAGCAAACAGAAGGGAATTAGCCTGGGACTGCTACTCATGAAGCCTTTATGGTGGCCCTTTAATGAGGATAGGTTAAAGTGACTGCAAGGTTGAAGGCTAACAAAATATTTTCAAATTCTTTATGCTTTTTATTTGAAGTAAAAATAAATGTAAAATAATGCACTTCAGTTTGCTCTCTTCTTACTGCCTCCCACTCATCAGTTTTGCATAGTGAGAAATGTTCACTTGCCATGGCTTCTTGCCCCCGCCTGAGTGTTTTGTTTTGCTTTTAGCATAGGTCCATTATAACTGAAAGCAAAGAGTCCACCTTCTCAACCCCTACCTGGCAAACAGGGGGCTGCTGTGGAAATGCTGGGAGACCTTGTTAGATCAGGGCCTTCTGTGATGGCTGTTTATTAGCTCTTCCCACTTTTCTCTGAATTAATGGGATCCTCTGAATGGGAGCCCTTAGAAAGACTCCTGATCACTTCTATTTTCCACTCACCCTCAGCTCCAGACAACTGTGAGAGGACCTGCATTTTCAGAAGAGCATGTATTATGAAATGCAGGTAACAATTCTCACTTGGGGCATCCCTGCCCCTCAAAGATGCAGGAAGAACTTGGCCTGAACCCCAATGCTTGGCATCATAAGCTCGGTATGGGCTCTCACCCTGCCGTGGTACTCCTTAGTTGCTCTGTCACCTGGACTCAAAGCCTTATTTCCTATGAGAAATCCAGTAGAAAGCAGCATTTTCCAGAATCTGTAGCTGTTTTGAAGATTTCATTCATGAAGGGCGAGCAGCAGCAAATGGACCACTCAGCTGTGACCCACCCTCTGCCATTTCCCCCTGTGTCGCTTCACATTCTATTAATGCCAGCTCTCTTTGCACCCTCCTGCTGTACATGGGACCAGGTCTTTTAGGATTTTCTGAGGCCTTAGGTCCTCTTCTGCCCACGAGCATACCAAACATATCAATGTGCACCCACACCTCACATTAAATATAGTTTTTGCAGCAAGCGATGAAAAGCACCTTTATAATTGGGCTTCTGAAATCATTTGACTGTAAGTATGTCATTCAATTTATGATTGGCTCTGTTTTCTCGGGAGCTATGCAGTCAATTCTTAAAAGGAAGACAGCTTAACTTACCAATTGTTTTCATGCACAAGAAGATATTTTAAAATATTTTGAAACAAAATGTTTTTGAAATATGTTAGATTTAACAATTAAAGAAGTACCATATATTTGTAGACATTTACTTAAACATTTGGTAATTGTCATGTTTATCTCTTTGTATTTTGGAGACAATAATCTCTTTTAAGCCCTCAAATATTTCTGTACACCTCTTAAAGATATTAAACTGTAAGTGCTGTAGCTATGTTTTCCAGTGGATAAGACAGGTTAGCAGGAGGCCTGTTCACAGGCAAGACACTCTGGGAAAAGAGTTCAGTCCTCATCCTGGCTTCATTTCTCTCCAGAAGCAGCCTTATCGGGCCAACCCATTTTCCCCATGTGCCTTCTGATGAACACAATTTTCTTTGTCTCATTACACAGATTTTTTCAGAGTACAACCAAATTTAAAAACAGCCATATGATATATTCCTTATACAGGGATTTTTGTCAGGAACCTCAAGCAACTTTTAGAGAATGCTTCACTTGGAAAGGGTTTGGCTGGAAGTACAGATGGGGAGATGAAGACATCTGGGCAGGGGCACCAGCATGGGCAACGGTGTGGAGGCAGGGACTGAGATGCAACTGAGCCAGGTCTGAAAAGCCTTGGAAGCCACACTGAACATTTCAGACCCTACCTCATAGGCTATGGGGAAGAACTGACATTCCAGGAACTGGCTCAAAGAGTAACTTAAGGTGAATGTTGTGGATTTTTCTTTTTCTTTCTCTTCCTCTCTTCATTCTTTTAGGCACAGAGCATTCCTTTTAACATTGCCGTTTTTCTTAATAGCTGGATAAGCCCAGGTATCCAGTAAGCCCCCAGAGGAGACTTGGTGTAAGCAGAACTGATGGAACAAACATCCAGACATTATTATGAGTTTTGAGTGGCCAGTGGGGCTCCATGTGCTTTATGTTTGGATTATTCAGTGTTTTTCCCATCCTTTAATGTTAGGTCTCTTCAGCCAAATGATAAGGTTGAACAGGGTGGAAATTACAGGGTGGGGATCACAGTGGTGTTTTAGCATAAGCCTTCACTTCCATTCATGTTTCAGTGGTTTGCAGGAGTTGTTTTCTTATTCCCCCCTTTTGCTTTATGTTTTGTTTTTGCATTTTATGTACCGTGCTTTTTGTTCGTTTGCTTTATTTTATCTCTTATCTTCCCTCCACTGGATTAATAGTATTTTATTTCCTTTTTTTCAGTGTTTGCTTTTTAAAAATAATTCGTGGCTGATGTTTAAAATTCTGATTTCCCATGAAACTCCGAGTTTCCAGGTTTTTGAAAGTTAACATATGTGACATTGGACTGTATTCCCACATGGCAACAATCTGTAAGAACTACCTTCCTTACACAAGTACACTCTTACCAGTTTACCCCAGGCCCCACAACTTTCTATTGTCTCCCTGACCCTGAGGAGACATCAGTTGTGGTTATTTGGGTTGTTGCTTTCCTACACCTGGCTGTTTACTCAGTTATGTGACCTACTCTGCCCCGGTAAGCATTTCAGTTTGTCATCATCTTTTAGCTGGAGCATTTAGTTGATTTGCATTTGTTATAATTAACTGTACCGATATATTTTAATCCATGTCTGCTGGAGTCTTTTGTGCTGTTTGTTGCACAGTTCCTGTGTTTCTTCTCTCCTTTTTTGTCTTTTAACGGATGATCGGGTTCATTGTCTCACTGTTTTTCCCTCTGCACCACTCTGAAAGACATACTGTCCGTTTTATTCTTTCAGAGGTTAGCCTCGTAATTATAGCATGCATCGTTAACTTACTAAATTCTAACGTGATCAATATTTTTACCTTCCTTTGAATAACACCCTTCTGATTTATCCCTTCCCACAATTCTTACGCTAGTCTTTTGAGTATTTTAAGTCTATATAATTTTGCAAACTCCATGAGGCATCGTTTCTTTTATTCTTTTATAGAGTCAGTGCTTGTATTGATTTACTTATATATTTATCATTTTCTGTCCTCTTAATTCTTTCTTATATTTTCTTACATCCTTACAATTCCTTCTTTTTTTCATATTTTGTCTGTATATGTCTCATTTGAGTATTCTTTTTCCCCTTTCCTTTCTTCTACTACTTTAGAAGTTATACAATTCTGCCTAGGCACGGTGGCTCACACCTGTTATCTTAGTATCTTGGAAGGCCCAGGCAGGCAGATCACGAGGTCAAGAGATCAAGACCATCCTAGCCAACATGGTGAAACCCTGTCTCTACTAAAAATACAAAAATTAGCTGGGGGCTGGGCGCGGTGGCTCATGCCTGTAATCTCAGCACTTTGGGAGGCCGAGGTGGTCGGATCACAAGGTCAGGAAATCGAGACCACCCTGGCTAACATTGTGAAACCCCATCTCTACTAAAAAAATGCAAAACATTAGCTGGGCGTGGTGGCGGGTGCCTGTAGTCCCAGCTACTCAGGAGGCTGAGGCAGGAGAATGGCGTGAACCTGGGAGGCGGAGGTTGCAGAGAGCCAAGATCGTGCCACTGTACTCCAGCCTGGCAGACAGAGAAAGACTCCGTCTCAAAAGAAAGAAAGAGAGAAAGAAAGAAAGAGCTGGGCGTGGTGGCGTGTGCCTGTAGTCCCAGTTACTTGAGAGGCTCAGGCAGGAGGCAGAGGTTGCAGTTGCAGTGAGCCAAGATTGCACCATTCTCCAGCCTGGGGAACAGAGAGAGACTGTGTCTCAAAGCGAAAAAAAAAAGTTATGCATTCTATTTCTTCTCTCCCATTTCCTTCCTCATTTCCCCTAAAAGTATTATATGAATAATATGAATGCTTAGCCTTTTTTTGTTTTAAAGAGACAGTATCTTGCTCTGTTGCCCAGGCTGAAGTGCAGTAGTGCAATCATAGCTCACTGTTACCTTGAATTCCTGGGCTCAAGCAATTCTCCTGCCTCAGCTTCTCAAGTAGCTAGGACTATAGATACGTACCACCACATCCAGCTAATTTTTAAAACTTTTTGTAGAGACTGGGTCTCACTGTGTTGCCCAGGCTGGCCTTAAACTTCTGACCTGAAGCAAACGTCCTGCCTTGGCCTCCCAAAGCACGAGCTTAGCTTTTAAAAAGTTTTAAGTTATTCAAAATTGCTATTCCCCTATCACATAATGCAAGGGCCATAGAGTGCTTTAAGTGAATCACTCTTTCATATTATTGCTATCTGATGTTTTAGTTTCAAGTTGTTTATAATGCCTTTCCCTATTAATCTTAAAAATTTTTTTTGAGTAGGGGTGTTTATAAATATACTAACATGTTTATCTTCTTTGCTCATCATTGCTTATTTATCTTTTTCTTAGTTTCCTTCATAATGAAGTTATTATTCTTTAATATTTCTTTCAGCTCTCTTTTTTGGTATGAATATGTTTTTATTTCACCCTCTGTTTGAATATGTCTCCTAAAATTCATGTGCTGGAAACTTCATCATCAATGCATCAGTGTTGAGAGGTGGGAACTTTAAGAGGTGATTAGGTCCTGAAGGTTCTGCCCTCATGAATGGATTAATGCCATTATCATGGGAGTGGGTTCATTGTAGTAGGAGTGGGTTTGTTATTCAAGGAAGGGGTTTCTTATAAAGGATGACTTTAGCCTCCTTTCCTCTCTCTCTTGCCCGTGTGATGCCTTCTGCCACGATGTGACACAGTTAGAAAGCCCTCCCTAGTTGCCGCTGCCTTGCTCTTGGACTTCCCAGCCTCCAGACCTGTGAGGAAATAAATTTCTGTTCTGTGTAAATTAGTCTGTGTTATTCAGTTATAGCAGCATAAAACAGGTTAAAATACCCCCATTTTGAGCAGTAACTTAATTAGGTATAGAATATTAGTTTGACAGGTTTTTTTATTTCCACTTTGAATATGCCTCTGTATTATTGATGAAAAGTCAACCACCAATCTAATTGCCGTTATTAAGTTTGTAATTTATCTTTTTCTCTCTGGTTGCTTGTATGACTTTTTCTTTGGCGCTGGTGTTCTGCCGTTTACCACTGTGTGTGTGTGTGTGTGTGTGTGTGTGTGTGTGTGTGTGTGTATTTCTTTTTAATCCTGCTTGAGACTTGTAATTTTCCAAATCAAGAACATATGTATTGCTTTAATTCTATTAAATTCTCAGCCTTTATCATTTCAATATTGCCCCTCTAACATAAACTACTCCTTTTCCAGAACTTCAATTAAACGTGTTTCATTGCCCCAATTTACTCTCTGTGTTTATAACCTCTCTTTCACATTTTTTGATCCCCTTTTTTCTTTCTCTGCTCCATTCAGAACACTTCTTTAGACTCCTCTTTCATGAGGCTCATTCTCTTTTCAGCTGTATCTAATATGTAATTTAACATGTTTTTCTCATCTTTAAGAATTCAAATTAGTTCTTTTTTTCAAAGCTGCCCTTTCTTTGTTCATAAAGGATGGTTCTTATGGTTTTTATTCCTTCTTTTATGTTAAAAAATACATTTAAGCATAATTAGTTTATAGATCCTGTCAGATTATTCTCTTACTATAAGTTCTTAGAGTGCCAATTCTTCTGCTCGTTGTGTACGTTATGTATGTAGCTTCTCCATCTGACTGGCTTCATTCTTTTTGGGTTTGTTCAGCAGGAATTGTTTATTCTGAGGGACTCTTGTAGGTCCTGAGTTATGAAAATATTTCTACAGAACAATTTGAGCCTGCTTCTTCCCTGGTTCTGGGAACATTTTTATAGTGATCTATTAGCTCAAGATACATACACAGTCTAAACAATGTAAATTTGTACAACACACTTGTGCATGACACAGGTTTGGTATTTTATTTAGTTTTCTTAATCAGATGCATTTTTTTTTCACCTTGATACTGGAGCATAATTCAGATTTACTTCCCCCTTCCCTGAGCTACTGGGAGCAGTGGTAGTTCTAGTCCTATTCTTATGTAGATGGATATTTTCAAGAATTCTGACTTGACGCAGTTATGTCAGTTCCAGTGTCTTACCTTGCATGAGTCTTGGGCCACGTCACCTGTTCTCAACTGGGCATCCCAACCCTAAACCCCTAAACAGCTGTATCCAGATTCAACCCCTCTCTGGGTGATAGTGGTGTTTGCTGTCATGCTTATTGCTTCAGCTTTGAATTCTGGCTTCATTTCTGGCCTGCATTAAGAAGAACAGTTATGTTTTACAGGTATATGAGGTACATTCTTGTGATGGCTGCAATGGCTTATATTTTGGAACTGAAAGAGGATCTGGGTAAATTCAGACTGACATTTTTAATGTAAATTAATTTACTCACAAACCATTTATTGGCCATCTATCATGTTCCTGGCTTTGTTATAGGTGCTGGGGCACAACAATAAATAACATTATGTTTTTGCCCCTGTATAGTTTACATTCTCATGGGAAAGACAAAACAAACAATAAGTAAAACATATAGTAAAATCAGTTGGAGCGATGAAGAAAATTAAAGGAGGAGAATGGGAGAGAGAGGGACTGGTTTGGGTCATGTGCTTTATTAGGGTGGCAAAGGAAACCTCTCTGAGGAGTGACCTTTAAGCACAGGCTTACATGAAGTAATGAAGAATCATGCTGGTATCTGGGGTGTGAGTCCGTGTTCTCTGAGAAGCATTACACCAAGGCAGGATTAGCTATGCAAGAGATTTATTAAGGCAACTCCTGTGAGCAAGAGTGAGGTCAAGGGAAAAATGATAATGTGGGGCTCCGTGTTCAAAAATAACATTAAGAATTTCAAGATGGCTACAGAGGAGTATTCAACCAAGCACAGAGCCCTTTTGAATGCCCTGACTGTGATGGAAAATAGGAGTGAGCTACTGGGAACTTGGGAGACTCCTCTGATTGTGATGCAGGTCTGACCCCAGGTGAAGAAGAGGGGAGGGAGGAGGGTGAGTGGAAGCATCCTACAGGGCTGTGCTGTTCCAGGAGAGCCTGGCAAGGCCGTTCGGGAGTCTTTGAGCCCAGGCCACCCCTCAGGTGTTTTCATCTTGCAGGAATAGGTTTGCGTCACTATGCCTGCCATGCTCAGTCACTGTCTAGGAGTAGCCTGTGAGGAATGTGGCTTTAGCACAAATGCGGAGATGGATTTCAGAGCACAGCAGCTGTAACTCCTAGCCAGTAATACTCCTTGTAAGTTGGATGTCTGAGAGGTACAGTCTCATGGCAGCCACACTGAGTAAAGAGCTTTTCAGGAAGAGGGGACAGTGATTGCAAAGGCAGTTGTTTTGGGGTTGAATTATGTTCCCTATCCCAAATTCATATTTAGAAGTCCTAACCTGCAATTCCTTTGAATGTGAACTTATTTGGAAATAGAGTTATTGCAGAAAATAATAAGTTAATAAGAGGTCATACTGGAGTCGGGTGGGCCTCTCATGTAAAGTGACTGCTATCCTCATAAAAAGGGAAAATTTGGAGATAGACATATACACAGGAAGGATAACTTGTGAAGATGAAGGTAGAGATTGAGGTGCTGAGTCTACAAGCCAAGGAACACCGAAGATACCAAAAAAACCCATCAGAAACAAAGAGAGAAACATGGAACAGATTTCTCCCTAGTGCCTTCAGAGAAAGCATTGCCCTGCCAACACCTTGATTTCAGATTTCTTGTCTCCAAAACTGAGACAATACATTTCTATTCTTTAAGCCACCTAGTTTTGGGTACTTGGTTATGGCAGGCCTAGCAAACTAATACAGCCTTGAAGTGATAGGAGACTTGGCACGTTATAGAAACATCAGGGAGGCCACTGTGGATAGAGCAGATAAGTGAGGGAGAGAATCGTAGGGGAAGGAGAGGTATCCAGGGGCCAGATCTGTAGATCATGACTTTGTAAACCAATATAGCAACATTGGTTTTTATTCTGAGCGTGATGGGAAGCCTTTGTAGGGCTTGAAGAGGGCAGTGGCCTGATTTCACTTATATCTTTAAAGTACCACTCTGGCTCCTGTCTGGAAATATTAATAGATTGCAGAGGAACAGAAGTGGAGGCAGTGCAACCCGCCCAGTCCATGGCAGCTGTAAAGAGAATCTGGTGGTGTGGATGAGAGTAGTTGCGGTGGAGGGTGTGAGGAGTGTGGGATGTGTTGGCAATTTGAAGTAAATGATATACTTTCAAATGGATTAGACAGAGCAACTAGACAACTAGAATTGTTTTCTGAAATGAGAACAGTGGGTGAGGAGCTTATCTGGAGTTTACAGGAATGGATGTCGATACCTGCCATGTTTAAAAAGTCATATGCTGTTTTGCAATTTGCTTTTTCATTTTCATGAACTTCTTTTCATATCAATACAGATATATTGACCTCACTGTGTTTTGAGGACTGCCCAGTATTTCGTATATGGATATACCATTCTTGATTATGCTGGTTATCTCTGAACGGACTTTTGGTTGTTTCCTTTTGTATGTGATTATAAACAATGAGGCTTAAATAGCCATATGATTTATCTATGGCTTCATAACAGAATCCCCTCCAACACAGTGGTTTAAAAACAACAACGTTTATTATCTCACAGTTTTTGTGGGTCAGCAGGCAGAGTGCAGCGTAGCTGGGTTCTCCGGTTCAGGATCTCTCCCAAGGCTGAGCCTGCGGTTGTGTCAAGGTTTGACTGGGAAGGAGCTGCCTGTGAGCTTACCCAGTGGTTGTTGGCAGAATTCAGATCCTGGTGGACTGTTGGCCTGAGGGCCTTTGCTCCTCACTGCCTGGATTTTAGCTGGAAGGCACCTTCAGTTCCTTGCTATGTAGGCATCTCAGGAGGAGAGCTCACAACATGGCAGCTGGCATCATCAAAGCGAGAGCAAGAGTGTGTGAGCAAGAGAGGTCACAGTCTTTTATAACCTAATCTCAGAAGAGTGCCCCGTCCCTTTTGCTGTATTCTGTTCACTAGAAATCAGTCTCTGGGTCCAGCGTTCACTCAATCAGAAGATTACACAAGAGCATGGATGCCAGGGGACAGAGATCACTAGGAGCCACCTTGGAAATCTGCCTAGCACCATAGCCCAGTACATTTGTCTTTTGATAGATTGTTAAAGGTGGGTTTGCTGAGGGAAAAAGTACACATGTTTTAAAATTTCATGTATAACACTGGATTTCTTTTCATAATCTTCATTCTAGATTTCAGAGTTATTTTGATGAGACTATTTGCTACTGCCTGAGAGGGAGAGGCTGTAGCTCCTCAAAAAGCCTTTGCCAGATTTTGTCATGAATGTCTCTTCCCTTCTTGCGTTTCTTTCTCTCACCCCTCCAAAACTTCCCAGAACAGGAAATAGCTATGTGTCTTGCAACAGGAATGATACGAAGATTCTAACCAGCAGGCACTTGCATCATGGCGACTATTCTAGGGTATGATGACCTGGATTCTGCCATTACAAAATGTCATTGCCTTCACTTGTGTGCTGACGTGGGTAAGGTTTATTCAGCCAGCCTTGATGAGAGTAATTAAAAAGTAATCTCTGGTGTAAGGAGTCAGTTTGGGCCCATGATGTCTAGGGAAACTCCATTTGAATCATTTCTTCTAAATCCTCAGAACTCAGTGGCTTCTGGGAGGCCATACAGTAATGAGGTGTACATGTATTTCCTTATTAGTCAGAAAGAAACTTTACCTAAAAGGACCCTTTTGTGTTTACTAGATATGGTTGGAGGAAACATAAATTATTATCACTATTACTTTTTCTCCTACCCATACAAGGCTTTATAAAATTAAATACATCATAAACCTAGACTATGATAAAAATGAGATGGTGTAAATATCTGTGTGTCTTAGTTCAGGCTGCTATAACAAAATACCTTAGTCTGGGTGGCTTATAAACAACAGAAAATCTATTTCTCATAGTTCTGGAAGCTGGAAATCCAAGATCAGGGTACCAGCATGATTGGGTTCTGATGTGGGCCCTCTTGAGGGTAGAGAGCTTTCTGGGGTCCCTTTTGTAATGGCTAATTGCATTCATTAGGGTAGAGCCCTCATAACCAAATTATCTTCCAAAGCTCCCACCTTTTCATGCCATCACATTGGAGGTTAGAATTTGAACACATGCAGTCTGTTGCTCTGTGGCTGCTATCAGATTAGATGCCCCAGTTGAAAGATTAGACTATCTTGGCAGCTTCCCAAATGAATGCCAAGGTACCTTCTTTCCCCTTCTGCTTGTGAGCAAGGTGGGGTGGGTGTGGAACTGGGGAGAGTGCATGACCTCTGATGAAGCTGAGGGAATGTCTTGATGGGGTCCATCACCAACATCCCCTGTTAGGGGCTAACCCCTTGGTTGGAGAAGGTGCTAGATTCTTTCCCACACTGCCCCTTGCAGGTCCCTGTGTTGCCCCAGAGGCCCATGGCCCTCCTTGATGTGGATTAGTTTAGGAACTAGCTCTCAGGGCAGCAGGTCCCTCTCTGCTTGTCCAGCTTGGACAGCTTCTCTTTCCTGGGCACTTTGAAGGCCGGGATCCTGCCTCCTGCCTGTGCCCTCCTGTGAGCCTGGTGCTCCAGGAGCGTAGCTCTCCAAACAGGGAGTGACTCCTCTGTGTCCCAGCACGACCCCACCCTCCCCCTTTGCCTGCCTCAGACACTGGGCAGGTTGTACTCACATTTCACAAGTTTACTCCGCTAGATGAGAAAAACGTGTACTTTATTCAGGACAGCGAGCTCAGCTCTCTGGATTGCATTCCCTGCAGAAATGAGAATCCAAGTGTAGTGGCCTTTCAAAGCTGAAATAAATCAGGGCTGCTTGGCCATACTACCCTTGTCTGTCAGTTTTTGTCTTTTTCTAGAAGCCACGCAAGGTTAGGGAAAATTAAGGGAAAGCATATGAGGACCAGTTCATTGTGTAATCACTTAAAATCTCTGAGTCGGAATAGCTGTGTGTGATTTAAAATATAAATGTTTGCAAGTGGTTTGTATCTTGATCAGTTATGTAAAGGTGTGCATTTGAGATGTTACCAAAGTGACCTTTAGATGCTTCTTTTTAAAAATGACAGTTTCAACTTGTCTTTGTGGAACTCTGTATTTTTCAGTTTTCACCTATGTTAAGCCTTTCAATTTTTTTGTTGACTAAAGTTGGTAGAAGAAATGGTTATCAGAGTTTTTATAGAATCCTCCACCACCTTTTTCTAAAAGGAATTTGAATCATCTGGTGCTTATATAAAATCAAGCACTGTTTAAACTCAGGGAGCTGGGTGTTTTGTTGTTGTTGTTTTTTTTCTTTTTCTTTCTTAGAATAAAGTGCAGTTTAAAGAGAATAGAGTGGAAGCTTTTACCAGACACCTGTTTTCGTCTCTTGCTGGGCTGATGCTATTTTCCTAGGAATGGTGACTGTGTGTTTCTGTTTTTCCTCTTCAGATTTCTTAGACCAAAGAGAGGAAATCCACTGGAGGCTTACCTAACAAGACGTAATGATGAATGTAGAATCTTAAATGAAAAATAAGTCAGTGGATGTGGCTTCCTGGACTGTGAGCTTGGACCAAAAATAAAGCAAGCCCTCGCCCGCAGGGGTTGGCTCAGCCCCCGCGCCTGCGGCGACGTTGGTTTCTGTTTTCCATGTGCTTTGCTTGATGAAGTTCACTTCTCTGGGCGAAAATGTTCCTGAGGGCCTTGGAGACCTTTTAAAGGCTTTTGTTTTTTTTTTTTGTAGCTCTTTATTGTTTTTAAGAAAAATGGGTTACCCATTACTCTGGTCATTAAAAAAAAAAAAGTACTGTGGGAAAACAAATAAACTACCCAAAGAATAAAACAAGAAAAACCAAAACAACTCCCCTAAATGAATGAAAAAATTTATACCCTTCATTCTTTTGCAAGATAACTATTTCCATGCAAGTTGGATTAGAAACTATGAGAAGATTTTCTCTTTGATTTTGGTTTCTTCTATTTTAACATTTTGGCAAATCTACACATTGTGGTTACATAAAACATCAGGATTAAGATATTTGGTATTTAAAAGCACCCTTGGACTGGGGATGAGTCTTTCTGGCACAGCTGTGAGAGTGCTTGAATTCCTTTCATAAAATAATAGGTGTGAATGTCCAATTAACATAAGCTTTTGGGCCAGCTTCTCCCAGTGTCCCTCAAGAAGCCTCCTAAACATGTTCCTGCCCTCGTGAAAGGCCCATCTGTCTGCTTGGTGGCTGGAGGGAGGTGCCCTGCCTCAGGTGCCCCTCCTCAGGAGGGACGGCTCCTGCTGTCCCTCACACCCAGGATGTGGTCAAGGTTGGTCACTCTTTTCAAGAGTCATTGCCAATTACCGTGTGCCTACAGTATGCCAGACCCGCTGCTAACCTCTCTTCACCTACTGTCTTCGTTGATCACCACAATTCTGCGAGCTATAACCCACTAAGAGTGTTTTAGGAGAGAGGGAACATAGAAGCCTGTGGGATCTGCTTTTCAGGAGTTCCCTATCCAGAAGGAGGGAGACATATGTATATAAGTAAGTTCAAGAAAGCATGATGTTAGTGATAAGAATGAAAGCTAATGCATATTACAGACTTACCTTGTGCTTGCTGCTATATCGGATGCTTTATTTGGATAATGTCACTTAACTCTCATGGCAGCCCTATGAGATGGCTATTTTATCTCCGTTTTACAGAAATGGAAGAAGTGGAAGCTAATGTTGAGCAATGTGATATAGTAAACTCCAGAGCCCACACTCTAGAAATGGCAGATTTGGGAGTCAAACTCGGGCAGTCTGATCTCAGATCTGTTTACTTAACCACCAGTCTATACAACACAATGACCAAGAGCCACAAAGCACAGGGGTAGTTCATTGAACCAGCCTCTTCACAGGTGGTGTAGACCAGTAGGAGAAGGGCCACATTGTATATTCCCAATAATGATTCAGGTTAATTCTCCTTTCCACCAAGGACTTTTTCTGCCATTCTTACTGCTGGAAATGCAGCTCTTCAGATGACCACTTTTCTATCCTGCCTTTTCGCCTCAGGAAATGACTCTTGGCCCACAGACCACTGGATATGCCAGGCCAGGCGTGTCAGACTCCCTAGCTCAGGGAGTTCTTAAACTCTGGAGAGCAGCAGAGTCCACACATCCACTGGTGAGGATTGGGAAGCTAGAGTCTGCATTTTAAACTTGCACCCTAGGTGCAAGTGATCTTGGTCTTTCTGCCATTTCCGAGTGTCCCTAGGAGACCCAGGGGGAACTTACTAGTTGGTCAGTGGACAGATGGTTCAGGGTGAGAGGGGGTTGTATTTTTTCCTTCAGGAGCCACCACCTTCTACCAGAGCCCCCAGAGCTCAAGAGGGGAAAAGTGAAAGAGAAAAAAACAAACAAACAAAAAATAAAAGGCCAGCGGGAGGTGGTGCTGGGGGAAGAGTATAGAACTCAAGAATGACAAGTCAAACCCATAAATATTTGCCGAGAAACAAGGGTTCCAAATGAGTGCAGTAGGGATGGCAGAAACAAAGCCAAATTAGGGAAGGGTCAGGAGAGAAGGGGAAGGGGTGGGCTGAACCTCCACCAGAGGTGGCAGCTTGTGTTTGAAGCCTGCTTTGATGGGCCCACAGGGCTAACAGATGGGTGGGTGGGCCCTGATTGTAGATGGGCCAGAAGTTGGGGGTGAGCTGTGGGAATAACCAACAAATCAGACTGTTTAGGTACAAAGGAAGGGCTACAGATTCAGAGCTTTGGAGCAAAGGAGAGACAAGAGTCACTTCCTAACAGCATGGTAGGGAGAAGTCGCCTGGAGGCTGGAAGATTATGGCAGGTGGAAGGCGAAAGAAAGGGCAGGGGCAGGGATTTAGCCACTGACAAGTGCAGTCAGCATTAGGGGTCTGATGAGTTGTCCAACTGATCAAGCGAAACCTGAAAGTTCTCAGAGGTGTTTCAGTGGCTTTTGAGAGGAGTAGACATCCTGCCTCAGCTGCAGAAGAGATAAATAATTTTTATTTATTTTTATAAAATTGAGGTCCTGCATAACATTCCATTTGGAGGAACAAGGGAGC
Source organism: Rhinopithecus bieti (assembly GCF_001698545.2). Classification (NCBI taxonomy): domain Eukaryota; kingdom Metazoa; phylum Chordata; class Mammalia; order Primates; family Cercopithecidae; genus Rhinopithecus; species Rhinopithecus bieti. Next base: position 3,407,797 of record NW_016804595.1, on the reverse strand, counting down.
TATGTTACTTTAAAAGGCTTAAAAACCACCAGGAATATGAATAATATCTATATCTACATCTCTGTATGTATCTAAAAAGATAGTTAAGTTGGGGTAGTTTTTTTTTTTTTCTTTTAAGGGACAAGGTCTCACTCTGTGCCCAGGCTGGAATGCAGTGACATGATTATAGTTCACTGTGGCCTCGAACTCCTAGGCTCATGTGATCCTCCTCCTGCCTCAGCCTCCCAGATAGCTGGGACCATAGGTGTGTGCCACCGTGCCAGGCTAATTTTGTTTTGTTTTGTTTTGTTTTGTTTTGTGGAGATGGCTGGGGGAGGGGGCAGGTGTTGCTTTGTTGCCCAGTCTGGTCTCTAATTCCTGGCTTCAAGTGATCCTCCTGCCTTGGCTTCCCAAAGTGCTGAAATTCTAGGTGTCAGCTACCACGCCTGGCACGAAAAGGGAGGGGGGCAGTTTTGAAGGGCTATTAAGTGTCAGACTTGCTGAAGTATTTGAGAGATCCATTGCCTCATGGAAAGAACACTGGCACTGAGGTTGAGGCTTTGTTTTCAGCCCCAGGTCTGTCCTAACTGTGAACCTTTAAATATTCACTTCGGTTTTCTGGGCACTAGGTATTTGTTTTTTGTTTTTAATAAATTAAGAGGCTCTATTGAATTAAGTGATTTTCAAAAGTTCTTCCTGCTGTACAGTCCTGTCAACCATGACCTTGCTATCAGGCCTCCCTAGCAGATGCACACGGAATGGGTAGCAGGATCAAAGTTCGAAGAAAATTAATGTCGTGGTGTTGTGTGGGATGATTGAGGGAGACAGGTTAGGGGCCAGGATGCTGTCATTGAAGGGGACAAAGGCAACGAGAGTAGATGCAACAGTGACAGAAGCTTGGGCATAGACACCGAAGTCACAGAAGTCGAGTTTGCACTAAAGGAGGTGAGATGATACATTTTTGTCTCGTATTAGAAAAAAAATTCCCAGCCAGGCACTGTGACTCATGCCTGTAATCCCAGCATCTAGGGAGGCTGAGGCAGGAGCATTGCTTGAGCCCAGGAGTTCAAGACCAGCCTGGGCAACATGGCAAGACCCCCATCTCTACAAAAAAACCAAAAATTCCCAAGTTGATTAGCTTGCTCTCCTCCCCATTATTTTTTCCTCTGAAGTATATTTTTAAAACTTATTTTTTAAGCAAAGCACAAAGGTAGAGGTCTTTGGGTGGTATTGCAAAGATCTTTACAAAGGTCTATCATGACTTTTTAAACATTGTTTTAAGTGAGTGGGCATGCTTCCAAAGGAGCTGACTTTTCACTGAATGCTAGAAAATGAAAACACGGGAGCTGTTTAGATTGGCCTGGGAAACATCATGTCCAGTAGCCACTGTTGATCTTTGCGTGAAGTAGTTCTGTTTTCTGAAAAGATTCCTTTTGTCCATTGTCTCATTATGATTATAGGAGCCTAGTCCTCTCAACTGGAGAAAGAACTGTTTATCTGTGTGGTATTTGATTAACAATCATTTAGATACACAGTTTAACCACAAAAAGTTACTGAGTTCCTGTTTCTACTGGGTCCTGTGTTAGGTACTAGGGATGCAATGAAGTCTAGAGTGTGCCCCCAGCCCTCATAAACTGATGGAGGGGCCAGACATGTGAGCAAAGAAATACAGCACAGTATGTGGTCCTGGGGCATTTGCATCAGAGATGTGCATGCAAGGTGTACACGATAACCAGCCATCCTGTCCTTCTTGCTCCTTCTTTTGGTAACTTGTTCCCTCTGCTTTACCAGGAGTTGAAGTTAAACCAGAGAGAAGTTTGAAGAAATCGAGGCTGGGCCTTCTCTGAGGAAGAGTAACCTTCTCTCCCTTATCTGAGTAGATAGAAAGTTTTTCAGTTCCCTGGAGAAAGCTCCTGATAATCATGTTCCCAGACAGTAGCCACATACAGGGGCATGGGATTGTCAGGCCTAAAGCTCACTGTCAACTGTGGGGGATTCAGAAGCACTTCACAGATGACGGGGGACTCTGTTCTGAGCATTCTCTCTCTCTGTATCTGCCGCTGAACAGTAACTGATACAAATGCACGCAATGACTAGGTTTTGTTTCTTAGCTGAGAAATCTCTTGAGAAGGCTATGCATTTCTGGTGTGTAGACATAGACTTTCTGCAGATGAGTAAGTTATGTCTTAAACAGAGTTCTTGTTGAACTAATGTCACAAAGCGTCTCTGGTAACAAAAACAGCTAACTTTGCATAGCCAAGCCACTCTGCACAACTTAACAGTGTTAGTTCTCCTATAGAGTCCTAATAAACAAGTCACACCACTCTTCCCTCTGTGGCTTCAAAGAAGTTGGTAATAACAATACAACAACAAAAACAAAAATCAACTTTGTTTCTTAGGGAAACCAGACTGTTAACCTATGGGCCTGCTAACTCTAAATTACCCACCCTTTCCCATGTAGCACTGGAGAGAGCAGGCCAACTCCATTCATAAGGACAGAAAGTTGGGGAAGCAGCAGGTAGCACACTCCTTGAGAGCAGGCACTTCACAGGAGGAAAACAAGGTCAGGCTGAGCCAGCTGAGCATGTGCAGTTTGCCAGTAAGTGAATCCATCCCTCCACTTGCCCTGGGGCGATGTTAGTAAAGGGACAGAGAGAGGATAGTAGGATGCGTATGGAAAATTCTTCCTCATCCAAACCACGAGTGGGGAAATGGTGCTTCCCTGAGGTGCCTCAAGATTTTACACTTTTTGAGGGTCAGGTGCTTAGGTCTTGTAGGGAAGAAGTCAAAGAAAGACCACATTATGGTTGGGACCCCTATTGATCATGACACCACTTGAAACCTGATCATAGGAGAAATCCAGATTAATAAATAATATTATAATTTATTAATTTAACACTTGACATTGACTTATCTTTACTTATATTATCTCAATTATCCCCAAAACACACTGTGATATTGGTATTAGCACCCTAACAACAAAGAAAGAAATTAAAGCACGAAGAAAAAGCATTTACCCACAAGGGTAACGCACAAGGGTAACTGGTCAAGGGGCACAGCCTGGACTCAAATCTGCATCTTTCTGGCTCTAAAGATAGATCTCTTTTCAGTCTTTGAGGAGGACACATGGTTTGCAATTACATGTCTGACGCAATTTCATTTCCAACTTTTTTTAAACTTGTTATTGGCGTGTTTGGGAGAATAGAGTGGATAGAATCATTAATTATTTGTCTCAATTTTATCTCAGGGTTACCTGCTTTGTGTACCTGTTTTCATTTAGAAAATGAAAACCACCCAGATAGATGGTTGTCTGTTCTCTCTTGAGAGTTTCTAGAAATGCAGCCTTAATCCTTCCAGCAGGCTCTCTGGATTCTGATAACAGGAATGATATGGTTTGGCTATGTCCCCACCCAAATCTCAACTTGAATTTTATCTCCCCAAATTCCCACATGTTGTGGGAGGGACCCAGGGGGAGATAATTGAATCATGGGGGCCGGTCTTTCCCATGCTATTCTTGTGATAGTGAATAAGTCTCGTGAGATCTGATGGGTTTATCAGGGGTTTCTGCTTTTGCTTCTTCCTCATTTTCTCTTGCTGCCGCCATGTAAGAAGCGCCTTCTGCCTCCCACTATGATTCTGAGGCCTCCCCAGCCATGTGGAACTGTAAGTCCAATTAAACCCCTTTTTCTTCCCAGTTTCGGGTATGTTTTTATCAGCAGCATGAAAATGGACAAATATAGTAAATTGGTACCAGTAGAGTGGGGCATTGCTGAAAAGATACCCGAAAATGTGGAAGTGACTTTGGAACTAGGTAACAGGCAGAGGTTGGAACAGTTTGGAGGGTTCAGAAGACAGGAAAATGTGGGAAAGTTTGGAACCTCCTAAAGACTTGTTGAATGGCTTTGACAAAAATGCTGATAGTGATATGAACAATAAGGTCCAGGCTGAGGTGGTCTCAGATGGAATGAGGAACTTGTTGGGAACTGGAGCAAAGGTGACTCTTGTTATGTTTTATCACAGAGACTGGTGGCCCTAGAGATTTGTGGAACTTTGAACTTGAGAGAGATGATTTAGGGTACCTGGCGGAAGAAATTTGTAAGCAGCAAAGCTTTCAAAAGGTGACTTGGGTGCTGTTAAAAGCATTCTGTTTTAAAAGGGAAATAGAGCATAAAAGTTCAGAAAATTTGCAGCCTGACACAGTAGAAAAGAAAAACCCATTTTTTAAGGAGGAATTCAGTCCAGCTGCCTAAGGAGCAAGGAGCCTAATGTTAATCCCCAAGACCATTAGATACACAGTTTAACCATAAAAAGTTACTGAGTTCCTGTTTCTGCTGGGTCCTGTGTTAGGTACTAGGGATACAATGAAGTCTAGAATGATGGAGAAAATGTCTCCAGGCCATGTCAGAGACCTTCATGGTAGCCCATCCCATCACAGGCCCAGAGGCCCAGCAGGAAAAAGTGGTTTTGTGGGCCAGTCCCAGGATCCCCGTGCTATGTGCAGCCTAGGATCTTGGTGCCCTATGTCCCAGCCATTCCAGCTGTGGCTGAAAGGGCCAACGTAGAGCTCAGGCTGTGGGTTCAGAAGGTGGAAGCCCCAGGCCTTGGCAGTTTCCATGTGGTGTTGAACCTATGGGTACACAGAAGTCAAGAATTGAGGTTTGGAAACCTCCCCCTAGATTTCAGAAGATGTGTGGAAATGCCTGGATACTCAGGCAAAAGTTTGCTGCAGGGATGGGGCCTTCATGGAGAACCTCTGCTAGGGCAATGCAGAAGGGAAATGTGGGGTTGGAGCCCCCACACAGACTCCCTGCTGGGGCACTGCCTAGTGGAGCTATGAGAAGAGGGCCATCATCTTCCAGATCTCAGAATGGTAGATCCACTGACAGCTTGCACTATGCGCCTGGAAAAGCCACAGACACTCAGTGCCAGCCCGTGAAAGCAGCCGGGAGGGAGGCTATACCCTGCAAAGCTACAGGGGTGGAGCTGCCCAAGATAATGGGAACCCACCTCTTGCATCAGCGTGACCTGGATGTCAGACCTGGAGTCAAAGGAGGTCATTTTGGAGCTTTAAAATTTGACTGCCCTCCAGCACTTTGGAAGGCCGAGGCGGGCAGATCACAAGGTCAGGAGATCGAGTCCATTCTGACTAACACGGTGAAACCCTGTTTCTACTAAAAATACAAAAAACATTAGCCAGGCATGGTGGCAGGCACCTGTAGTCCCAGCTACTCGGGAGGCTGAGTCAGGAGAATGGCTTCAACCCGGGAGGCGAAGGTTGCAGTGAGCCGAGATCATGCCACTGCACTCCAGCCTGGGCGACAGAGCGAGACTCCGTCTCAAAAAAAAAAAAAAAAA
>NW_016804595.1:3397745-3402456 GCF_001698545.2 Rhinopithecus bieti | reverse complement strand
AAAAAAAAAAAAAAAAAAAAAAAAATTTTGACTGCCCCGCTGGATTTCGGACTTGCATGGGCCCTGTAACCCCTTTGTTTTGACCAATTTCTCCCATTTGGAACAGCTGTATTTATCCAATACCTGTACCCACATTGTGTCTAGGAATTAACTAGCTTGATGTTGACTTTGCAGGCTCATAGGCAGAAGGAACTTGCCTTGTCTCAGATGAGACTTTGGACTATGGACTTTTGGGTTAATGCTGAAATGAGTTAGGACTTTGGGTGACTGTTGGGAAGGCATGATTGGTTTTGAAATGTGAGGACATGAGATTTGGAGGTGCCAGGGGCAGAATGATATGGTTTGGCTGTGTCCACACCCAAATCCCAACTTGAATTTTATCTCCCAGAATTCTCACATGCTGTGGCAGGGACCCAGGGGGAGATAATTGAATCATGGGGGCCAGTGTTTCCCATCCTATTCTCGTGATAATGAATAAGTTTCACGAGATCTGATGGGTTTATCAGGGGTTTCTTTTTTTGCTTCTTCCTCATTTTTCTCTTGCTGCCGCCATGTAAGAAGTGTCTTCCACTTCCCACCATGATTCTGAGGCCTCCCCAGCCATGTGGAACTGCAAGTCCAATTAAACCTCTTTTTGTTTCCAGTTTCAGTTATGTCTTTATCAGCAGCATGAAAATGAACTAATATAAAAAATAACTTTTTTAACAGTTTAGAAAGTCATTTCTGTTATCAGAATACAGAGGTTGTAACTGGATTATAACCAGGAATGTAATGTGTTAAATGTAGAGCATTTATATGCTATTCTGCAAAGTGTTTGAGGGATTAGTGGGAGGGCATGGTGGATATAATTTGCCCAAATTCATGAAATAAGCCATATTGCATTAGATTTATTATATGCAGAAAATACTCCCAGCACTTTGGGAGGCCGAGGTGGGCAGATCATGAGGTCAGCAGATCGAGACCATCCTGGCTAACATGGTGAAACCCCGTCTCTACTAAAAATACAAAAAATTCGCCGGACGTGGTGGTGGGCTCCTGTAGTCCCAGCTACTCGGGAGGCTGAGGCAGGAGAATGGCGTGAACCTGGGAGGCAGAGCTTTCAGTGAGCTGAGATTGTGCCACTGCACTCCAGCCTGGGTGACAGAGTGAGACTCTGTCTCGAAAAAAAAAAAAATACTGGAACTCCCTCAAAATATTAGGGTAAGTGTGTTATAAATATTGGGGAATATTGTTAACTCATTATGAAATCACTGAGGTTAATATTATTTCTTTTTGCCTGAGAATTAGAAGTCCACCCAAATTAAGCAAGAATGAAACATTTCATTTCTTTCTTTCCTGCTGTGCAGGGCCTCCATTGCCACCGTGCCCCCCACCCCTACCACCTCCTGCTTATTTCTTATTCATAAACACACATTTGCATTGAACTGAATCATTTTCTATTTCTCACATCGTTTCTTGATGTTAAGTCAGAAGTTATAGTTTCTTTTATCAGTCACTATGTCAATAACCATATAATTGTTTTCCATTTGTGAAGTGCGCTCACTGGCATTATATCTTTTAATTTTCACAGTAACCTTACAATAAAGGTAAGCACCATTATCCTTATTATTTTTCTTTCTTTTTTTTTTTGTTTTGTTTTGTTTTGTTTGAGACAGGGTCTCACTCTGTTGCCCAGGCTGGAGCACGGTGGTGCAATCATGGCTCACTGCAATCTTGACTTCCCCAAGCTCAGGTGATCCTCCCACCTCAGCCTTCCAAGTAGCTGGGACTACAGGCGTGTCCCGCTGGGCTAATTTGTGTATTTTTTGTAGAGATGAGTTTTGCCATGTTGCCCAAGCTGGTCTCGAACTCCTGGGCTCCAGCAATCAGCCTGGCTCAGCTTCCCAAAGTGTTAAGATTACAGACGTGAGTCACTGTGCCCAGCACCATCATCTTTAAAGAAGACAAAATTGATATTCATAAAAAGTGTCTGTTCAAAGACATAGCCAGCTAAAGTCATTGCCAGGATTTGAATCCAGGTCTTTTGAAACTAGACCACAAAGTTTCCAGAAATAGATCTCTTCTGGAGTGGCACATGACAATGTACATAGGGCTAGGTCTCTGTTTCTCCCATTTCCTCCCTGACCCCCTTAGGTGTATCCCAGAACTTCCTCTATTTTTATTTTTTTTTTCTTTAACTACCCAACTGTCTAAAGAGGCAATTTTAAGTAGGTGGTAAGAGGTTTGCAGTCAGCTTGGCTACTTCCTGGTTCTGTGATCAGGATACAGCTTCAATCTCACTGTCTCTCCGTTTCCTTAAGTGTAAATTAGGGATAATAATAATGCCTATTCATAGGGTTGTGAAAACTAAAATAAACAGAAAGTCTTTAATAAATGTCATTGTTAATATTATATAATTAGAATTTTAGGCATCCTAAGATAGATTCTAGGTGACTGGTCTCTCTAGAATCTGACTCTCTAGTAAAACTTGCATCATAATATGATTCAAATGATGAACATGATGATAGCAGCAACCACTATATTCAGTACATGCTAATGCTAAATGTTTTACATAAACTGTTTGAATTCTTACAGCAACCCTACAAAAGCTGTGTGCTGTTAGCCACTGGGCTTTAGTGTCTCTAAATCTTGCCTGCTTTTGGTTAGTTTTATCTATCCCCTGTCAAACTTAAACTTATAATCTTTTGAAAATTGGAACTGTATTTTCTAACTTCCAGTCTTCTAGCCCATTTTGTGTTCTCCACCTTCCTGCAAAGATCTTTTGCAGTGGTTCCAGATGTCATACAAAAGTTCTCATGGTGCTAGGGCTAAAAATTTTTCAGACTTTGAGACTCAAATTCACTTAGTGGCTGAGAGTAAACAAGTCTGTTGACCGTTACAGGATCCAACTTCCTTGAAATAGAACCTTTTTCCTTTAAAGTAAGATTTTTCCAAGAAAGGATTGACATACCCTGTTTCAAAGAAAAAGAAAGGGTAATTGGCAGTAACCTTTATCCCAGTATCCATTGAAGGTTCACAGTGATACCATATCAGCTGATATACACCCATGCTTTAAAAAGTAAAAGTACTTATCTCAGTATCCATTAAAGGTTCAGAGTGACATCATACCAGCTGATATACACCCATGCTTTAAAAAGTACTTATCTCAGTATCCATTAAAGGTTCAGAGTGACATCATATCAGCTGATATACACCCATGCTTTAAAAAGTACTTATCTCAGTATCCATTAAAGGTTCAGAGTGACATCATACCAGCTGATATACACCTATGCTTTAAAAAGTAAAAATACTTACATTTTTGACCTGCCTTAATTTTTTGTTTCAGCTATAATTTAAGCTTTATCTGTAGTTCTCGCCACATTCCCCATTCTTCTACCCTTGCCTGACTTAGATATTGCTTTTATCAAATCATGTCTTTCTTTAAGCCACAAAAATGAATATTTTCTAGCTAGTCTAAATATCTGAAAATAATACACCAAGTCTCTCACTGACTTGGAGAAGTTTCTCTTTCTTTTAAAAAAAAAATCAGTGTAATCAGTAGGCCGTCATTATAAGATTTATAATCTTTATAAGATTAAATGGGTCAATTGAGCTTTTATCCTGTAATAATTTTACTTTACTATTTATTTTTAAAACTGCAGTAAGATTGAATCAATCCTGCCCAAGGTTTGACCAAAGAGTCTTCATCTTTGTCATTGTTGGGAATCCAAGCTAGTTGGTACCGGTGTCTAGAAGGAACATTATTCTCTTTATTTCATAAAACATTTTTTAAAACTCTGTCTTTTCTTCCATGGACCATCAGTAGGTAATGTTTCAAACCATACCAAACAAATCCCACTCTTTTCTTTTACTCTTTCCATTCTTTCTCACCACTAACTTTCCTCTTCTGAATGATGGTAAATCATTATAGCTTTTTGCTGAAAACACCTGTGCATTGATCTATTGTAGCTGTTGCTGCTGCTGCAGTATATAAGGTTGCAGGTAATGCTTTCATTTTTGGAATTTTAACTTATACATTTGATACTAGAATGTCTGCACTGATGACCAAAAGAATGAGCCTGTGAAACAGCAAGAATGCAATTCAAACGACCATTGAAGAGCTAGAAGATTAGGAGGAGTAATAGTCCTGTGACAGACTTCTGTAGGGTTACACCTATTTGTACTGACTTCATTTGTGTTCAGAAATAACATGAGCATTCTAAGCTCTGAAACCATGCATATCTTTGAAGATTAAAATGAGGCAGCAATGTTTCTCCTAACTAATGTAACAAAATGCAGTGATATGACAGCTCAAAGTTGAGGAGTTGAATTCATTGGGGAAAAAAATAGAAAAGCTCTTCTCAGGCAGGAATCTCTTCCATTCTGGGGTTGTCTTGTGGGCAAAGATGGCACCTACTAAGTAGGCAGGGGTAAACAGTGCATAAGGGTTGATGGAATTTCATCTTAGGCACATCCTTTATTGGAGCCTAGAAAGCTCAGATGATGTTCATTTTATGATACACACATACATACACCCCTCTAAAATAAAAACTCAATCTACTTTAATTCAATATTTGGGAAGTGGAGGATGATTCCAAGGACTATTCCAGCTATAAAGAGAACAATATAGTGGGAAAATGAGAAATCAGACTAGTCATTCTTTGATTCCTAAGAGGTGGAATTTCAGATAACACAGAGGAATGGAGCAGCTCATTTGAAAGAAAAGTTGGGG
>NW_016804595.1:3392066-3396691 GCF_001698545.2 Rhinopithecus bieti | reverse complement strand
ATGCTTTAAAAGTAAAAGTACTTATCTCAGTATCCATTAAAGGTTCAGAGTGACATCATACCAGCTGATATACACCCATGCTTTAAAAGTACTTATCTCAGTATCCATTAAAGGTTCAGAGTGACATCATACCAGCTGATATACACCTATGCTTTAAAAGTAAAATACTTACATTTTGACCTGCCTTAATTTTTTGTTTCAGCTATAATTTAAGCTTTATCTGTAGTTCTCGCCACATTCCCCATTCTTCTACCCTTGCCTGACTTAGATATTGCTTTTATCAAATCATGTCTTTCTTTAAGCCACAAAATGAATATTTTCTAGCTAGTCTAAATATCTGAAAATAATACACCAAGTCTCTCACTGACTTGGAGAAGTTTCTCTTTCTTTTAAAAAAAAAATCAGTGTAATCAGTAGGCCGTCATTATAAGATTTATAATCTTTATAAGATTAAATGGGTCAATTGAGCTTTTATCCTGTAATAATTTTACTTTCTATTTATTTTAAAACTGCAGTAAGATTGAATCAATCCTGCCCAAGGTTTGACCAAAGAGTCTTCATCTTTGTCATTGTTGGGAATCCAAGCTAGTTGGTACCGGTGTCTAGAAGGAACATTATTCTCTTTATTTCATAAAACATTTTTTAAAACTCTGTCTTTTCTTCCATGGACCATCAGTAGGTAATGTTTCAAACCATACCAAACAAATCCCACTCTTTTCTTTTACTCTTTCCATTCTTTCTCACCACTAACTTTCCTCTTCTGAATGATGGTAAATCATTATAGCTTTTGCTGAAAACACCTGTGCATTGATCTATTGTAGCTGTTGCTGCTGCTGCAGTATATAAGGTTGCAGGTAATGCTTTCATTTTGGAATTTTAACTTATACATTTGATACTAGAATGTCTGCACTGATGACCAAAAGAATGAGCCTGTGAAACAGCAAGAATGCAATTCAAACGACCATTGAAGAGCTAGAAGATTAGGAGGAGTAATAGTCCTGTGACAGACTTCTGTAGGGTTACACCTATTTGTACTGACTTCATTTGTGTTCAGAAATAACATGAGCATTCTAAGCTCTGAAACCATGCATATCTTTGAAGATTAAAATGAGGCAGCAATGTTTCTCCTAACTAATGTAACAAAATGCAGTGATATGACAGCTCAAAGTTGAGGAGTTGAATTCATTGGGGAAAAAAATAGAAAAGCTCTTCTCAGGCAGGAATCTCTTCCATTCTGGGGTTGTCTTGTGGGCAAAGATGGCACCTACTAAGTAGGCAGGGGTAAACAGTGCATAAGGGTTGATGGAATTTCATCTTAGGCACATCCTTTATTGGAGCCTAGAAAGCTCAGATGATGTTCATTTTATGATACACACATACATACACCCCTCTAAAATAAAACTCAATCTACTTTAATTCAATATTTGGGAAGTGGAGGATGATTCCAAGGACTATTCCAGCTATAAAGAGAACAATATAGTGGGAAAATGAGAAATCAGACTAGTCATTCTTTGATTCCGAAGAGGTGGAATTTCAGATAACACAGAGGAATGGAGCAGCTCCTTTGAAAGAAAAGTTGGGCTGAAGTCTTGTCCTTTCAGGAGGCAGACATGTTACTTCAGGGTATCCCAGCTGCCTCAGTGAGTTGGCAGTGAGCTTACAGGTTGACATAGAGTCCCCAAATAACTGAAGACAGGAGATCCACTTTGGTTCCTCTTTTGTGGTTTCACTGTGATGTAAAATGTTCATCATTCACTGTCGTTTACTCATTCATTCAGCAAACATTCAGTTAAGTCAGCTCTGTGCTGGGCAATGAAGATGACACTAAACTTCCTTCATGTGGGGTGTTTCTGGGGCATTTCTCTTACGGCCCTCCTATAGGAAATGAATCATCCTGCCAGCTGATCCTGCCAAAAGGAGTCCTCCACCCCACAGATAAGATATTGAACTGCTTTTCCTGCAACTGGTGTCACCTTCGGTCCCTCTCCTAACCCCCTCACCCTTCTGTACCACCAAGGTCTCTTAGAGGTGGGCCTGGCTAGAGAAGATGGATCTCTCAGGAGTGACTGGGAGAGTTGTTTTATTTCTTCCTTATCCCTGGAAAGGACTCTTTGATTTCTCAACTAATAAGGCAAAAGACATCAATAGGAAAAGAAAAATTAGAACTTTCCTTGCCAGTGTTGCTTAGCTACCTTGTCAAGATTCCCTTGCAGCCCAGCCGAATTCTCTATGTTTTATTGTTATAATTGATCTATTAGACAGAAAATATGGAGAGCACATGGAACTTCTGTCAGTTTTGTGCTATTTATTTAGATTTCTGTTTTCTTTTCCAAAGACCTCACCCTTTATTGTCCTTTTCACTCCTGATCTGAGTAATACTCTGAAGGAATCACATCAGTATGCATGTTGGTGTATTGAACTTTATAGTATTAAAAGCAAAAGTCAATAACTAACCTGAAAACTACATACCAAATTGTGAATTCTTCATAGACAGGGACCACATTTTTATGAACTCTGTGTCCTTAGTGCCTAGCTCTGTGTCTGACACATGAAAAGCTTATAGTAAATGTTTATTGATCAAATGAACCATTGGCTTCAAATATTTATTAAGAACCAGCGTTGTCATGGGTGCAGTTCATAATATAAAATTTACTTTCAGTTTCTACCTAGAATGCAAACTTTATGACTTTTTTTTTTCCTGGAGTCTGAAACAGGACAGAAAATAACCACTGTGTTGTTGCTAGTGCTACAGTTTATTCAGTCAAAGAAGCCTTTCTGCATGAGGCTGCAATAGCAGCAGCTGCCCTCCACCTGGCATTTATGAAAATGTATTCACTGGAGACCTCCTGGGTGCTGGGTGCTGGGCTATACAAGTCAGTCCAGATCAAAAGACCTGGTGGTTGTCACCATCTGTCAAGGCGATTGTATTCAAAACAGTATCTCTCTTTTTTTTTTCCTCAAACACACCCACACTCAACTGAAGACTGTTTATGAAACAATCTGTCGACAAAACAATAAATGGAAGTTTGTTTATTCATTCCTTTACTCAATCAGCCAGGCAGCCCTCCAACCCAGCACTTCTCAGATCATATACTTTTGAGATTTTGTTAAAATGCACACTTAGATCTACCAGGTTTGGGGTGAAGCCTAAGCATCTACATTTTTAACAGGCTCCCTTAGTTAGATCAGGCCTTGATGCTTTGAGTGCCATCCATGGACCAGTAGATTCAGCACCACCTGGGAGATTGTTAGACCAGTCTAATCAGAACCTGCATTTTAACAAGCTCCCCGAGTTCACATTGGCTGAGCACTGCTCTGTTCGATTAGCCCACAGCATAAATTACAGGCAGGGGTCCCAAGGGGGCTTTGGGCTGGGAAAGTAAGTCTAGGTGCATTTACTGCTCCCTTTTTAATTTCAAAACTCTCGGGTTCCTGTGCCAATATGGCATCTGACACTCAGGAAAAGACACAGATGGGTGCCTCTTTGTTCAGTCATTCAGTGGCATGGTAAATCTATTATTATCCATGCTGGATTGCCATTGTCTTTAAACATGGGGGGCCTACCTGATCAACCTACTTCTTCTTAAGAAAACTTCATTTTAGGTTCAAAAGTTTCACCTAAAGAGACATCCTCATGTCTGACCATGTCAGAATCATTTACAAATTTGGATCAAGCACGAGGACATCTGAGTTTCTGTTTCCTTGCCTGTAAAATGAAGATAATACCACCTGTTCTAGTTTCCTTTCTAGTCTTGTTGTGAGGATCTTTGAAACATACATGTGCCAGAGCTTTGAAAACATAAAAATATTCATCAAACTTTAAAACTGCTTTAGTGAGAAACAAATCATTTATGTTTCAGTGCCAAACAGTTAAGGGTTTAACATTTAGCCTTACCATCCACCAACTTTGTGATTTCTGGCAAATTATTTTATCTAGTTGAACCTCAATTTTTTAAATATATAAAATGATCATAAAAACTTCCACCGTACAAGGTGTGGTGAGGATTAGAAATGTTAACAATATACATAAAGGATCTGGTGCATAGTAGGATTTCATAAATGGTGGTCAATATGCAGCATTAAGGGACTTGGATGAGGAAGAATCCTCCAGAGATGCCTTCTTTCTCAGGTAAGCCTGTTAAGTTGTGGCAAAAAAAGACAGTGACTTTAAAGCTATTTGAAGTTTTGGATCAGTGTCCTTCCAGTTCAAGAGACTGTTATCAGGTCAAAGCAGGAGGATTGCCTGAGGACAGGAGTTCAAGAGCAGCCTAGGCAACAAAGTGAGACCCTGCCTCTACAAAATATAAGATAAAATACTTAGCCTGGCATTGTGGCATGTGCCTATAGTCCCAGCTATTCAGGAGACTGAGACAGGAAGATCACTTGAACCTGGGAGGGCGAGGCTGCAGTGAGCCATGATCATGCCATTGCACTCCAGCCTAGGCAACAGTGCAGTGGCATGGTCATGGCTCACTGCAGACTCGACCTCCCAGGTTCCAGGGATCTTCTTGTCTCAAAAAAAAAAAAAAAAAAAAAAAAAAAAAAAAAAAAAAAAACCTTTTTTTAAAGAATAGTTCTGTGAGTCAGCCCATTGGGGAAACACAGATCCATCCAGAGGAACGGGG
>NW_016804595.1:3354847-3391797 GCF_001698545.2 Rhinopithecus bieti | reverse complement strand
AGACATATCTTCAAATTGGTTATATGAGTATCTTTGGAAGAAAAATTCCCAAATTTCCAACAGCGTTTTAATATTTATTTAAATATTTGCGAGTGCTAGTCCATGCAAGGCTTTGTGATGAGGAGGATTTGCTGTGATTATTCGGTGTTATTCGCATGCTCCCATCAGAGGTGTCAGAGGGGCTTGTTGATGGCATCCACAAGAGCCTGGCACAGGTACGGAGGAAGGTTTCCACAATGTTTTCCATGCAGGTAGACACTCCTGGCTGAGAGAAAACAGAAGGATTAGTGGCACCAAGGGTATGTATGGCTGTGAAAGGAAGTTGCTCTGAGGACTGTGGGCATTGATGGTACCCTCATTATCAGAATAACAGAAGAGCAAGTTTTATTTCTTCAAGACTTGAGGGGGCAGCTGTTCAGTGGTTACCGTTTTACTGTCAGCAATTAAGCATTTGAGACATAGAAGGATTATTGTCTATTTTTTAAAAAACAAGTCCTCACCATCCTTTCTCTGTGTTTCCAACCTCTAGCTCATCCTTTTATTTTGGAAATTTCCTTCTAAAACCCTCAGGTTTCTTTAGCCTGTTTTCAGGCAAGCTAAGCCTTTAGGAAGGTATTCTTCAGGAAAAGAGATCACTCCATTCTTTCCCTAGACTTTGCAGAGTTTATGTGTTGATATCCTTACAGGTCCTATTCCAGGGTACCCAGAAGTGTGATTTCACAGACTCTCTCAGGCAGAAAGTTCATGTGACCTGCTTTTCCACATGGATCTCTTTGGTGGGGGGTGGGTCAATGGTCAATGTCCTGTGAATAGGAAAAAAATACCACCTTACGGATATGGCATTTCAGTGAAAATCTATTAGGAAGAGGGTGGGATTAAAAGGGAGGAAGTGAGCAGGCACAGAGCCAGAGGCCTTGGGACTAGGAGTGGGAGGCAGGGCATTTGGCTGCTTCACTAGTAATTCTGAGCCAAGAGCAGAGTTCATAAGGGGAAATCGGGATGTCTTAGGTATATTGGCCTCAATAATTTAAGGTTAAAAGCATCATCAAGCCCTGTTTGAGTGTGGAATGGCAGAACCCCTTACAGGCAGGGAGAAAGCACTTAGTGGGATCATGCTCCAAGCCCATTTTAACAGATTCCGTGTTGGGCTCTTCTGAATCTGGCCACAGCTGTTGGCTTATTTTGTTGGGGCTTGACCTGTGAGTGGATCAGTTATCTCCTCTCTTTTTCAAGGCCACAGAACATAGCCTTCACCTCCAACCAATCTATACAGCAGTCTTTGGGGAATATGTGGATAGAAGCTCTGGGTAAAACAAGTTTGTAAACCAGTAGGAAAGACAAGTTGAAGTCCATTACTTTTTGGAATATATGGCCATGTAGAGAAAGCATTTGCTAAGAGTCAACAAACTGAATTTCAATCTAACAGCACGCCCCCCTAGCTATGGGATCTTGTTAGGCAAGTAATTGTATCTTTTGGAGACCCAGGAAGAATGATACCCACTATAAATCTATTAGACCGATTATAAAACTATAAACCTCAGCAGATTTTTGTGAGGATGAACAAGTTAGTGGTGAAGAGAGCATTGAAGACGTCAGAGCTGTGCCATCCAGTGTGGTAGCCGTGAGCACCTTTTTAAGTTTAAATTCATTAAAATTAAATAAAATGTGGAATTCTGTTCCTTAGTCACATTGGCCACATTTCAAATGCTCAATAGCCACATGTGTCTAGTGGGTACCATATTGGACACCATAGATATAGAACATTTGCATTGTCATGGAAACAGAAAGTTCTATTGGACAGTTCTGCCTCAAAGTGCTGTCTAAGATGTGAGATGAAAGGTATAAAGGATGGCACATTGGAAGGTGACAAATACTGTCATAGTTAGGAATGTTTGGCAAGAAACAGAACCAACTCAAGTTAGCTGAAATAAAATAAGGGCTTTGACTAATTCAGGAAAAGTGAATGGATCGCAAAAGGCATGAAGCACAGCTAGGCTTCAAAAGGAATTGGAACCAGTTTCTAGAAGATTATCGGGATTAGTTCTTCTCACTGTCTCTTTTTCTCTTGTCTTCCTCTCCCTGTGTTCACTTAGGCTTTTGTCTCTGTTTCTGTGTGTATCGGCAGCCACTTTCTCCACCTCCTCCTTTTTCTCCTGTCCCTCCGTGGCTCTGCAGAGCAGCTTTCTCAACTGCACTACACACAGTCCAAACAAGATTCTACCAGTTTTCACCACTTCTCACCCAATGCCACATCACTAATGCCCAACCAAGACTGAGTCCTTTTTCCAAATTCCTAGGAGAGACATTCTTATTAGCCAGCATGGTGTGATAGCCACCCCTCTTCCATCATCTGTATCTAGAAGGATGGGGGAAGTGTCCCCATGCCTACTTAATAGGGGCTGTTGGGGGGTGGGTCTCTAAAAACTAGCACATGTGGGATAGGATCAGGCCACTGATCAACATGTTCATCCTTAACACCTTGGAAAGGTCCACTAAGCCTATGATCACACAAAGAAGAGCCAGTAGAGATTTGACAAGGCCATAAACAAAATGAGTGTGATGCCTTTTCTTCTTTAGTTATTTGCATGGTTTGCATCAACAGTACAGAGTCACAGGGCAGTGGCTTAACCACCATATCCATATACCTGGATGGAGAGTGGGCACAGCCAAGAACACAAGGTAGAAATCAGGTTGAAGACTCGTTTTTTAAAGGCAAACTGGGCACTCATGTGTTCCCTTTTTCTCTTCTACCTTTAGGAAAGAACATGAGGTTCCCTTGGAAATCATTCAAGAGGAAGATGGAAGGGGCTGTTTAAAAGAGCTTAAAACCTACAGGCTGTGAGACTGGGGCCTGAGTGCTGGCAGTGGAAAACCCTGTTGGGCTGTGATCTCTCCCTAAAAAGTTCCAGGTGCCTTTTTGCTTCCTGCAAAAGAAAGGAAGCGAAAGAGAAGACCATGTCCATAGCCCTGAAGCAGGTATTCAACAAGGACAAGACCTTCCGGCCCAAGAGGAAATTTGAACCTGGCACACAGAGGTTTGAGCTGCACAAACGGGCTCAGGCATCCCTCAACTCGGGCGTGGACCTGAAGGCAGCTGTGCAGCTACCCAGTGGGGAGGACCAGAATGATTGGGTGGCGGTACATGTGGTGGACTTCTTCAATCGGATCAACCTCATCTATGGCACCATCTGTGAGTTCTGCACCGAGCGGACCTGCCCTGTGATGTCAGGGGGCCCCAAATATGAGTATCGGTGGCAGGATGACCTCAAGTATAAGAAGCCAACAGCGCTGCCAGCTCCCCAGTACATGAACCTTCTTATGGATTGGATTGAGGTTCAGATCAACAACGAGGAAATATTTCCAACATGCGTGGGTAAGTTCATTACCAGCTCTCAGTTTTTTGTCACCCTCACAACCCTCACTATGAAAATTTGCAGACTGCCTTTGAATGCTAGGTAGCACCTATGCATTAATTCCATCACTCACGTACCTGTAGTGAGTGATATATAAGAGCCTCATTGAAATGAAAAACAAAAAATTTGTGGACCACTTACATTTATTTTGTGGACTCCAGTGGTACACATACCACATGCTGGGGAACACTGACTTGGTGAAATGTCAGATGTGATTGTGTTGACTTTCTTAGGACTAGATGTCAGACTCAGTTATCTTGATAAGATTATTATTTTTTGGTTAATTGACTAAAGTTACTCTGATGGACTCTGATGCAGTTACTGGTATTTATAACTCAGGATTAAGAAATCCCAGTGTGAGAATTCATAGATTTGTTTGGGGATCAAACAAACTGGGGTTCAAATTCCGGGGAAAAAGAGATCCTGGAATTCTCCTCCCTCTTCTAATCCTAGGTTGTTAATTCCAGGCTGTGCTGTTTACTTTAACCCTTGCATAACTTCTGGATACACTTCGACACTTGAAATGCAATTTATTTTGTTTGCTTTGTGCTACGGGCTAAAACAATTCAAAAGGAAAGACCAGTCAGTCTTTTCTTTCTCTTACATTTCTTTATGATGCTGGTCGTTAGATTTTTCCATGCACTTTCAGACTGAATTTAGAATTCAGTGTTTTATGCTGTAGGCTCAATAGGAATCTGCAATCTCCTATTTGTGCTGTTGTAGCTCTAGTGCCTAGCATAATGCCCTGCAACCTTGTAGACACTCAGGAAATATTTGTGGAATGATTGAAAAAATACTTGTGCTATTGGAAAGTATGATTTAAAAGCCCTGAGATGGTTGGAGTACAAAAAACACACCGTTGAAATCACCTCTAGATTGGGGTAGGATGTGTCCCCACACAGCATATAGAAAGTTGAGAAGGAGGTGTATGGAAGTAATTAAGTTTATACCAGAAAAAAAGTGTATAAATTGATTGATGCAGTATGTACATCTTGAAATATTTAGCACACAAACCAATTTGTGACGATCCTGGTGTTGCTTTGACTTGTCCAGTTCCCTCATGCTTCTCTCTCTCCTACCCCTTCTTAACAGGAAGGAGGTAGGTTGTATGGCAGGGCAAATCTCCCAGTTCACAGCATAGGAGGAAGAAGGCAGGTTTCAAAAACTCCCCTGGGCATAATATTAAGCACCTCAGAGTGGTGGAAATTTCTTAGGTTCATGTCTTTTGCTCTTTTCATTGACTGTCATAGGCTACTTTTGGAGCTGGAAGGATTTTTTCTTTTCCAAAAGCCTTACTAGCAACTGCCAATGCTCTGTGCTGAACGTGTAATAGCAATAAAGATAAATAAATGTAGGCAAGGATACCTCCTCTGTGTCCTTTCCCTTGTGTCTGCACCTGTATGCTTTGAATTCTGCATACTCCTGTTCTCTCTGCAATTGTGGCTACCCCATAGAATTGCTGACCAGAAATCATAGTACAAAGCCATGGTGTGTTACTTGAGAGAGAGGAAGTTTCTGGCTGTCTGGCTGCAAAACAGGACATCATAGGTGGTTTTAGGCTTTGCTTGGAAGAAAGTAATGGATACCTCTATATCCCCCAGAGTAATTGACTTTGCTTTATTTTTCTAGACATTTTCTTAGTCATTCAGTATGCTTAGGGAACATGCTTACCTGGTCAGAATCCTCTGTTTCAGCTCTACCCCAAATATCCTCCATTGCATACTTGTATTTTGAGAGATCTTAAAGATTTCTTCCCCCAAGGAAAAATAAGTTTGGGAAATGCTGAGTGAAATTGATTTCTTTACCACAGGACTTTTAATATGCCAATGTGCATTATGAATTTCCAAGAAAAGAATAGTATGTGGTGGTTCCTAATTTGACACTGGTACCTTTTTTTTCAATTAATGAAAGACCATTAGTATCTTTTGGAAAATGTTAAGCTGTATATATTGCAGTTGTCAAACTTTTGTTTATATCAGAATTATTTGGGCCTTCTGTTCAAAACACAAATTCCTTGATCCTCTCTTCCCCCTTAACAACTAAATCAGAATCTCTTAGGTGAGACCTAAAAGCCTACACTTTTTAAAAAAGAAAACTGTAGTCACCACATTGTATAATTTATCTCTTGAGTTTATGCTTTCTATCTAACTGAAGTTTTGTATTTTTTGACCAACATCTCCCCAACGCCCTCTCAATACCTCCAGCCTCTGGTAATCACCATTCTAACTCTCTACTTCTATGAGATCAACTTTTTTAGATTCCACATATAAGAGAAACTGTGCAGTATTTGTTATTCTGTGCCAGGCTTATTTCACTTAACATATGTTCTCCAGGTTCATTTATGTCACAAATGACAGGATTTCCTTGTTTTTTAAGGCTGATTAGTATTCTATTGCGTATATATACCGTATTTTCTTTATTCATTCATATACCTGTTAGTCATTTGTATGTCTTCTTTTGAGAAATATCTCAGATCCTTTGCCCATTTTTAAATTGAGTTATTTGTTTTCTTACATCTGAGTTATTTGAGTTCTTTATGAACCTGCACTTTTAATAAGCATCCTCTATTTATTGTAACCACTCAGAATTTTTCATTCCCCCAGAAATGGTCTGTTTCTTACCACTCTGGTTTTATTCATGTTTTTTTCTTCTTCCATAATCACTCACTTCTCTGTCTAGTGAATTCTCATGTATCCTTTGAGGTTCAGCTCAGATACCATGTCCTCTGTGAAGGCTTTCATCCATTAGAATGCTAGCTCTTTAAATTATGCAATATGTCTAATTCATCTGACTATCCCCCACTAAGTCTAGTCCTGGTAACTTTTAAGTTATTGGATGGATGGATGGATGGATGGATGGATGGATGGATGGATGGAAAAATTATCTTTATAAAGGCCCAACACATATATGATTCTGGTCATCAGAGCAAAGTTAAACAAATGTTTCTGAATCCTTTTGTTTTCATTCCTGGATATTTCCTGCACCTTGCTTCCATAGGGTTCCATTTTCTCTGTTTAACTTTTCCAAGGTGAAATGTTAGGGTCAGTACAAACCTTCACCATCCACCTTCACTATGAGGGTCTTCAACCTCCTCCTCACGTCTGTGATTTGCCCTCAGATGCTATTGTTGTGGTCTTTTGGAAGAACTTATTATTAGGAGCCACTTTCTCTGTTACACTCCATTTCCTCCTCTTTTTCCTCCCCCTGATTCCAGCCTACTTTTCTTTTTGATCTTCGTGCTGTCATGAGTCATTATCGTGGAAATAATCAAGATGTCTGTCAGGGTAAAGCAAAAGAAGAATTCTAAGCAAACAGGACCCTGGGTGAATGAGAAATGGAGAGTTCTGCTTAGAATTACAGCTTTGAATACTGGGCATATTTCTGTGTTTCTGCTTGGGAATTGGGAGGGGTTCAAACTTCATCTCCTCCCCACTGTGATCCAAGGAAATAGAACCGGAAAATACTGACAGATGTGAAAGCTTCATCCTTAGTTAGATATTAAAGGATATAAACAGCTGTTGATCTCTACCACTGAAACACTGAGGAAAGAAAGCTTTCATCTGTTCCTAGATTCAAGCTTAACTAGGCGACCCGTGCTATTTCAGAAGTCGAACTTTCTCAGATGGCAGAATACCAAACAGATGTGGATACCTTGTAAACCATAGTTTCCCTTACTCTCTCTTGAAACTTTCTGGCTTCTTTTGTTAAAAATCCAACAGATGTTCCTGTGAAAGCCCTTAAAACAGCAGTAACTTCTGAAGCAAGGGCCACCTCCTTTTCAATTATATTTCTTTAACCATTTTTAGAGATCACAGCCAAGACAGTAAAATAGAAAGCCATGACTTAAAAAATTATATTGCCTGACTAATTACAGTAATTTTATGGTCCAGCCCCAGCTTCCCCGGTTTTCTGTTTTATAATAGGATTTAATATTTTAGACCTGATAGAAAAAAGCCAGTAGCAAACTTAGAGGTCCTCCAACTCATGGGTTTTTTAAAAGTCTTTGAAAAGAAGAAATAAGAACATGTATAAAACAATTACATGATCTCACTTACCTCTGGGGTTTTAGAATAAGTGGGTGTCAGGGCAGGAAAGAACAAGGAAAGCAAGGGAGGGAACTGAGGGAGGGAATTCACATCTATTGAGCCTCCTAAATACCAGGCTCTGTGTCTGCTACTGTTAATGTTTCTTAATTCTTACAACCCAGTAAAGTAAAAATGAAGTTAATATCCCATTTTACCAGTGAAGATGCTGACATTTAAACAAGCTGAAGGGCTTTCCCTAGGTTGTACAGCTAATACATATTTAGGAGGCAGGGTTTGAGCTCATGAGTATCTGGCCAGAAATCTATGCCGTTGTCCTATGCTACCATTCATAGCATGTATTATTATTTCACAGATTCCCCTTCACATGATAAAGGCTTTTCAATGAATGGTTTTAGGAGGTTGTTTAGGATGGAGAAAATTTCATAAGACCTGTTTTGTTTTTGTTTTTTTGGCTAGAACTTTTAGATAAAGGATTCTTTTTCTGACTATTATTATTTTTTAATTATCACTAAAATGCCTGAGGGCTGTGTCCAGGTACCGTAAATAGTCCCGTGTTCCATTCTAAGACTGGGCAGCAGATGACTTAGCTTCATGAAAACCCTCTGCTGGCCCATAACTCCCTGGTAATGCCATTTTTTATTAATTTATTCTTTCAATGAGTGTTTGCTGAGCACCTATTTTAGGTTCCAAGAGAGAGCAAAGCAGACAGAGCCTCTGTTCTCAAGCAGTTTACATAATGTCCAGAATGTCTATTTGCTCTAAATTGACTCTGTACATATTTCTAAAATGAGTAGTCTGTTCAGTGGTCAAGTGCATTGTGGAAATAGTTGCATCCCTTTGGCAACCTTTCCCATGAGACTACAGCTGAGTCTCATCCTCCCTCACATGCTGGCAAGGGATCTGAGAATATAAAAACGTGTCAACCATAGGGATAATCTTCTCAGACATGGGATGTTGGGGAGTTGAGTTTATGATTAGCCTTTATATTTTAAGTTTTTTGTTTGTTTGTTTGTTTTCATTTTTGAGACAGAGTCTCGCTCTGTTGCCCAGGCCGGAGTGCAATGGCACGATCTCGGCTCACTGCAACCTCCGCCTCCCAGGTTCAAGTGATTCTCCTGTCTCAGCCCGCTGAGTAGCTGGGCTTATAGGCACCTGCCATCATGCCCTGTTGATTTTTATATTTTTTTAGTAGAGATGGGGTTTCGCCATCTTGGCCAGGCTGGTCTCGAACTCCTGACCTCAGGTGATCCGCCCACCTTGACCTCCCAAAGTGCTGGGATTACAGACGTAAGCAACAGCTCCCAGCCAAGTTTTTATTTTCTATTGTATGTCTCTCACATGTTTTTTATTTTGATAGAAATCTTTATAATGCTGCCTAGACAGAATAGGCATCAATGAAATATATTTACAGTATGGTGGCACTAGTACTGGACTTGTAGATAGACTTGGGTTTAATCAATTAGCTCTGTCACTTAGAAGCTGCTATGTGACTTTACCTCTAAGTTTCCATTCATTTGTAAACTAAGGGTTATAATTCTGACCTCCACAGGACTGTTATAAGGATTAAACGAGGCAGTATGAATAAAAACAACCATCCCAGAGCCTGAGACATAAGAGTTGCTGAAAAATACATGTTAGTTGTATCTCTCTCAGTATACATTTCCTTTTAGCTGCCAACCAAAACTCTTGGAGACTGTTAGACAATTTTTGAACCATATCCTCAGGAAAATAAAATAGGCTTTAAAAGACTCAACAAGATTTTTAAAAATCATCAGTCTTCATTGCTGAATCACTCTGTGATGAGGATTATAAATACTTCAGGTTGACATCTCTCAGAGTCTTTGGAAAATTCCAATATTTCTTTAGGCTCCTGGCTTCACAGATGAGCATCTAACTCTAGAGAGACATCTACTAGGAAGTGTCTTCTCACTTGATTTCCAGGAGACTGAATAGTAAACCTGCTCATGTCCAGTGTCAAACCAGCTAACCTCAGCAGAAGGTAGGAACAACCCGTTCCTACCCAGGAGAACTGGGGAGATAGCCTATTAGTCACATCTCCCCAGGAGAATTGGGGATATAGCCTATTAGTCACAGCTGGGATAAGCTACTCATGAAAATAATGTTGGGCAAGGTTACCTAGATTTGATCCTTCAAGAGGATGGGAAAAGTGTTTGCAGACTACTCACTGCAATAATGGAGCACCATAATACCCTAATGCACTGGCAAGTTTTTCCAAGATTCTGGAAACACAATTCACCTGTGGGATCTAGTAAACTGGCTCCCTAAGAATTTACCAGTTGAGAAGGCATACCAATAAAGCTGCCATTTTCTGAATGTTTGCTACCTTAAACACTTTATCTGCTGACATGTTTGGCTGTGTCCCACCCCAAATCTCATCTTGAATTGTAGCTCCCATAATTCCCACGCATTGTGGGAGGGACCCAGTGGGAGATAATTGAATCACAGGGTCAGTTTCCCCCATACTGTTCTCATGGGTAGTGAATGAGTCTCACAAGATCTGATGGTTTTACAAGGGAAACCCCTTTCACTTGGTTCTCATTCTCCCTTGTCTGCTGCCATGGAAGATGTGCCTTTTGCTTTCCACCATGATTGTGAGGCCTCCCCAGCCTCCTCACCCTAGTGAGTCCATTAAACCTCTTTTTCTTTATAAGTTACCCACTCTTGGGGATGTCTTTATCAGCAGAATGAAAACAGACTAATACACCTGCATTATGTCATTTAATCTGTAAAATAACCCTGTAAGGCAGGTAGTATAATTTCCATTTCACAGATGAGAAAACTAAGACTCAAAAGGATTAAGTAACTTGCCCAGGGTCACACAGGCAGAACTGAGTTTCAGACCCAAGGTGTCCCAACTCCAAAACCCACGCTCTCAATGACTTCAACATCTCATGTCTGTGGTGTTCTTACCCCAGACTCAACATCACTCTTGGCTTGCCCTGCCTGTTGCAACACATGTTAAATCCTCTCTAAGGAATGCCTTGAGACAAAACCACCACAGTGGGGGACTTGAAAACAGCCAGGGCCCTGCACCTGATGCAAACTCTACTGGGCCCTTACTGGTAGGAAATCTAAGATTCTGTTCCCTTTAAGAACTTGCCTCCTCTAGATTCTGATGCTACCCAAGTTTATTCAGTTGTCTATTTGTAGAAAACATGCAGAGACAGCTGAATCCACTCCCTGCACTCCACTGACTGCTGGAGAATTGATGGTCTATTATGATGGTCACAGTTCCCCACCACAACTTTGTGAACCCAGTACTGCAATGACTTGGTGGCTGAATTAATGAGAACAGTGTCAAATAACCACCCCTGCTGAACAAATCCCAAGAGATACCTCTGTAAAGGGCCTCCAGAATGCAAAGAAGTAGAAACGAAGGGGAGTAAAGGCAGGAGGCCCTTAGAGCGCCTGAAGACTGCTCTGTAAGTTACAGCTAATTACCTGCTGTCCTGACCTGCACTGGATTCTCCGTTACCTGTGCTATGTAATTTTAATGGGCTGTATCTCAGGTGACAAGTTGTTACATCTCAGCACCAGCTGGGAAGGGAAATGGGACATGTGATATTCAGTGGAAGCCAGAGATTATAAACAAAGGCCATAACAGGATGGGGATGAGGTGGGGATGGGGGCATCTGCTGCTTTTATTCCACTGGTCATTGGTCATTTTTAGCCATGGCATCCTTCCTTAGTCAACGAAGCCTGCACTGTGGAGGTCAGTAGAGCTTGGAGAGGCATGCTGTCTAAGTGCCAAGCTTTAAGGGGTGTATTGGCAGGGCCCCGACACCAGGGGGCTTCTTTCTGCCCTCCCCACCAGTGCTCTGCCTCCCCTCTAGATAGAGAGTATACAGATACTTATATAATGTCATTTTGTCAGAAGGCCAAATTATTAGCCTGCCTTACACCCCCATGTGTGGAAAGTGATTCACAAGCTTTTCCTTCAACAAACCTTTGTAGGCATAAGGACGTGTGTTATCTGCAAAGGTCTCTGCAGACAGGACCTTTTGGGTGTTATATCTTAAAAAAAACTTCATGCTAATTTCCTATTTTAATGAATAATTCTATCCATATTTTCTTTCACATAATCATATTTTCCCCTTAATAAGTGGGATGCTCTGGGAAGAACAGCTAGTTTGGGAAGGGGATGGAGTAGTTAAAAGGAACAGAAGTATTAGTTTCTGTTAGACCTGAGTTTGAATCCTGATGATGACTTTTACTAGCATATTTTTAGTCTCTCTGAGCCTGTCTTCTCATCTGTAAAATGCATATTCAGGTACCTGCTTCATGGGATTGTTAAGAATGTAAAATAATAAGCTACATGTGAAGCCCCGACACAATGCTAGGACATAGAGCAGTAAGCTTTAAACATTAGTTCCCTCAGTATCATAGCCTCAGTGTGATACAATAGATTCATCAGGTAAATCAAGGTTAGAAGGGAAAGAACTAAGGATCAAAAGTCCATAATTATCTCAAGCATTTTGCTGTGGAGTTGACCATCCATGTTCCCTTCATCTTTTGCTACATCTTGTGGAACAAATGGAAGGAAAGGTAGACATTCATGGGATGAGATTGGCGTTGCTTGGCCTTGACAGCTAGAGTCAGGAAGGAGTTCCTAATAGCACTTTAGAAGGCATTTCACAGGCATAGCACAAGTGGCCTGCACAAAGCCAGTTCCATCTTCTTTCTGCTGCAGGATGCAGCACCCAGCATAACATTCAGTACAAAGTAGACACATGGTGAACTATTACTATAGTGCAAGTGTAAATGAATTGATGGATGCCACATAGTTCATATTAAAAAAACAGATGTATTCCCCCAAATTGGGAGGCAGTTAAATTTTTTGTCACTTGGCTAACATTTTTATTTCTCTGAGAGTTCAATATTTAAAGAAAACTTGACAAAGAGTCCTTTTATTATGTGAATATCTCCTTAGTGATGTGTCTAACTGATCCTTAGTTCAGGCCTTTGGTGATGAAAACGTTTGTCTTCACAGAGACACAAGTCAGAGTTGTTAGTTTTTTCTCAGGAAAAGAAATAGCCATTATTCAAAAGCCGCGATAGGCTTTTGGTGTTTCTACATCATCCAGCCCAGGTCATCAGGACTGGAGAGCAGCGATGAATTAAGAGAGAAGCTCCAGCCAAGAGTCAGGTGTTCATTTTGTTGCCCACCCCCTGGGTCATATCCCTTGACAATCTGCCGGCAATGGCAGGCTCCTGCTTATCCTCTGGTGCAGCTGAAGTGATGGCACCCTAATGCCTGATGTGACAGCACAGCGGGGCCTCAGTGTCTGGGGACCACTGAGAATTACTTGTGGATCACTTTCTTCAATATCTCCTTGATTGCTTGACCCAGCCAGGGAATTCTACTACAGTTACCAGGAAGAAAAGAAGTGGTTAAATATTGGGGACTTACCTATTATGGCCCTCAGATAAGCCATTCATATTTGGCATCTCAAAGTGGAGAAGAAGAAGCCTGCAGCCAAGGGCATTTGTCTTCCCATGTTTTTGAAGAGAAATGTGAGCAAATGTGTCAATGAGGTACCAGAGTCCCTAGAAACTACCTGTGGGCAATAGCTGTCAAGGCACATGGGATGACTGCTGGCTTTATTTCTGTTTTCCAGAAATAGTGTAAAGTCTCAGAGCTCATCTTCAGTTCTGATTTAAATCTGCTCCTCTCCTTATGTAAGCTCTCCCTGTGTAAGTTTGGCAAACCCTGAACTTCTCTGAGACTATCTCCCCATCTAGAAGGTGATGTGGGAAAAATAATAACACCTGCTTTGTAAGGTTATCAGAATTAAGTGACGCAATGCACATAAAGTGCTTAGTATGTTCTTGGTAGAGAATTAAATGCTGAAAAAATTTTAGCACAATTTCCCTTTTCAAAGTGATATAAAAGGAAAACCTCTAATTTGTTACAGCTTTTACTGCTTGATTACATAGAATTTTGCCTTCAGTACCTTTGCACCTTTATTTTCCAGCTGAAGAAAAACTTGAGAGAAGCTATTGATCATGTCATAGTCCAGTGATCTCAGAAAAGAAATAATTCTTTACATCCATTAGAATATCAGTTGATCACAATTTGAATACCAACTAGGAGTGACACATTCCATTTTTTAAATAAGGTGGCAATTCCAAAGCTTAGAATACAGCAATAATTTTATTAACTAGCATGTATTACTTATTCTGGGTCAAGCAATATGCTAGGTCTTTTATTATATATTTTTTCTAATCCTCACAGCAGTCCTGGTTAACCATCATTATTATTATCCCTATTTTCAAATGAGGAAACTGAGATAAATTTCTTCTTTCACAATCACCCTCATATTAAGTGGTTGATCCAAGTTTAGAATCCAGACTTGCCTACTACAAAGCTACAGAGTTTCTAAAGCTGCATTTGATGAAATTATAACCTTTCCTCTCTCTAAAAACAAAATAACTTAAAAACAAGATGAAAGTAGTGGCTATAATTCCCTGTTTTCTAGAAATGATAAAGATTAAATTAGGATAAAGCATTTCTTTTCAAGTTGAAAAATTTAGGCCCACGTTTTCATATATGTACATATTTAAAGTACAGATGTACCTGTGAAGATACCTTTATGATTAACTTGAAACAATTTACTGCCTTCCCTTCTAATACCCCAGCTCCATTTACAAATGACATCTGAAGAGGTGGAAGAAAGCGGGTTGATGTGGGGTATTTTATCTCCTTCTTTCCTTCCTTTCCTTCCTTCCTTCCTTCCTTCCTTCCTTCCTTCCTTCCTTCCTTCCTTCCTCCCTCCCTCCCTCCCTCCCTCCTTCCTTCTTTCTTTTCTTTTCTTTTCTTTTCTTTCTTTTCCCAGAGGACAGTAGCAAAGGCAGAAGTTTCCATTTACTGGAAACTGGAGCCAATGTCACAGGAGGTGCAGAACATCTGCCATGGCCTTGTGCTCTTGAAATATTATGCCATATAATGTTCTTAGATGGGGCTCAGAGAGAACATGCTGTGGTTGATTAGTGATGTCTGTATAGGTGCAAGAGTAAAGAATGTATATCACACATATGCCATTCATGCTCTTCACTGTACTGAAAGGCTAATTATTGACAGCTCAACGAGAAGACCAGGCATGTGTATATTGGTTTTCTGAAGTCTAACAACTACCAGGGCTAATAAAGCTATCTGGGCATGATAGGGAAGTATACTAAAATCAAACCAGAATGTTATCTTCTTATCAAAACCCTGATGGTGAGTCTTGAAATCAGAGTGCCCAGCCCTTGGGGCAACTCAAGGTGGGTGTATGAGAATAGAAGATAGTCCAGGGTATGGTCTCTAAGGTGATTAAGAAATTGAAGAGTAGGGGTTCCTGGTTGGACTAACTTGAATCCTTCAGGAAGAGGGGAAAAAGTGAAAATCTGTAAAATCATAAAGGGAAGATGGCAAATATGGTTGGGTATTTTCCCATACTAAATCCTGATATTTAAGAATACCTTTCGAAGGTTGAGAAGGTTCAGTGATAGACCAGTAAAAGAAAGGAAGAAATAGTTTATGTATGTTTGGAAACTTAAAAACTTGTTACTTTCAGTGTGGTATAGACTACAAATAATAGAGAACAGGATGAATAATGTAATAGAGATCTGGACTACAGTCCCAGAGTGAGCTATTGAGAGAGTTGATATATATTTGGTGGCACGTTCCTGACTGTTGAGCTTGATGTCAAATACCCTTATGCTTCAAGATGCAGTGGGAAGACTAGACATAAGGACTGGCCCTGCTGCTTTCCAGTTGTGTCATACAGGGCAGTAGTTCTCAAAGTGGGTCCTAGACCAGCAGCATCAGCATCCCTTGGGAACTTATTAGAAATGCAGTTATAGGCTTCACCCTATATTTAGTGAATCAGAAATTCTGGAGGTGGCCCAGAAATCTGTGTTTTAAAGCTCTATAGGTAATTCTGATTCAAGCTAGAGTTTGAGACCCACTTGTCTGGGACGAGCAAATTCTGCCTGAGCCTTATTTTTCAGATATATAAAATAATGATACTAACACTTATCCCACAGGGCTGTTAATTTGAAAAAAATATTTACATGAGACGCTATGGTTATGGTAGCAGATGAGACAGGCAAAACCCCAGACCTCATGGAACTTACATTTCAGGCAGGAAAACAGGCCCCATGCCAGGTGGTGCAATGAAAGGAGCTAACATGGAGAACTAGCACAAAAGTGTTGAGAGAGCCCAAAGACAAACTGGGCTGGCAAAGCAGCAGTATAATATTATAACAAGAGCTAGAAGCCACTGCCACCTTAGGCTTGGATGAGGAAAGCCAGAGAGGGTGTTACCAGAGCTCAGGAGCTAGGGGCAAAGAGGGGAGGTCCCTTGGAGCCAAGGTGAATAGCAGTACTGCCTGACCCCAAAGGGTAGGGTGGGAGGTAGAAATACCCGGCTGTCTGCTTCCCTCCTCCAGTCTCCTGCCAGTGCTTCCCACTGTCTTTGGCAGAGGAGCCTGGGAAACACGTTTTGCCCAGGAAAGGTAGAGAATGGATCTGAGAACAAGTAGGCAAATGACTGGCTTATGGAGAAAACAGATAAGACACAAATAAATATATGACATAATGTCAGATAAGGATAAGTTTATGAAGACAAAGAGGGAAAAGGGAATTAGGATGCTGTAAGATTTAAATAAGACAGATGTACAACAGTCAGTGCTCCTCAAATTTCCTTTGGTTTCAGAACCCCTTCATATTCTTAAAAATTATCAAAAATCCTGATCTTTTATTTATGTGGGTCATATCTATCAACAGCCAACAATATTAGAAATTAAAACTAGGAAAATTTAAAATATTTATTAATTAATTAAGAAAGTAATAAACCCATTACATGCTAACAAATAACCTTTTATGAAAATAACTACATTTCCCAAAACAAAAAAAAATTTTTGAGTAAAGAGAGTAATATTGTTTCACTCTTCACAAATCTATTGAATGTCTGTTTTAACAGAAGACAACTGGACTCATATCCACTTCTGCATTTTCAGTCTATTGTGGTTTATTGTTTTGGTTCACATCAGGACTGACAGGAGTATGTGGTTTGAAAGGGGAGGATTTTGTGTACCTTTGAAAGGGCCCTTAGGGATCCATACTACACTTTGAGAATGCTGCTGGGGTGGGGAGGGAGTCCTTTGTACCTAGCAGGCACTAGACTATGTTGAAACAAGACAAGTGAAAATTGCATTACGGATTTCACAATACAGTAGTCCCCCTTTATCTATGGTTCTGATTTCCTCTGTTTCACTCACCTGTGGTCAACTGTGGTCTGAAAATATTAAATGGAAAATTCCAGAAATAAATGATTAATGAGTTTTAAATTGCACACTGTTCTGAGTAGCATGATGAAATCTTGCTCTGTCCCACCTGGGACAAGAACCTTCCCTTTGTCCAGCATATCCACACTATAGACTGTACCTGCCCATTCCTCATTTAGTAGCTATCTGGGTTATCAGTTAACCTTTGCAATATCACAGAGCTTGTGTTCAAGGAACCCTTATTTTACTTAATGATGGCTCCAAAGTACAAGAGTAGTGATGCCAGCAATTCAGATATGCCAAAGAGAAGCCATAAAGTGCTTCCTTTTAGTGAAAAGGTGAACACAAGGACTTAAGGAAAGAAAAAAAAATTGTATGCTAAGGTTGCTCAGATCTATGGTATGAATCTTCTGTCTGTGAAATTGTGAAGTAAAAAGAAATTATTCTAATTTTCTTGTTGCCTCTCAAACTGCAAAAGTTATGGCCACAGTGCATGGTAAGTGCTTAGTTAAGGAGAAAAGACATTACATTTGTTGGTGGAAGTCATGAATCAGGCCACACAGCAGGAGGTGAGTGGCCGGTAATAGAGCATTACTGCCTGATCTCAGCCTCCTATCAGGTCAGCGGTGGCATTAGATTCTCATGGAAGCACGGACCCTATTGGGAATTGCACATGTGAGGGATCTAGATTGCCCACTCCTTATGAGAATCTAACTAATGCCTGATGATCTGAGATGGAACAGTTTCATCCTGAAACCAACCCTCACCCTGCCGTGGAAAAATTGTCTTCCACGAAACTGATCCTTGGTGCCAAAAAGGTTGAGGACTGCTGCTTTATGGTATTTACCCACCAGTACCGATGGCATTTCACATCAGTGTTCATAGTCATATGGTCCCTTATCACAAACTTTTTGGGACCACCAAAGGAAAGATGCTAATTGGTCTTTAAAAAAAAAATTTCCTTAGCACTTGTTCACCCTAACCTAATGAGCTAATTCAGACTAGATGCGTAACTGGTGGGACTTGATATACACATAGAAAATATTTTTAAATTGAATGAATATTTTATAATTATTGTGCCCTACATTAGAGAGTGGTGGACCACAACCAGTTATTCACCTTGCAAATTTTATGCAACAAATATTCAAGCTCAGGAGAGCTTTCTATAATATCTGGGTCAGAGTAGTCATGAGTTTCTTCCCATCATCGATTGATACATATTCTTATAGAATGCCAAACATCAGCCAAGACCCAAGTAATATAGTAAGGTAGCTATTATGGAAAAAAAATGAATGAATCATTTAGAAAGTATTTATTCTTCAGAATTATTATCTATGACTCTGCTCTTTCCATCTACATAGATAATTGAATTCAGCATTAACTGAGCCGCATGACAAGGGCACTGTGATGCAGTCGAACATCAGTCAGCGTTAAAGAGACATGGCCACATTGCTTCAACCTGCAGATGGGCAGATATGTGTTGCCCATTTCTGAATGGGATTTATAGAACATCTTATGCTAAATGAAATGTGTTTTACTGCTAGGGTGAGAGACAAATCTCACACCTGCCTTGCTAAGCAGATTTTGTCATATCTAGATTTCATTTTAGGCAGTTACTGTAATAATGATGTCTACCATTTTCTGTCTACTGTAGGTTAGTTAGGTGCTTTACATTGCTACCTTACCTCTCACAACAGCCTTCCCCTGGCCCCGGCCCCGCCCCCCAACCATGACAGGCAAAACAGCTTTTTGCCTGTTTTCCAAATGAGGGAACTGAGCCTCAGAGAGGTTACACATGCTGCACAGGTCACAGCTTATAAAGGTCCATAGTAGGTCTTTCTGGCTCCACTGCATTTTTTTTACTATGCCAGAGACATCTGTGGTAAGAGCATTCTGGGCACATATATGCATGCCTTTGCATAAAACACAAACATGAATGTATTCAAAGACAGTATGGGGGGGGGAAAGTAAAAGGATAATTTGAAGAAGCAAAAGGTTTCGTTTCTCTGTGACACCAAAGCATGAGGTCCCTGCAGAAGAAATCCTGCATGGATGAAATAAAGAGATTTCAAGTCATGGCTTTGCTACTTTCTCATTGTGTCTTGAATACTTGGAATTTGACTCATGGTCTGCTGAAAACTAAAAAGATTTGTGCCAATGGTAAAAACCTCCTATAATAAGGTAAGACAGATGAGATGGTGCAATAATTTGTGTTTATGGTGAATGTTGAGTTTGTATATGTATGTGTGTATGTATGGTATGTCTTTTAAATATAAAAGTCTCACTGGCTAGGAAGAGAAGGAGGAAAAAAATAAAAGAGTATTAGAATATGACAACTAGCCTTGTAGTTTCACAATTAAGAAGTGAGCAGACCAATATAATTCAATGTCTGTAACATTTAACTTTCAGTCCAGTATATAAAGGTGTACTCTGTTTGCCTTTCCTCTTTACTACTCAGTCTTTTAACCTTATTTCCTCCCCTGTAACCTCAGGAAACCTAGGTCTTCAGGTTGCTGTAAGGTCTTAATAGGATAATGTGTGGGACTTTGCATGTAGAAAATGTTCAATAAATATTCACTAATATTATTGCTAATAATATTGTGAGTACCGTATTTCTGCAAAGGAGCTGCTGTATTTTTCTCCCATATTAGAAGCTACACATATCAATAAATCATTGAGACTCCCAGAAATAAAGACCCCAGAGCCCCTAAGTCTCTTTCAACAGGCAAGGTCAGTGGTAGGTTCCTGGACTTGCTACTGAGGTGGACTTTTTGGCCATGGTTTCTCAGTCACCTCTCAAAGAGTTGACACTTTGAGGCCCATGAAGTTTTTTAGCCCTAAAACATGTTGACTCTTTAAATAGCTGTGTAATCTGGCTCCCCTTATCAGTCTGCAACGATTCATGGGGCTGATTGGACTTCATGTTATTTGAGGTGCTGCAGGTGTACATTTCATCTCTTGCGGTTCCTTTTCCTCCCCATGGTGCTATCCAGCGGCTGCCCTTTCAGGAATGTCCTTTAACAAGTATGGCCAAAACTGGAGCTCAGGTTTTTCACATAAAGTATTGTAGCCTTTAGAACAAATTGGCAAGGAGACATCATCAAGGTGAACTGTTAAAATTACCCAATAAATAGACCCACAAGGTCCTCTTGCCCCAGCACTTTGCCCATCTGCTAGGTCTCCTTCAGGCACCTGCCTCATCCTCTTGGCTGTATCAGGGGTCCTGAGCCGCCTTCAACTGAAGGAGACCTCCTACCACCAATTCAGCAGTAGCAGTTCTGAAGCCTGTCACAACCTCAGACTGGGCACCGTGCTTTCAACAGGGAGCAAGTAAGAGCTCCCAGGCCGGGGTAGGAACAGGGCTTTGAATCCAGTTACCTTCTGTCTGCTAGTGCCCTGAATTTACTGTTAGGACTTTCTCTAAGGTTAACTCTCTGCTCCTTTGCCCATGCTGAAGCAGTAGTATACAGTAGGGTGATGATGACCTTCCTTAAAAGATTTCTCAGTGCTCTTGGTTATTTATAGTTACTGTTATTGCTGTCTGTGATCCAGCTTCTAAAAGGTAAACTGGTTCATACCACAATGTCTTCGAGATGTTACTAATATGAGAAGGAAAAATGCATCATGGCATATTTGCATGGGAAGCCTTAACAAGAGGCCCCTTTTCATCTAGTCCAGCAGTCTTTCTCCTTAATTTGAGAAATAGCAATGTGGTTTCTGTGCTTTCATAGCTTTTGGGTGTGTCTTTGTTTTGAATAGGATTTAGCAAAGTCATTATCTCATGCTTTAAGAAGAAGTTTCCAGCCTAAAAACACATCAGTACATTTTTTAACTGACATGATAAAAAACTGAAGCCCTCTTTCCTTGGAGATAAGCCCTTTCAAATATAAGGCAGGCAGATGTGTCCCTGTGGATGACTCTTGTTTCTATTGTATAGCTCACTGCTCATAAATAATGAATTTGACAAATGTAAAATGCATCAGTGAGTTTCAAAAGGCAGGGCTCTGGTGACAATGTTGCATACTTTGTAGCAGCTGAAGGGAGATGTTTATCAGATGTTCCCCTTTTGGATTTTTTTAATGTCCATCAGCTAGATTATATTCATCATATTCATCAATGACCAGTAATAAATGGATTCCATATAAATAAATAAATGTGATAACAGAGATATGGCCCCTTGATTAGCACAATGTCCAATAAAGATAGGAAAGTTGTCATTAGAAGGACTTGAAAATTACCAAAAATGACTAAATTCAATGACTACCTTTATAATTATATAATAGTCCCAAATAGGTCAGAGTTTTGAACATTAGAACTATTTTGCTTTTTCCTATAGTGGTCTCTGAGATTCTAAGAGGTCTTAGTGCCAAGAGGGGCACAACTGTAGCCCATTCCCCACATAGCAAATAATTTATTTTCTTAAAAAAACATAGACCATGTTAACTATCTACTTTCTGAAGCCCAATATCTTCCCACTACAACCAGAATAAAATCTTAAATCCTTACCTTGGCCTACTGGACCCTTTGTGAGGAGGCCCCTGGCTACTTCTCCCATCTCCTCTTGCAGCATTTCCCCTTGCCTGCTGGACTTCAGCCACCCTAGGCTTCTTTATGCTTCTCAAACCATGCTCCCCCTACCCCCAGCTCTTCCCCTAGCTCCCTTTCCCCACGCTTTTGCATGTGCTGTTCCTTGGGTCTGGAAAACTTGACCCTGGATTTTTGCATAGCTGGCTGCTCTTGAGTGGGGATATTCAGATCCCCACTCAAATTTCCCCTTCCTTTGGGAGGACTTCTCTGACCATCCAGTATAATGTGACCTAGATCCCTTCTGTTTCTATTAGATAACCTGCCTAATTTCCTTAATATTATTTTTCACTCTGAAGTTGTTTCTCATGTATATTTATTCATTTATGTTAATCATAACAGAGATAAGAAGATCAATAATTCCTTACTAAAAAGTCAAACAAAATGCAAATCCTCATAAGTCTGAAGCATTACCTTTTGCTGTGGACACAATTGCCTGCAAGCAGTTGTCTAATTCAACTTGTATTTACTTACTATGTATTTACTTACTATGTACCCAGTACAGTAGTAACTTCGGGAGGCCAATCAGACAGTCAGCAAATATTTGTTGACTGTTTCACACATGCCAGACAGTGAGCTAATGTGCTAAACACTGGAACATAGTGGTAAACAAAACATGCATGACCTTATCTTCATGAACTTAAAAGCAAATAGTGGAGTAAGACCTCCAAAGGATGGAAGCTCCATGAGTATAGGAATTTCTTCCACTCATTGTTGCAACCCAGTGCCTAGATAGTGCCAGGCACATGCAAGTGCTTTGTATAAGTTGATGAATGAACAAGTGAAAGAAATAATTAC
This sequence comes from Rhinopithecus bieti, assembly GCF_001698545.2. Classification (NCBI taxonomy): domain Eukaryota; kingdom Metazoa; phylum Chordata; class Mammalia; order Primates; family Cercopithecidae; genus Rhinopithecus; species Rhinopithecus bieti. The sequence goes on along the minus strand of NW_016804595.1, from coordinate 3,369,665 downwards.
AAGTGTGAAAAGTGTAGCAGAGGAAAATGCAGTGTGCCAATATACAAAGTGCAAGCTCACACACAAATATTACCAAACATACACAAAGTCTCTAATAGGAGTCACTTAGAAATGATATTTTAGGTAAGACCAGAAGGGTAAGTGGGATTCAGCAAGGTGGAAAGGGTAGGATGGTGGTACGGGGTCTGGGTAGAGGGGTAGAACAATAGCTACAGAGGTCCTGACTTGAGAAAATTGAGGCATCCCTGAAGGACTAAAAGAAGGAAAGTGTGAGTACTGTGCAATGAGCGAGGCTGGAGTGACATATGAGGAGGTCACAGAGGGAGCAGGGCCTTGGAAGTCCTGGAAGGAACTCTGGTCTTGGCTGGTCATGGTGGCTTACGCCTTGAATCCCAGCACTTTGGGAGGCCAAGGCAAGTGGATCACCTGAGGTCACGAGTTCAAGACCAGCCTGGCCAACATAGTGAAACCCTGTCTCTACTAAAAATACAAAAATTAGCCGGGCATGGTAGTGGGTGCCTGTAATCTCAGCTACTGGGGAGGCTGAGGCAGGAGAATCACTAGAACATAGGAGGCAGAGGTGGCAGTGAGTCGAGATAGCACCACTGCACTCCAGGAGATAAGAGTGAAACTCCCTCTCAAAAATAAATAAATAAATAAACAAATAAATAAAAGAACTCTGATCTTTATTCTACAGTTATAGGAAACCTCTGAAGGCAGATGAGTGACATGTTAAGACTTGAATGTTAAAAAAAATTTGCTCTGGCCACAGATTGAGGAGGGGCAAGGATGGATGCCCAGTGTCATGGAGAAAAAATGATTTTCTCTCTACTCTACTTTTCATAGCTCTTAAATGGAACTCCCTGAAAACACACACACACACACACACACACACAAGAAAACAAAAGAAGTTTATAAACATGTATACTTTATGTACACATGGGGAAAACCCCAGAGAAATGAATACATTTCTCCATCAGAGCTCAAAGAAAAATAGTTTAAACCTCAGGTTTGTGCCATAGTTTGCTGAAACAAAGAAAAAAAGGAGTGTGGGGAAACTCTGGTTATGGGAAAATGGCCAGGAAAGGAGAAAACAAGGGTAAGATTATGCAGATTTTAGTCCAGGCCTTCCTTCCTCATTTAGTCATCCCTTTCTCCTTGGTGGAGAGAGAGAGAGAGAAAGAGAGAGAGAGAGAAGACAGCTTACAAATGGTATTTTCCTTTATTTTCCTTTAGATGTACATTTCTCTTAAAAGAGTGACTTTTCAGAGCTCTAGCCTGTGTCTACAGTTTCTCAAAATAATCAGTTTGAAATAATCAACATGCCAAGAGGCATATTTTAGAGTGTTGTATTATGTTCTCCTACAGTCATGTTTTGGGATGGTTTGTCCTGAGCCCCAACACCAGCTGAGAACCCTTTGCAGTGGCCCAGGTAAGAGATGATGAGAACCTCAACTCAAGTGTGGAAAGAGTTGTGTTGATTGGAGAGGTTTAGGAGGACAAGTTGAGGAAATGTGTGAGGGGTAGAGCAGGGAGCAGGAGGAGTAAGGGTAAGCCCTAAATTTTTGGCTTGAGCAAGGGAGTAGAGCCATTTACTGAGGTTGAGAATCTTGGAGGAGGAGTTCCTGAGGGTGGGAAGTTTGGATGAGCTGGGTTTGAGGTGCCTCTGAGATATCCAGGTAGGTCTATGGACCAAGCAGGTGGATATATAGGCCTGGGATTCAGAAAAAATGTCTTGGCTAGGCTGTATAAATGGCAGCTGAAGTCATGGGTGTGGCTGAGAGCACTTCTGGAGTTAAAGCATAGAAAGAAAAGGCCTAGGACAGAGCTTTAAGGCACACCACTTTTAATAGTGAGTAGAGAAAGGGGAATTGTTGGTAAAGGAGTTTGAGAAGTCAGAGAGTTAAGAGAAAACCCAGTGGAGAGTGGTGTTCAGGAGCAGAGGAAAGAGATGCTGCCAAGAGGAGGGTGTTGAAAGATTAAGTAAGACAAGGACAGGAAAGACAAGTACATTGTAGGTCAACACAAGAGGGTCAGCAGACAGCCCTGATGAGCAAGAACACTTGTAAGGCAGCATTTGTCCTCCCAGGGATATTCTAATCTACATCAGTATCTAATCAACATCTCTTGATTCCAAATTACAAAGCCAGGAATGTCAGTCTACAGGAGAATTAGTGAGAAGACATGTGGCTACCATGCATCTTCAGAGAGGGTGAGCAAATACTCTGAGTCTGGATTTTTTAGTTCTATTTCCATTCCTTCATGATTCCGGGCTCCACTTCCTGCTCTTGTTTCCTTTTATCAAGTTGCTTATGCTTGCTTCTGTTGGCTCAAGTGGTTTTCTCTTTTCTTCAACCAAAACAGCCTTGGGTTAGCCAAGAACTCTTTGACTCGCAGGGAGAAGGCCGCTTGACCTCTGCAGGCTCTGTAAAGGTCACTCTTGGCAGTGATTCAGTAGCTTAGCAGGTTTATTGCTATAGCCTGCAACTCCTAAGCCATAAATTAAGAATCCCATGCATCTTCAATATGCATGGAAAGGCTTCATTCTCATCTATAAATCACAGGAATTCTAAAGGCCTTGACAATTCACAGTGCAACCTCCCTTAGCTGTTTCACTTCTAGGAATTTTTTCAGACTTGATTAACTGGAGGGTGGAGATGGGGCTTTGTAGGCTCATTTGATGTCCTTGACCCCATGAAGAAGGCAGAGAATTCTCTTTTTAAGGTAGAAGGCATGAGGTTGGTTTATCTCAAAGACATTTTTGCATTTCTGATTTCTGTGACAGTAAATGAAGTTTGCACCCTCAAATCTACTAAACATCTGACAGCAATTTCACCTCTATGTGGCTTAATTCATGGCTGCTTCTCAGTTTAAAATCATCTTACTGCTTAAGAAGGGTGAAGGTAATAGCTATAGCATGGTGCAGACATAGGTGGAAAATGTGTTTGGAGCTAGAAAAGGGCAAATAGGGACTGGAGCAATTTCTGATTTAAAATTTTGCTTGAAAATCAGCAAATCTCATTTAGAAAAAAAATAGCTCCTGAAACAAAGATGTTGATTTTCTTAAAGAAAAGATAATATTCTCAAGAGACAAAGGTATTCCTGAATCTATTTTCCAAAGTCAGTCTGTCTCCCAGATGAATAGAGAATTCCTTGTAATTGGGGAATATTTTTGTGCTTTTAGCAAAGATGGAGAACAGCTTCCTTTTTCCTCTTCCTTTCATCTCATCCTTGGAGCCTTCCTTTAATGCCCCATTTTTCTGTTCAAGAGGGTATGAAATTAAGCGGGTGGAGTAAGAACTTATGCATTAACACTGATTAAAATGCATAGCCTGGAATGGAATCCCACCATTATTTCAAAGTCAGGACCTCTGCATTTTTCCAGTACTATTTTTGGATAGGAAAGGATGAGACTAGAAGACTTCCAGGATCCTCTCAAATACTAACATTCTGTTATGGAAAAGGATTGTCAATGACAGTACCTGCTCTGAGGGAAGATAAGGATCAGGGGTGTGCAACCCTGGCAGAGATGCAGTTCCATTCAAAAGAGACTTGCGGAAAGCCTACCATGTGCTGGGCATGAGATAAGGCATTGCAGGGCATAGAAAGAACAGCAAAAAGTACTTCCTGTCCTTGAGGTTACTATCTCAAAGTGAAAAGAGACTACTAAAAATAAAAGCTTTACTACTATGACAATACTAAATAGAACTTTTACATGTGCAGATTATTCCAGTATCTCAAATGGCAGTAACCCTGTGATTGAATTATTACTGCCTCTACAACACAGGGAAAGAAATTCAGCACATAGGGAAAAAAAAAAAAAAAAGAAATCTTACAGAATTGTAAAAGAAGAGGGAGCTTCTATCTGGTTGAATGATCAAAATAGGTTTTATGGAAATTACTGGAAGTGAAACCTTGGATCTACTACTCTTTTCTTTGACCATTTTAATAATAGATAGCCTTCCTCCCTTTAATTAATTTTTATTTAATTTATTTATTTATTAAAATGCAAATTTCTGGTTTATTTTTCTGAAAATGGTAGTTGATCGTCTAATGTCTTTTGCTTTTGTGAAGCATGCTGCCTAATGGATGTTGGACTGTTTCTAAAGTTACCTTTCTTCCCAGGCCAATATTCATTTATTCCAGCATATGCTAGAGGTGTTGGGGGAGTTTGTAACATGCTTTGGGTCTCTTGCTACACAGAGTTGTGTTTATCCATCATGTTGATCAGTTGTATACAGTTTTTAATGGGAAAAGCGTGACTTTACCGACCTTTTCTGAACAAATAAATTTACTTAAGTCTGCTTGGTGTCATTTGGAAAAGAATGTTCTTTCTCTTCTTCTCTGGGACTGCCTCCAGTGTTTTGCATTTCAGAATCCCACAAGTTCCCAGCTTCACACATCCCCAGTCACCTGACTCCACAACTTTTAAAGCAGACTGGAAAGGGACCTGAAAGAGGTTGCAGTGGAGACACAGAGTTCTGTGGCTGTCAGTCATCTGTGTTGTACCTTAATATTTACATCACTGGTCCTCATGTTATCTCCATAGTAGTTGATTCTTGTTGCCACTTGAGGTCAAGTTCTTCCCAAGAAAGGCTTTGTCTTTCTAGAAGATGCCTAAGATTCTCCATTTTTTGGGATTGGACTTCCTCTGAATCTTGTGAAGAAACATCCGAGAAGATTCATCTGTCTCCTTCCCTGTCTCCATTTTTTTCGTGACTTTCCTTTCAAATATGATAATTAAGTCACTAGGCCTGTTTGGAAGGAGATTAGGAGTTAGCTTTAACAACTAAAGTAAAACCACATGTTACAACTCTAGTTAAGTGAGGAATATGTTTGTTTAACTTTTGTTTCTTCAGATACAATTCATGAGGTTTATTTATTTGTAGGGTGATCTAGCTTCCTTTGAGAATATAAAGAATGCTGTTTCAAGGGTAGAAAATCTTTTTTTTTTTTTTTTTTTTTTGAGACGGAGTCTGGCTCTGTCGCCCGGGCTGGAGTACAGTGGCCAGATCTCAGCTCACTGCAAGCTCTGCCTCCTGGGTTCACGCCATTCTCCTGCCTCAGCCTCCCGAGTAGCTGGAAAAAAATTTGTCTTTAAAATAATTGAATTTTTCCCAATACAGAAGGCATTTTTTCCAGCTCTGCACAGAATCGCAGTCATTTACAAGTGGAGGAACCTGTTTTTAAAAATGGCTAAATTAGCATTGGCCAAATTCTTGGGGCTTTAGAGTCTCAAGTGAAATCTGATCTTTGATTGTTTTTTTTTTTTTTTTTTTTTTTTTTTTTTTTCAAGCAGGCAGGACGGCAGCTTAAACTGGAACAGAATCCCATGTGGTTAATGATCTGAACGGGAGGGTTCAGAAGGTTAATGTTACGGTGGTAAGAACCAGGAGTTGTTGTGCCTACTTTCACAGAAAAACTTTAAAATAACCACCAATAAAATCCTCACTAAGAAGCAAGATGAGTGGTCAAATGAGCTTTTGTGTTTCACGATGACCTGTTTTAGGAATTTTTCATCTCCTTTGGATTCCGCCTGGACAAATTCTTCTTTTACCTTGGCTTTAACTCTTCAGTTAACTATAAAAAATACATGTGATGTTATTGATGCAGACACACTATTTTAGTGGTTTCAAACCTTTTCATATTTTTCAAACAAAAAAAAAAGACTTAGAACCTTAAATAAAATAAGTAAAATTGGTTCTGCGTTGGCTGCAGTAGTGGGTGAAAGGCTCAGAGTCCATACTACCACCCTCCACGCCTGGTCCTCCAAGGTGTGATAGCTTCCTTTGCTTAGGAAGCAGCTTTGAGGAGCACAATTTGAAAACCATAGCTCCATAGCACTTGCTACTTATGATTGCCTTTGGGGCCTGCTTTCCTCTTTGTGGGAGTCAGAAATGAATCAAAGACCATGAGAGGCTGCCTAAGACCACCATCCCTGCAGCACAGGAAAGAAAAGCCTGGGGCTCTATTGCCAATCCCTTGTGGCCTCAGCAGTTCCTCTAAGCTTCCCTAATTGTACTAAAAAGGTGTGCCTGGCAGAAGATGTGGACAATGAAAGTACCAGGTCAAGGAGTAGTGATGTCACCTTAAATCCAGAGAGGTTGATCAGACAGGGTGAAATGTTTAAGCAACACTAACTTAGATCTTCTAACCCTCAGCACATCCTTGCTCCTCTGCTCTGATTCCTAGTTTCAGAGTAACGGTTAGAAACACCATCTGTGATTTTACCTGGTGACAGTGGCAACCTTGAAACTCAGTGTTATGGAACTTCCAAGTTCATGGCCTTGAATGGTTACTTTGAAACTGGGTAATCTTCCATCAGCACCACTGGTGGGCTGGCCCAAGCTTTCCATCTATGCAACAGCCACAGCATCCATCTGAGTACTCCTTTTCCCAGATTCTCAGTCTCCAGTGCCCAGCCCAGCTTCCTCCTCCTGCCACTAACTGACACAGTGAACTAAGATACACTAAGACAATGAACCATTGTCTTAGCTCTAGTTTCTCTGTTTGTTTCCTCTGTTTACTTTAATGGTTTTAGGATCTATTTTTCTCTTAGCTATTTCTCATTCTGAATTGCTCTGAGTGTGATTATAATATTTTTAGGACGGTGTTGTCTCCTTTCTTTTCCTTTCTATGACTTCTGAGATCGGATTTCAGCTGATCTCTGTGTGAGATGCTATTGCTCATTCTGCATATACCACCTCCCTGATGGAGATATTTCCAAATATCACTCTTCCATGTGGGGCTATGCAGCTGGCTTGTGTGTTTTGATGGCCATATTTCATTGGGCTTTCCAAGTGGTTCATCTTAGAGCATTATTGAGAGTTGTAAAGCAACTAAGACCTGTTAGTTGAAGTGGGTGTAATAGGGTGTTCCTATGATTTATGAGAAGCTCTAGAAGTTTAACTCTGGGCCTTTCCTTTTATGTCATGTCATTTGTAGCATTGACCTAAAGTCAGGGTGTCTCCTAAAGACTTATGGGGGTTACACATAAATTGAACCATTTTGAATTTCTAAAGCATGTATAAGTCAAGAACCCAAATTTGAGTGTGATCAGAATGTCATGTTTATTTTCCTTAGTTTAACATATCTGAGTGTAGTCCCTGTTCCACCAGGTGGTGGGAAACCAGCTGAGACATTATTCAGGCTTTGTACCCTTCCTCAGACTTTGGTAAAGCTTCCAGGAGTTAACTCAGTGCCAAATACAAAGCAACCCATCCACTCCCTTATCTACATGGGTTACCATTGTCCCAGCCCGTGTGGTCCCCTTGAGCATGCAGCATTTGTGCTAATCTTAGAGCACAGGCAACTTTGGCAGAGCTGGGAGCCCTGGCACCTGCCATCCAGCCATTTTAGATATTCCCTGCAGCCATCACCTTTGTTGGGTTGCCATCTTCCTTGGCAATAAGTCATATCCGTAAATTATCCTAAAATATTTCCTTCTGTTTAGGCTTTGGACTGCAATGAATGGAAACTCGACATTTTATTTTATTTTACCTTTGGCCTCTGCCACGTCTTATTTCTCTACACAGAACAAACTCATCTCTTTCTAGACAACTCCTACTCATCCTTTCGGTTCAGCTATAATATCAGGGACTAAGTTAGAGGTACCCCTATGAACACCCTGTCTCCCCAACCACTTTCTTACTACATTGTACTTCAGGCATGATTTGCATCGGGATTACCTGGGAAATTGTTAAAAATGCAGAACTTTGGCCTCTCCTGAGATCATATTGCTGGAACAGATTCTGCATTTTAACAATTTCCCTTGGTGATCTCTGTGCACATTCAAGTGTGAGAAGCACAGATATACTAGATCATGAGCTCCTTGATCACAAGGACATTATTTTTTCATCACCATGTCCCTTTTGATGTCCCTAGTCCATAGCAGCCTCTCAATAAATAGCTGCTGAATGCATGGATAGCCTGTAATAAACATGTAGGCCAAACATTCAGCTTGCAGTGACTGCTGTTAGAGGAGGGATTGTGCCTAAGGTGTGACCCAGGAGGTACTAAACTGGAACAAACTGGGGATAGAAGTAGGTTGGTCAGTGCTCAGTGAAACCAGAAATGTTGAGTTGGGCTCAGGCTAGGTAGCCAGGCCCACGGGTGTAACAACCAACTGAATAGGCAAGATAGGGCCAGCTGGGCTTGGTTGGAGGGACTGCTGGAGAGCCTGACCTAGGAGGGAGGGAAGCAAAGACCTCACCAAAGAGGCAGAAGAGTGGATAAGGCAACCTCCGTGAGGGCTCCTGAAGGGCATGATGGGAAATAAATTTGAACAGGAAGACTGAAATTCCAAAGGCATTCATTTCCCACTCAGTATTGAAACACAGATTCCAACTAGATCAAAGATAAGGCAAAAAATATGAATAGAATCTTTATTGTTCTGCACATCCCTTTTTTTTTCTTTGAACTAGGGGAAGATGAGCCAATAAAAAAGGATGGAGTAAATCCATCTCTCGAGTTGGTTAGAAAATCTGAGATTTATTAGTGCCTTCTATGTACCTACTTATCCCAGAGGCATGACTACCTGGACTCACATTAAAGCTTTACTAGAGTAACTGGGACAGAGAGGTGGCTGCCTATGAAAAGCTTTTCCTTGTCCTTGCAGACATCTCTCTTCAAACCAGTCGCTCTGAAAGAATGTTTGACGTTAGCCACATGGCAATTGTCTGGCAGGTGACGTTCATGCCTGCTTGCATTTCTTTTTCCTTGGAGATAACCATATGCTCTTTGGGAATGCTTGCACATTCGGGCTATGTCAGTTCCTGAAGTTTCTCCTTTTGTTGAACGTAAAGTCTGTGGGTTGTACCAAGGAGGCTTAGCCCTGGCCTTCTGGTGGGAGAGAAAAAAAATGGAACTAGCACTGCTTTAGGACTGCATCAAGGTGCCCTGAACTCTGATGCAGGTAGGCAAGAAGTCAAGCCTTGGAGGCATTTTTCACTCCCTGCCCTGGAATTCTGGGATCTGCTTTCAGGAGAGCATGTAGCCCTTGCTCTGCCTTTGCTCATGGCAAACTTGGATGTCCTCTTCCTAAATTGGCACCTAGCATAATCCAGTGTGTGCTTGCAGATTCATCTTGCCTACACAAGCATGGGATTCTGCAAGAAAAATCAAGTGTCCCGCCCATTCCATTGCCCTCCATCTCTCTGTACTTGTCATGAACTCTGAGAGCTTGCTTCTAAAGCACACGGGGGTGGAGGTGGGAGGCAGGGATTATTCTGACTGAAACCAGTCCTCCAAGTCTAGGCAGTAGGAGGCTGCAGAAAAGGAAACTGCAAGCCTGGGAAGTGAGTCTTAGAGAAACCTAGAGGATCTCATTATTTTCCCCTTGGATTCTGAGTCGGGAAGTGTGGACAGTGTCATGTATTATTCTGAGATTAGATATCAGCTGAGCCTGGACTTCCTTTGAAGAAGCAGCAGCTGCTTCTAGGGGTGAAGTAGAGCTCTGACAGGCAATGGCCATGACGCTCTCGAGTCAGCTTCAGAAATCCCCACAGGGGTAGCATTGTGTGCCCAAAAGATTCACTTCACAGTAGCTTGGTCACCTGCCTGGACCTCTGTGTGCACAAACTCTGCCAATACATACGATATCTCAACAGATGCAGGCTTGAAAAACAGTGTACCTCCCCTAGACCTCTCCCTGCACCCCAACACATATACCTTCCTGTTATGCTCATGCCAAGCAAAAATGAAAACAAAACAACAAAACATATAGCCTCTTTCCTTCCTAATTGGTGCTTGTAACTGAGAAAATTAGGTTTGAGTAACACTCAATGTACATGACTTTATTTATACCAAGTTAAACAAATTAAGAGTGTGGGCTCTGGTATCAACACAGGATAGGTTGGAATCCCAGTTTTGTCACTTCCTGGCTTACTAAGTCTCTGTGTCCTCCTAGGTAAAATGCGGATAAGAGTAGCACTTACCTCCTAAGATTTACTGAGAGGATGAAATGAAACTATATGTTTAAAGGCTTAGCTGTGGTAAGCACTGAGTAAATATTCAACTCCTCTTGCTTTTCCATAGAGAAACAGAGCACCCTGCTCCTTCTGTTGGGTGAATCAGGGCTATTTCGTCTGACGTCTAATGGAGAAGTCAGTTTCCAGTCACTCTTCCTTCCTTACCTATGACTTTTCTAGTACCTTGTTTCAGGCCCTTTGTGGTTTGATTGATGAAAAGAAGGTACAATGTATGCTTGAAATACATTGTTTGGGAATACCTTGGGGAAGGGGATGCTAGGAAAAGAGAAAGGAAGAGAAAGCTGACAAAAGAGCCTCATGCCTTCTAATGAACACACTGAACCCTTGACCCCTTTTAGACACAAGTCCACTGCATTGGACTTTGGGTTATAAATATAGGTCTACAATCCATTATTCTGAAGTCTAGAAAAAGCCTGAAAACCACAGGTGTTTTCATCTGCATGAGACTATTTGCATTCTTTCTTTCTTTAACTTAGTATGAACATTCATATGTTTCCCCGAAAAAGTATTCATGTGCTTGATTCCAAGGTGCTGCCCCAGGCTCTGCTGGGGGTGTTATGTAATGGGTAGTATATGTATCACAGTACCATTCTGAATTCTGAGAAATCCTGAATTTTAGAAACAGATCTGCCCCAGTGACTTTGAATGAGGATTTTCTGTAACAAAACTAACTGGAGGTAGTTTCGTTTAAGCAAGCAAACAATAAATTATGGGTGGTAGAGAAAAATTTACTTCTAAGAGTACAGGCATATTTCACAGAACCCTACAGCAGAATGCAGCTGTCTTGGGAAAAGGCTGGAAGAGACCTGGAAGGTTGAGGACCTTCTCTCTGGAGTTCTGGTTCTTACGACACAAGTATGGGAACATGGATGGCTACCACTGATGCACCAACATAACTCTTGTGTTCTAATCTGTGGCAAATGGTAGGAACTTACTATGTATGAGTTGATTGGCAGATTGGCTTTCCAGTCTGGTATATTCTTTGCTTGGTGGCCAGTACAAATTGCATGACCCCATTAAGCTCACCATCAGCATTTGCCCTTTGTGAAGTCTCTTCTGGTGGTCTTTGGAAGCTCTGCTGAGCACCTACTGGGCTGGGCAGCAGTCATGTTGACTGAGTAGTCATGGGTCCCCGTGCAGTTTATGACTGGCCCCCAGTGGTTCTTTCACTGGGTTTGGCAATAGCAAGAATCACTCAGAGTTCATCTTCCCCACAGTCCTGGGGTTTGATTCATATAGGAACAGATGAGAAATGAAGTACATGGAGGAGGAAAGCAAAAAGCAATTAATCTGAAATGAAACACTCACTGGGGACTTGCCCTGTTCCTCTGTATTTCTTTGGGCCTTCAGTTTGAGTCTCATACACATTATTCTGTGTCCGTGGCCAGCACGTCTTGGGACGTGGCTTCATTTGGTCGTGATTATTGAGATGTTTGGGATGAACCTCTAAATCAGCCTAATCATTTTTCTTCTGTGTTCATTGTCTTTAGTCTTAGTGTCTTTAAGAAGCCACAGAAACAGTAAACGTCCTTTTTCCATTTTTCTTCTCTTATTTAACAGCTTCATACCTGAGCATAGGGAATGTCAAGAGGCTAACTCAATGTGAGTGATGATTAACTGTCAGGAAGTCAGAGCTTTAAGATGCGTATGTAGTCAGCATGCACAGACATTTATACTGTATTGCCTTTTGACTAAGGGCACAGACTATGAAGCCAGCCTGTCTAGGTTCATGTCCTAATTCTACCACTTACTAGCTATGTAACGTGGAGAAAATAACTTTTCTGTGTCCTTATTTCTTCACCTGTAAAGTGGGCAGATTAGCACCTCCTTTGTATGGTTGTTGAGAGGACTAAATGAGTTAATACATGTTAAAGCACTTAGCGCCTGTCTTATAATAAGATCTAGCTAAATAATTGATACTTTTCTCTGATGAACATAAAGTCTCAGTTTATTCATTTATTAAACAAATATGTATGTTCTCTATTTTTTGCCTACCATATGAAGGCTTTGTATTTGAAAGAATGGACAATTCTTGTGACTTCTAGTCTTGTGGTGAAGACAGATATTAAAGAAGTTCACACATGTGAAGGGTGTTATGACCCAAGTGTTATGCTTTCTAAAGCGATTAGTAGAAATCAGATAACCATAAATCCAACTTTATTGATTTTTTTTTCCTCTTTAAATGCTCCATACCAAATGCTCCATACCTTCTTCAAGGATCAGGGTATAAGTAAGGTGAGAGTGGTTTAGTTTAGCCATCATGACAACAGTTGCTTGCTTGGGACAAGAAGTGACTTAAATCTTAGGTAAGTTAAAAAAAAAAAAAAAGAGTATTGTCATTACAAAAAAAGTCATGTGTGGGAGCCAAAGATATTCACAGAACAGGTGAAACTGTTATATTTACCTGCAATAATAATATTAATAATAACCAAAAGACTTTTAATGTTTAGCAGTTCATTCATTACCCTTGATTGTCATAACTGTCATGTAAAGTCAGCAGGGCAAGATTTATCTCAATTTGCAGATGAGAAAACTGAAGCCCAATGTAGTAAAATGACTGACCCCAAGTCACAGGCAAGGCCAGTGCCTGACACATAATCGGCACCAAAAATGTTTGCTTTATTGAACAGATGGCTATCCTGACTCGCCATGTAGTCTTCTTTCTGGCTCTCCATGTAGACCCACAAGTAAAGCTTCAGCTCTGTAGTATTTTCAGATATCGTGCTCAGTATTATTGGGATAATTCGTCTAATATTCACCTTCTTTCCAGATTGACAACTGAACACCACTTTTTTCCAGACCCTATCAAGACATACCAGATACATATTCTCAGCTTTTTTCTGTCTAGATTCAGGACATAGAAAACTAATTTTCAAGATTTATCTTTTAAATGTTTATGTGTACATTTAATAATTTTTAAAGATCACAGTACAGTGTTTCCTGATAATTTTTTTCTGTAACTGGAATTTATAAGCAAAGTAGAATTTGTGGTATACGTGCTTCGACAAGACCTAGGATTATCTCTTCCAGATACAATTTTTTTGAAAATCATTAATATTCATCAGAGACTGATCTCATGAAGATTGTCATACAAAAAGCTTAAGAAATGCATCACCCCCCTGAAATTGTTGGCAACACATGAAACTACATATTGCCAATGCATGAAAACAAAGATAAAATCTGTCTTCAGCTATCTTGATTAAATATGACATCTTGGTTGCATTCCATTAATAACTTTAACTTCTATAGGGTGTCTAAAAACCTAGGTCAGACTACATCAACAGAATTAGAGAAATGGAACCAAGATAGGTGTGGGGCATATTTCACATTTACCAAATGCCTCTATTGTAAAAGTCTCCTCTAAAAATAAAGCATTGAAGTTGGCCTGAACTATGCATTTAATGGTGGGTTCTTGATTTTTTTTATTTCAGGGAAGATTAAATGAATGAACTGAGGAAATACTGGGAAATGAAAGCTAAAATGTAAATTGCTCAGCCAGCCACCTATTTGAAAGGCAAGATCAGCCCCAGATTTGCAAGTTGAATGAATTGAATATTTGATCCTCACTATTTTCCATTTGTAACTTCTTGCCCTGAAAAGAGGTAGCATTCATTCATGTATTCATGTATTTATTCATTCATTCACTCAGCAAATATTAATGGAGCCCATACTGGGTTCCAGGCACTGTTTTGACACTTACTGAGGACACAGCAAAGAACAATAAAGACTAAGTCCTCACTCTCATTGAACTTTTATCTGCATTGAGAGCGGGGAGGAGAGGCAGGCCATAATCAGATATAGATGTCAGGTGGTGATAAGTGCTATGAAGGAAAGCAACTAGAGAGTGATGGGTGCTATTTTATACAGCAGGGGCAGGAAAGAAAGACACTGAAGCCACATCTGAATGACATAAGAAGAGAACCCTTGAGCATCTGGAGAAAGCGCGTTCCAAGCTGAGGGAAGAGTGAATACCAAGGTCCTGGGATGAAACCACGGTTGGAATGTGTGAGGGCTAGCAAGGAGGCCGGTGCAGCTGGAGTGTGGAATTGGAGGAAGTTGGAGGTAGACAAATGATGTGAGGCCACAGTAAGGTTTTGGGACTTTATTCTGAGGATGGCAAGAAACCAGCTGAGGTTTGAGCAGAAATGTGAAGTGACCGCCCACCCCACCTCCACCCACACAAACACACACACATACACACACACACCAGTGTTTTAAAAGAACTACTCTGGCTGCTTTGTAGAGAACTGCGTGGTTTGAAAGGAGCACCCATGGTGAGCAAAAAGATCTGCACTTCATGCTACTCTCACTTAACTCGCTCTAGGGGTGTGTGCCTCAATTCTTTGCCTATAAAATGGAGGTGAGAGTGGCCAGGCACAGTGGCTCACACCTGTAATCCCAGCACTTTGAGAGGTGGAGACAGGCGGATCACCTGAGGTCAGGAGTTCGAGACAGCCTGACCAATATGATGAAACACCTTCACTACTAAAAATACAAAACTTAGCCGGGTGTGGTGGCATGCGCCTGTAATCCCAGCTACTTGGGTAGCTGAGACAGGAGAATCGCTTGAACCTGGGAGGCGGAGGTTGCAGTGAGCTGAGATTGTGCACTGCACTCCAGCCTGGGCAACAAGAGCAACACTGTCCGGGAAAAAAAAAAAAAATTAAGTGAGAATACCTCTCTTTCCTGTAGGGAGAAGGTGGGTGCAAGGTTACTCCTCATGGATAGTAAAGGCCTCCCAGTACAGATATGATCACTGCTGTTGTCAAGCTCTGGGTTAGTAGTAGATGTTACTGACCTTTCTATTTTCTTTTTTTTTTTTTTTTTTT